>NC_082702.1:11574748-11890021 GCF_949987515.2 Delphinus delphis | reverse complement strand
CCTTGCCTGCCCGGAGCCCTGAACTCCCTGCGCACCGGCATGCGCGAGCGCTACCACATCCAGGTACGCGCCGGGCCCGGGACCGCAGGAGCCGAGGGCTGGGGACGGGCCTCCTGGGATGCAAGTTAGGACTGCTAACCTCTTTCTCCCACCCTCCAGGGCTCTATCGCGAAAGACTGGGCGGCCCTCACCTTTTGTTTGCCCTGCGCCCTCTGTCAGATGGCGCGGGAGCTGAAGATCCGAGAGTAAAGACGTTCCCCTCACCTTTTTCCTTTTCCACCCGTCACGCCTGCCCTCCTCTGCCTTCTCCTGGGAGATCCTGACCCTCCGCCCTATCCCGCTACCAGAAATGCACCCACAATAAAAAAAAAAACCTAAAAACCAACTCCGCCTACATCCTTTTTTGTCCCAGGGAAGGAATCTGGGTGGAGAAGGAGGTTTGGTGAGGGAGGCGGGGACACAGGGAACATGCCTAGGTGTGGAAGGAGTTCCAGAGTCGAGTCAGATGCTTGACCCGGATCTGCTGTGTGCGACATTGGCAAGTCTCTTCCCTCACTAAGCCAGGGAGTCCTCACTAACAAAGGAAAACCACCAACTCCCTAGCTGCCTACCTGAAGCTCCGCCCAGAGCCTGAAAATTAGCCAAACCAGAAAGGCTGTCTGAGGACTGTCCGGGTACCAACCATTCAAAGAAAAAATTAGGAGAGCCCCCCTGCTCACTCAATACCTGTGGACTCTTGGCCTGCACACAATCCTAACAGATGCGGAGGCTCTTTGTCTTCAAAGCACAGAACTGTCAGGTTTAAAACTCTCTAGAGCTGAAAGGCATACTCAAGGATCATACAATTCAATCCACCCCCTTTATTGAAAAGCGACTAGCAGATTAGAAATGTTTGGGTCTCAAAGTTGGACAGACCTGGGATTCAATCTTGACTCTTGCCACTTACCAGCTGTGTTCTCTTAGTAAATTAATACACCTGAGTCTGTTTCTCCCTCTGAGGATAATCCCTAATATGTCATATGGCTACTGTGAGAGCAAGAGATGGAACAGATGGAAAGACCAGAGTCAATTTAACAAACTGTTGTTAATATTATTATTATGTAATAATGTATAACTATTCTAATATTCATATATTATTTGTATTATTTGCTATTCTTCTCTCTCTGTGTGTATTCAACCATCGAGTGACATTCTTCACTTGGAATGTCTAATAGGCATCTTAAGTTTAACGTGTCTAAGACCTGACCCCTGATTCCCCACCGCCCCACGTCTGCTCTTCCCACAGTCTTCCTCATCTCAGGAAATAGCGAACGCCATCCCTTCTGTTGCCCACTTTCTCTCTCACCCAGTATCCAAACTGTCAACAAATTCTGTTGGTTCTACTTTCAGAACAGATCCAGAATCTCCCTTCTTCCCATTCTACTGCGCCTCCTTGTTCCAACCACCCTCCTCTTCGGCCTAAACAAATGCAGTGGCTCCTCACTGGGCTTCCTGCCCTAACTCCACCCTTTTAGTCTCTTCCCCACGGAGAAGCCCTGTGGACATCTGAAATAGATCACATGCCTCCTGTGCTCAGAACCCTCTGCTGGCTCCTCCTGCTCGTAGTAAAAGCCAGAGTCCTCACGGTGGCTCAAGGACCCGCACAATCTTCCTCTTATTCCCTCTGTGACCTTACCTCCTCTTTATTCTCTCTACTCCACGAGTCTCTTGGTTGTTTCTCTAAGATGTTAGGCACGCTCCCACGTCAGGATCCTTGCACTGGCTGTTCCCTCAACTCGGAACTCTCTCTCCTCAGATGTCCCTATGGCTCACTCTTTCACTTCTGCTCACATGTCATCTTAAGAGTGAGGCCCAGGACTTCCCTGGTGGCGCAGATGGTTAAGAATCCGCCTGCCAATGCAGGGGACATGGGTTCCATCCCTGGTCCGGGAAGATCCCACATGCTGCAGGGAAACTAAGCCCGTGCGCCACAACTACTGAGCCTGCACTCTAGAGCCCGTGAGCCACAACTACTGAAAACCATGCTCCTAGAGCCAGGGCTCCGCAACAAGAGAAGCCACTGCAATGAGAAGCCCCTGCACCGCAACGAAGAGTAACCCCAGCTCGCTGCAACTAGAGAAAGCCTGCACGCACTGATGAAGACCCAACGCAGCCAAATATAAATTAAAAAAAAAAGTGACCCCCCCCCCACTTCCACCTTACATTAAAGAGCAAGTACCTACCTCCCCATTCCCCTCCTTCACTGCCTCGTTTATCCAGTCATTTTCCAACATACCGAATCTTTTATTATTTGGCTCCCCACTGGCTTGTCAGCTCCATGAGAGCAGGGACCTTGTTGACGGCTGTATGTCCAGAACAGTGCGGAGCCCAGTGGAGGTGGAGACAATGTGTGATCACAGGTGGGAGACGTTGGCTTAGAAAAGGGAAGAGATTTTAGAGGTAATACAGGGGGGCAATGGAAAGTCAGACAGGCTTGTGTCGGAATCTGGACTCGTCTACTAATCTGCTCTGAGTTTTAGGCAAGGGACTTAATTTCCGAATCTGCAGAATGGGGGAACAAGCCCATACCTCCCAGCTGTGACGTTGGGAAGATTAAAAGACTCATGCCAAGCACCCAGCACAGCGCTGGAGTGCTGTAGGCCCTTGGTAAAATTTCTCCCCTTCTCCTGAAGTCCCTAGGCCATCAGTGGCCACACATGGGCTAGAATCCAGGTCCCTAGCATCCCGTGTCCAGGCTTTCTCTCACTTCACCACAAGCCCCTCGCATTCGGGTGTGTGGGTATCAGGGAGAGGCAACTGCTGAGGGTTTGACGTGGAAAACGAGGAACACATGCTGTGGGGCACTGGTACAGGGGCATCTGCATAGCAGTGACAGGAGCTGAAGAGAAGGTGGCTCTGTGCCCCAGAGGAAAAGTCCAGTCAGAGTGCAAACGCGCTGCTCAGGAAGGCAAAGTCACAGGGTGACTGCTAATAAGAGACCTTACCAAAGGGTCCAAACACAACATGGAGGAGTCGTTTTTTTTTTTTCTTTCCCCTAAGCATTTAGCAGGACCTGGCAGAGGGCCAGCACTTTTAATTAATTAATTTATTTTTGGATGTGTTGAGTCTTCGCTGCTGCACGAGCACCACAGGCTTCCTCTAGTTACGGTGAGCGTGGGCTGTTCCTCGTTGTGGTGCGCGGGCTTCTCATTGCGGTGGCTTCTCTTGTTGTGGAGCACGGGCTCTAGATGCGCGGGTTTCAGTAGTTGTGGCCCGCGTGCTCTAGAGCGCAGGCTCAGTAGTTGTGGCGCACGGGCTTGGTTGCTCTGTGGCATGTGGGATCCTCCCGAACAAGGGCTCGAACCCATGTCTCCTGCATTGGCAGGCGGGTTCTTAACCACTGCGCCACCAGGGAAGCCCCCATGGGGGAGTCTTGAATAACCACCTTAACTCCTTTCTGGTTATGTGGGATGACCCCACTGGCCTCAGGACTCCCTGAGGCAGCGTGTCCCACTGCTAGTTGGCTCCCCAGTTGGGAAATTCTGCCTTATCCTGAGCAGATATTGACCATTTTGAACACCTACTCCTAGTGTCCACTCTGTGCTGAGACAGCTAGGTCAACTTATGCTAAATATAGCAGTCCTTCCTTGGGAAGTGGAAGAGACTGGTGGTCAGGAACATGGATGTGAGAGTCAGGTCTGGGTTCAAATGGCAGCTGTCGCTCAACAGCTAAACAGTGTCTATGAACTTCTGTCTTCTCATCTGCAAGATGGGGATTACATGGTCCCTACCTCATAGATTTGACTGTTGGAAAGATCATAATAGCGAGCATCTAGCATTGGTGTTCAGTAAAATGTAAGCTCACAGTCACGTCTTGGAGGTTAGGTACGACCATCAGCTCATAAAGGCAGAACGTGTGGGCAGGGCAATCCCTGAAAACTCCTTAAGTTGCTCATGAAGTCTGAAGATACCATGATATTCACAGGCCCCTAAATCCAACACATCGTCATGTCCTTGGCTCAGAAGCAGATGAAGCAGCCGGCCTGTGCCTAGGGGCTGGGTTGTAAGCACACTGCGGAACACTCCCAGCAAGACTCCCACGCTGAGCGAGGCCCACCGACGGGATGGAGATCTCCCACTCCCACCTTCCCTCGCAAAAGCACTCTTGCTTGGCCAGGGGACTGGTGGATAAAGGCTCCCATGATGCTTTTGGTTTGGGCTGTGAGAATCTACTTGAATTAGAGAAAGCTCACCGTGCTAGGGCCTCACCTCAGTCTTTGCGCTGCCTGAATTCTCTTACGTCAGGGGCCAGAATAAAACCCAAACCTGGGAGCAAGGCAGTCTGCTTTCCTTCCTGAGACGAGGAGGGGTCTCCTTGTGACAGGGATCTGGGCAAGGGTCAAAGGCCTCACTGCCCTCATGTCCCCTCAGTTCATCCCTCCTGGGGAACAAGAGCTTCTGTAGTGGCACCACCCCCGCCAGGAGACACAGTGAAGAGCCAGGCTCAGGCCACGCGGCTTGGAGGGGGCACCAAGATAAGGACATTTATCTGACTTAACCAGCTCTCAGGTGCTGGGTCAGCACCAGAAAGCCAAGACGGCCCATCTGCTGCACACAGACAGCACTTGGACACTGGATCTTCCCCACACTATTTGTTGCTTTAATCTCTCCCCCTCTTTCAGACGGCCTCTGAGGGCACACATGGCCTCAGACGGAGAGGAAGACACGGGGCCCAGCTCTCCAAGGTCCAAAAAAACAGCTGAGGGATGGAGTCTTGGGAAAGGAGAAGTCCCAAGTTCAAGATGGTTAGGATGGGGTGGGGATGGGGGGCAGAGGCGGTCCTCAAGGGGCAGAAGGGCTCAGCAAGGTGGTGGCTGGGGTGAGGGTAGGCCCTGGGGAAAAGCCAGATGCTGCTTCAAGGCAGCGTTGTCTGGGAAGAGAGCTGTATGTTGAAAACTCTGCCATTTCTATTCCCAACCCTGGTGTCCCCCACCCAACCCTGCCCTTCCTGGGGCTGCATCTCAGGCAGGGGCTTTGTCTCCTTATGACCCCTCTGAGCACAGTGACCCTGGACCTGGGGTCAGGTACCACCACCTGAGCCTCGTCCCTCCAGCCTCGCGGTGGCAGCAGTAGCATCCTGCTCTGGCTCGCCCCTGGGCTGCCTCACTGTCCCATCTCTTCTCGGCAGCGTCCCTCACCGGTACAGCCAATCCCCGCACTCAGCTCCCTTTGCTGAAAATACTCCGCGTGACTGTGTTTCCCTGCTTGGACCTACCCGAAGAGATGTCTCTAAAGGGGATCTTAGGTCTAAAGCTGGACTCCTGGTTTCCCCCCACAGCTCCAGTCTGCCCCGTCTTTATAAACCCACCTTCCACCCACAGTTTGGGCCACAAAGTTGGGGTCAGCCTGGACTCCTTCCCTCCCTCACTCCAACGTCCACACCATCGTCACATCCTTCCACCCACAGCCTGCATCTGTTCCCGACTCCTCTTCTCACGGCCACTTCCCTGATCTGGCCCATCTCTTATCCCCCTGCTGCCTCTCTTTCACCGTCCCCAGTCCACTCTCCACAGAGCGGAGTGACCTCTTAAATACATCGGATCCTGTCATTCTCCCTCCTAAAACTGTCCGATGGCTGCCCAATGCCCTGAGAATAAAACCCCAAACCCTATGTGTGGCCCACAGGCCCTGGGTGATCCGCCCCTGCCTGACCCTGACCTCATCTCCTCTTCACACGTGGTCTGGGTCACACTGGCCAGCTTTCCGATCCTTCCAATAACAGAAGCTGGTTCCCGCCTCAGGGCCTTTGTCCTAACAGTTCCCTCTGCCTGGATCCCGCTTCCCACAGCTCTTCCCACAGCCAGTTTCCTTCTTAAAGTCTAGCTTCGCACAGGGACCAACTGACTACCCCAAGGTTCCTCACAGCCATGTTCCGTTGCTACCTCACGGCACTCGTCCCATTCACCATGGCCTGACTCATCTGTCTGTGTGTGCGTGCGCATGTGCGCGCGTGGCGACGGGATCCCTTCACTAGAACCTAAATCCCACGAGATCAGGGAACCTTGGCTGTCTTGGTTCCCGCTCTGCCCAGTGCCTTCAACAGTGCCTGGCACATAGTAGGTATTCAATAAATAATTGTTGAATGCAGAACAAAGAAGGCCTGTCTGGGGACCCCCCCCACCCCCCCCCACCCCCCCCACCCCGCCCAGGGGAAGGAAACCAGAGGTCTCTGAGGACACAGTGTCCCAGGTGGAGGGGCCCCAAGTCCAGGGCGCCCCCTCAGGGGACTCGACTGCTGTGGCTGAGGGTCCCACCACGGGTCAGAGAGACATGCTGGTGAGGTTGTCCTGGCTCAGCAGTCCCTTCCGGCCTGCACCAGCCCCGTGCCCACCGCCCCCAGCACCCCCGCTCCCCCCACAGTACTCATGCAGCCTGTGCCGCAGAGTGACAAGGGCTGACCCCAGGCAGGCGCCGTTGGGTGCATGGGGCCCGCCAGGCAGCTGGAGCAACAGGGTGGCCACGCCGGCCATGCCATCTTCAGTGGGCTCGAGGGTGATAGGCCCGGCTCGCAGGCCAGCAGTGGTGGCAGGGATGGTTGGTGGGCAGCAGCTCCCTCCCACGGGTCCCCAGGGCCCGCCAGCCCCCGTCAGCAGCAAGGGTGCCAAGAAGGGCTCAGAGCGGCGGAAGGTGGGTGGTGGGAGCCCGGCCGGCTTCCAGGCGGGGGCCGGGGCAGCAGGGTCGGGTGGGAAGCAGACGGTGACCTTGGCGAAGGGGCGGCTGGCCATCTTGGTCATTTCTTGCAGGTGCCGGCGCTGCTCCTGCCGCTGATCCAGGGCCTGCTTGGCCTTCCAGAGCAGCACGCAGAGTGAGAGGAAGAGAAAGAAGCAGGAGAAGAAGACGGAGAAGAAGACAAACAGGTCGATGTGGGCCTGGTCCTGCCGGAAGAAGAGCAGGCCCTGCGAGTCGGCCGAGCCATTAGCACTGGGCCCACTTGGGTCTCCCACGCCCAGCAGGAGCAGGTAGAAACGGCTGGACTTGAGGGTGTGGTGCTCGTGCGGGTAGGTGATGACCAGCCGGTCCCGCACGCCACGGACCACCAGCACCACGGATGGCTCTGTCACCGTCACGTAGGTGATCAGGCCCCGTGGCCACACCTCCCGCACTCGTGGCTCCGCTGGGGTGGCCGGCCCACCTCCGGCCCCAGGTCCTCCCAGATCCCCAGCCCCCCGGGGCCCACCGTCAGCAGGGGGTGGAGGGGCTGGGGGAGGCGGTGGCGGCTGGATGTGTACGGTGTGGACGCCAGTGTCGGGGGCCACACGGACCACGAAGGTGTCATAGGAGGTGGAGACGTAGAGGTCCACGGCGCCAAAGGTCACATCCAGCGTCAGGCGGATGTCCACATTGGTGAACTTGGGCTGCACGCCAAAGAGGACAGTGCGGCCGGGGCCCAGAGCGCGGCGCTTCGGCTCGTGGAAACAGTTGGTCTGGGACGTGGGGTCCAGGCAGTACTCCTGCTCCACGGAGATGAGGCGGTAGCACTGCTGGCCACCCAGCGGGCTCCCGTGGAATGACTCCCGGCACTTGGCACACTGCGGGCAGGGTAGGGAGTGGAAGCGGCCATCAGAGATGAACTCAGGGTCCAGCCCTCCTCCAAGGAGGACTGACATTTTGTACCTACTGGTAAGTAGCCCCTGCCCTGGGTTTCCACAGTGTCCCAGCAGCTTCCTTGTGACCCCCCTGGATTTCCCTGACACCGTGTGGACACTAACAGCATCCTACACTCCAGCACTGCTGATCCTGGTGTCACCCCAGTGACCAGAGCACCCTAGTGGCAAGGCCTCTGGAACTCTGAGGCACAGCAATGAAGAGCTCTGTTGAATCCTGGCTCTACCTCCTCACTAGCTGTGTAGCCTTGGAATAGTGACTTAACCTTGCTGAACTGGAGATTCTTCCTCTGTACACAGAGAGTAAACACTACTGAAATCACAGGACCAGCACAGGTGAGCCAGCCTTGCCTGCTAGCCTTGCTGTTTCTGGACTATATTGGGTAGGTCCTGCCTCAGTGCCTTTGCACTGGTTGAGCCTCCGCTTGGATCGCTCTCCTGCCTGCCCCGCACCACCCGCCCCATGTTTGAATGTCTTTACTCAAGTGTCACATTCTCACTGAGGCCTTCCTTGGCCACTGTATCTACCATTTCCGCTCCCAACATTTCCTAGCCCTCCTTTCTGCTTAATTTTCCTCTTTACTGCTCATCACTAACATACTACATGTCTGACATATTCATTTGTTGGTTGCTGGACTCCTCCATGAACTCCCTGAGGACAGAACATTTTGCCTGTTTTGTTCCCTACTGTGTCCCAATGCCTTGCACAGTGCCTGGCATATATTAGGTGCTCAGTAAAGAGGTGTCGAGTGAATGAGTTGGCTGGATAACAGCTATTTTGATTCCTGTAGTCCAGTGGAAACCACTCAACCTCTGGGATTGACCAGGGTCAGTCCAAGCTCCAAACCCAGCCAGCTGTCTGACCTGGGACAAGTCTCTGAGCTTCCTTTTGCTCTTATGCCCACAGCTCACCGAGGCCCTAGCACAGCCTTCATGAGCCTTCCGTGTCTGTGCTGTCTCCACTGTATCTATGGCAGGCACTCCTGACATACTAACCACTACTGCTATCATCAGAAGGTAAAGAAACTGCTGTTTCAGAGCTACCAACAGAGCTGCTGGCGGAGGAGGTCTGAATTAAGCTCTGAAGCTGTCTGTTTTGACAAAGACCAATGGGCCTTCTGATTATGCATCAAGCAAGCAAAAATTCTGGGGACTTCCCTGGCGGCCCAGTGGTTAAGACGCTGAGCTCCCAATGCAAGGGGCACGGATTCGATCCCTGGTTGGGGAACTAAGATCATGCATGCCGCACGGCAAGGCTGAAAAAAAAAAAAAGAAAGAAAGAAAGCAAAAATTCTGGTCTTGGATGGAAATGTTAGGGGTAAGGCTTGTGAAGCTCTGTCGCCATTTTGGGCGTGGTCACATCTTTGCCAATGGACGGGTAGGGAGACTGAGGCGAGCAAGGGATTCTCTCTTCCTTCTGGAACTAGAGAGAAGGTAGGTGGGTGGGGTGGTAGGAGCTGTACTCCAAGGAAGGAACATGGAATATCCCCTCTGTGGGAGGTGAGCCTGCAACACAGTAACCAACCAGGCAGTCAGTACAGGGGCTCCAGGAGCCCCCCAGCTGAAGAAAGGGGATATGGACTCAAGGGGAATTTGCATATGGGTATTAGTAATAATATGAGATCCCCTACTGGCCCCAAGTGATCAGGTGAGGGCCACCACTTGAGCGAAAACTTGCCTGAGAATGAAGCCAACCCAGAGGAGAGCAGAGTCAAGACCCAGGGAAAGAAAGGCTCCTGACTGCACTGTGTGAGCACCCGGATCTGCCCATTCCTCAAGTGGACTCCAGACCTCAGTGCTAAGAGCCAACACATTTTCTTTTTTGCTTAAGCTACTACGAGATGAGTTTTCTGGCATCTGCAGTCTCTAAGTTGTGACTATCCGTACAGGAGTCCGTCTCCTCACCTCCACCGCCCACAAGAGGCTCATTTCTGGGACCCCAGCAACACCACCCGGGTCCTGAAACTGACTAGGGCTCAGGAACAGTCTATCAAGTCGACCTTGATCCCCATGACCACTGATATCGGAACCACATTGTCAGTCCTGCCCGGGCCAGGCTACCTCATCCCAGCCCTGACCTCTTCTGGGCACGGGGCCCTTGGCCCATAAGTTGCTTCTCCAGCCGCACCTGGTATTTGTAGCAGTCTCGGCGGTCGCTGGGGGAGCTGCCCTGGCACGTGCCCGTCTCTGTGTTGTTCTGACACGGGCAGCCTGTCCCGTCCTGCTCGTTACATGTGTCTGCATGGCCATTACACTGACATCTGAAGAGAGGGAAGAAGACGGGGGTTATAGAGCTCCCACGACCTACAGGGGCCCAGGCTGGATGCTGTAAACGTGAGCTCCAACCCATGAGGCCAGAAGAGGAAACTGAGGCTCACAGAGGTCAAGCCGTTTACCCCAAGGCCACAGTGTTGGTAAGTGGCAGAGTCAGGATTAGAACCCAGGATGGACGAACTCCAGGGCTTACTGACCATGCAGAAGGAAGGGGGTGGAATGGGGAGGCTGTCCTGAGGCCTCTCCCTCAGGGCCCTCGCTCTCTCTCTTTGCCCAAGAGTCTCCACCAGGGCTGCTCGGTAGCCTGCGTTTCAGCACTGGCCTGAGGGAGAGGGTCTCCCACCTGAGTCTAGTTCTTTGCCCCCAACCCGTGCCTCAGGGGATCTCAGCCTTTCCTGACTGAGGGCAGAGGACTGGGGAGAGGAGCCTGGCTCCCAGAGCTGTTCCTACTGAGCGGGGCAAGGGTTCCTGGCCCCCCTTCCACTTACTTGGTGCACTTCCCGTCGAGGAGGAAGTAGCCATGGAGGCAGCTCTCACATTTGTCCCCATAGCTATTATTGTGGCAGTTCACACACACAGCCTCGTCTTCACTAGGCCCCTCTGTCACCCAGTTTTCGATCTGGCCGAGGAAGGACAGGGTGATCACAGAAATGCATGGACCAGCCCCTCCTCCCTCAGAGCCAGGAGTCCAGAGCCCGGCAGCCTCCTCCTCCCTCAGACTAGGAGCCCCCAGCCCCTCCTCCTTCAGACCCAGGAGCTCGGGACCCCAGTCTCTTGCACCTCCTCTGGATCCAGCGAGTACTTCTCCGGCTCCCTCCTGGCCATTTCAAGCTCCTTCCTGGAGACGCAGACCTGGCTGTTGCCCCGACAAAAGGCGTGGCAGGGCCGGCAGGTCCCGCCCCCCACGGCTGAACCCACGAACAGGGGGAGGCACTGCTCACAGTGGCTGCCCTGGAAACCAGGGACAGGGCGGTCAGAGGGGGTGAAGAGTCACAGTGGGTGTGAGAGCTGGGGGAAGGTTCTGAGAGCACCAGGGGAGGGCAGCAACAGCTCAGGCATTTGGCTTGGGCAGTCCCAGCCCATCTGCCATTGAGCCCTGTGCCTTCACTTGCACACCTCCAGTGATGGGGTTTCACTCCCCTTCAGCCCCAGTGTTGCGCTCAGAAAGCCCTTCCCCGCAGGATCCCAGATGCTCCTCCACGGGATCCCCCTCCCTGGTCCAGTAGTAATTCTGTCCCGCTATCCAGGGCGGCCCCTCTGTGGTACAGACCCAGATGGTGTCCCCAGGGTCCTCTCGTACTTCCTTGGCATAGGGCTAGGCCCCCTCCTCCCTGTGCCTAGCTCACTGGGGCTTGGAAGGAGGCTCAAGATGCCTGAGTGTAGGCTGAAGGCACAGAGGCCCGGGGCGAGGGCCTGAGGTCCCGGACGGACACCTTGGTGTGATTGTGGCAGAGCAGGCAGTGGTCGCGGGCCCCCACACCGGCGCACTCGCTGTGGCGGTTGCAGCGACACTCCGTGGAGCAGTTGTGGCCAACAAAGCCGAAGTGGCAGCGGCAGTGGTCGGGCTCCACGCATGAGCCGTTCACGCAGCCCTGGGCGCACACGGGGCGGCACAGCCCCGTCACGCTGCAGGGGTGGGGCAGGAGTCAGCGCAGGGTAGCGGGCCGCTCCCTCCCAAAGGCACACCCAGCCGTCAGCACGGTCCTCACCGCACCTCTGAGGCCACCACCGGCCAGCCCACCCTCTTCGCAACTAGTCCACCCCCCCCCCCGTCCGCTGCATCACTCCCCTGCCCCGGGTCCAGCCCAGCACCTCCTCCAGGGGCGATGACCCCCTTCCCAGGGTATCCTGTTAAACTAACTGACCAACCTTGCCCTCCACGACCTAGCCCCCGCCCTCACACCCTCCTCCACACCTTGGACTATGTTTTCTTGCGTCCCACTTTGATCCATGCCCCGTCGTCTACCGCTCCCCACAGACTCTCCCACCCCACGGTCTGCCTGGCCCTGCTCCCCTCAACCCCACCCAAGCCCCCGCGTCTGGCCTGTAGCCTCACTTGTCCATGGTGTAGCCCGTCTTGCAGCTGCACTCGTAACCGTGGGGCCGGTCATGGCAGTTCTGTGTTTCATTGCAGTCGTGGTGCCCGTTTGCACACTCGTCCTCAGGGGGGCAGGACAGGAAGGCCCAGGAGGCCCCAGGTCGTCCACATGTCAGCCCTGGCACGAGGATACAGGGCTTCACTGTGGAGGCCTCTGAACCACTCACCTAGCCACCCGGGCCCTTGCTCCCCCTTCCCCTGAGCGCCACCTGTGAGAGCCCCCGGCGGCCCTCCACGTTCCCTGAACCAACCCCACGTCAGAACGCAGACAGGAGCCAGCCCCACTCACCCCATCCAAAAACCCGTCTCACCATCGCGGGGGCCGCTGAGTCCACCCTCCAGGCAGTGGCCACCCCCATCCTGGCCCCCCCAGGCACACCAGCCACAGTGGGGCCGCCGCAGGCACAGGGCGCACTGTGTCGCCTGAGCACAGCCCAGGGAGCAGCTCTCGGGTCCTCGGAGCAGCCGCCCGCAGCCTCCAGCCATACATCGCAGGGGCAGGTAGGAGGGGCTCAGACACTACAGGGGAGGGGAAAGGGCAGAGAAAGAAGATCAAGCAAACACCTCCTGGGTGTCTTCCTGGATTGCACCCTCTTCTCAGAGATCTCACCCCTGCTGGCCACAACCGGGTGGACCAAAATGGACATCAGCTGGGGTCATCACATTCTCCCTCCTCAGCATTTGTAACTAGCAGTTCAGATCAGAAGTCAGGCTAGGGACATCCTTGAAACTAGATTGTGTAGACTAGGGCTGGCTGGGCCGTTTGGATGAACGAATGACAGCAAATGAAGAGAACAGAGAGAGGCAAGAAAAGAGCAGAGACAGAAGGAAGCAGAGATGAGAATCACACACCCCAAAGACAGGGAGACAGGCAGCTTTCCAGGCTCCACCTCCAGTCCCTGGTAGGGCCTGGCTGCACTTTCTACCTGGGTTACAAGAGGCACCACTGTGTTGGTCTAATGAGCCCCTTTACCCACCTGGCTTGGGATGCAGCTGTTTCTTACAATCAAAGAAAGGCAATGATCCCAGGTGGAAAAAGAAACAAGCATCAGGAGGGGGGTTGCCAGCCACAGCCTCTTAGAACATGGACCCAGCTGCTGGGGCAACAGGATCTGCCCGCCCTTGGCTGGGAAGTTGAGGAGTCCGTGGTCAGGACTCAGCAGCTCACACACCATCACTTATTGTGTCCTGGGACCCAGACACGGTGCTCAACGAGGTTCACACTCCTGGAAACTTACCTCAGTGTATGAGAGCATTTTATTTACGGCTTGGGCCTTAAGTAAAGTACAAGAGGAAAGAGATTAGTCTAGGCTGGCTGTCTGGAAGCACTTAGGAAAAAACAAAGCAACCATGCAGTCCTGAAATAGAAAACCCTGATAGCTGTGGCCGGAGCTCTGAGTCCCTGTGGGTTACGCCGGTGATGAGCCGAGCCTGGCTGAACTGCCACAGCCAAATGCTCCTCCAGGTTAGGCTTCCAGATCTGAATTTAGTGCACCCCTTGACACACAGAGGGGCAACCTGGAAGGGGGCCAAGAGAAGCCCGAGGCTCCAGTCTGCTCAGCACTTTCTGCTGGGGCCCCCCCTAGTGGCCATATGTGATTGCTGCCCAATACCATAAACTGCATTTCCTGTGTTCCTGGAAGAGATGCAGGATCCTAGCTCACCTGCTGACATATGCCCACAGCCTAGCAAAGTGCCCAGCGCAAGGAAGGTGCTCTATGAAGAATTTGGTAAAAGGACAAAGGGAAGGAGGGAAAAAGCCAGCCAGCCAGCCAGCCAGCCAGGGAAGGGAGCACCTTGTTGTCTGCCCCAGGCTCTGAGGCCAAAGGCATTTAGAAGAACAATGCCTGACTGTTAAAATACGGCTGCCCTTGAGCGAAATCACAACAGGTCTGGTCTGCGCACCTGTTATGATTGATCTGTGTTTTTAAAACACTCGAGCC
The DNA here is from genome assembly GCF_949987515.2 of Delphinus delphis. NCBI lineage: Eukaryota > Metazoa > Chordata > Mammalia > Artiodactyla > Delphinidae > Delphinus > Delphinus delphis. The sequence goes on along the minus strand of NC_082702.1, from coordinate 11,876,063 downwards.
AACAGTTTTAACTGATTTTCCCAGAAATCAGAAGAGCTGGCAGCAGCCCTCTGACATTCCCACGCAGCATCAGCTCCGCGCTCTCCATTCAGCCGCCCCACCACCCCCTCCCGCCTCACACCTCCTGAGCTGCCTGCAGGCTCTCTGGTGTTGCCTTCCAGTCCCTGGGATCCCAATAAAAACAAATAATGGAAATCTCAATAATATTTAGGGAGGACGTGTATCACCGGAAGGACCCAAGGCTTGAGGACGAGAGGCCTCTGCTCGTTAGAGGTGCCACCGCAGGGGACCTCTGCCCTTGCAGCCACGCTGAGAGCCCCACGGGGAGCACCCCCCACTCCCAGCCGCTGCACTGACCCTCTTGGTGTGACCCAGACAGCGGAGACTGGGAATCCTCCCAGTGGGTGGAACATGGGGATGTTACTGAGTTTTTACTGAATAGCAGGCCGGGCTCCACGCTCTACATACATTCTCCCATCTAACTTGGACGACCTTCCTATGGGACGGTGTGGTATGACACAAAAATGTATCTGGCCTTTGTCCCCGGTTCCTGGTACTGAGCTACTAAAACACATAGGGGTTCCTGAGCGGTGGGGACGTCTTTTGCTGTTCATAAGGGACCCCTTTTACACCTGAGTTTATGCTTACGGGGTGACTTAGGGGAGTCAGCCGAAAAACCAAGCGATTAGAGTCCCACCCACCCACCGGGGGGTCAGGGGAGAGACTGAGCTCTATAAAAACACTTGAACCATGAGATTCAGGGGACTTCCCTGGCAGTCCGGTGGTTAGGACTCTGTGCTTTCACTGCTGTGGGCTGGGGTTCAATCCCTGGTCGGGGGACTAAGATCCCGTAAGCCGCGCGGCACGGCCAAAAAAAAAAAAGAACAACAACGATGCGATTCAGAGAGCTTCCGGGTTGATGAGTGCATCCTCTGGGAGGGCGGCATGTCCAGTGAAGGCATGGAAACTGCATGCCTTGCCGATTCACCTCTTCTATTTGGCTCTTCCTGAGCTGTATCCTTTATAATAAACCAGTGTGAGTAAGTAAACGTTTCTCTGAGCTCTGTGAGCCATTCTAGCACATTATCAACCCTGCAGAGGGGATGGTGGGAACCCCCAATGTACAGCCAGTTAGCCTGGATTTGTGACTGCCATCTGAAGGGGGAGCAGTCTTATGGAACTGAACACTTTAACCTGTGGGATGTGACTCTGATGTCACGTAGATAGTGTCAGAAATTAACTGAATTGTTGAACACATAGTTGGCGTCCAGAGAACTGGAGAATTGGTTGTTGGTGTTGGAAAACACCCCAGACAGGGTCTGTTGACAGCACTCCTATTTTACCAAAGACTCGTGTAGGCTCTTGGGTTGTGAGATGGTGAGTAATCACACCTCAGTTGGGTCTTGCACAATCTTGCACAATAAAGATGAATGAGGAGTAGGGCTTCCCTGGTGGCACAGTGGTTGAGGGTCCGCCTGCCGATGCAGGGGACACGGGTTTGTGCCCCGGTCTGGGAAGATCCCACATGCCACGGAGCGGCTGGCCCTGTGAGCCATGGCCGCTGAGCCTGCGCGTCCGGAGCCTGTGCTCCGCAATGGGAGAGGCCACAACAGTGAGAGGCCCGCATACCGCCAAAAAAAAAAAGATGAATGAGGAGTAGACAGACTCACAACTCTGGCCCAGTGACACTGTTTCTGGATATGACAGCAGTAGCTGAAGCTTTCTTATCTCCTGCTGGGGTGGGGCTGGGGCTGACTGCCTGTGTCTGCCACTGGGACAGCTAAATCATGCCAGGCAGAGGCATCTTTGGTTTTTTTGTTTTGTTTTGTTTTTCAGCCATACTGAACGGCTTGTGGGATCTTAGTTCCCTGACCAGGAATTGAAGCCGGGCCCTCGGCAGTGAAAGTGCGAAGTCCTAACCACTGGACCACCAGGGAATTCCCCCCAGAGGCATCTTTGGAATGGACCTTATGAGACAGCACGCACTGGGCAGCCAAAGGGTGGACTGTACCTCCCCAGACCATGCCCATGTTCAAGAATCATCTCTCTAGACCATAGCCATAGATGAGGGGTGGGTCTGAATGGCTGTGTCAGAAGCAGTGCTCCTTCCCTTCCCTGGCCACACCTCACTGGACCACGGCTGGACATCTAACTCGTGAGCTGAGCTGAAGTCTTCCCTGAGAATGTGAACTAACAGAAGAACACAGAGATGACTGTAGTCTCTGGAATTAGAAAGTCACATAGCGACTCCCCTGGTGGTCCAGTGGTTAAGAATCCGCCTTCCAATGCAGGGGACGCGGGTTCGACCCCTGGTCGGGGAACTAAGATCCCACGTGCTGTGGGGCAACTAAGCCTGCGTGCCGCAATTACTGAGCCCGTGTGCCACAACTACAGAGAAGCCTGCACGCCGCAACAAAGAGCCCACAGGCCGCAACTAAGACCCAACGCAGCCAAGTAAATAAATAAATATTTAAAAAAAAAAAAAAAAAGGAAGTCACACAGACTGAGGGTCAAGGTCTGCCAGTTGAGGTGGTGTGTGTTGATGATCAAGCCGAGAGAAACCAGAGGATGGAGACGCGCAGAAAACAGCTGAGATCAGAGACCAGGCGGCCCAAGAAGGATGAAGCAACAGTACTTCCTACCTTCAGACAACATCAAATACCCCCGGTTCCTTATAATAACACCAGCTCGAGTGGGTTTCTGTTTCTCACAACCAAAACTTCTAAAAGTAGAGAGAGAAAGAGATGGAGGAGGAAAGTGGAAAGGTGTGAGAGGGAGAAGGGAGATGGTATTGAGTCATGGGAAGGATGGGGCGAGGAGAGCTTAACTGAGAGTTGGAGAGACACCAGGGCTGAGGAGTCAGGAAGCGGGTGCTGGGACATGACAGGGAGACTCACAAGGCAAGGGGAGGGACTTCCCTGGTGGTCCAGTGGTTAAGACTCCACGCTTCCACTGGGGGCGCGGGTTCGATCTCTGATCAGGGAACTAAGATCCCCCAAGCCGTGCGACGTAGCCAAAAAAAAAAACCAACAACAAGAACAAGGCAAAGAGGGAAGAAAGAGATGTTGGAAGGGGCGAGAGAAGAGAAAGTGGGAAGAAAGAGAAAGTGTGATGGTGGGACCAGCCCTAAGGAAATGGAGGCGGACATAGGACAGCGGCGGCGGGGTTGGAGAAAGGTCAGTGTGCAGCAGGGAGGAGGGCCACAGCACACCCCGCTGGGGGCAGTCAGTACCTGTTGGAGGCTGCTGCTCCAGACACAGTGCTGCCAGCCCCCGTCTGCACCCTTGGAGTCCAGGCAGGAGGTGCAGTTGGGCAGGAGGTGACAGGGCGTGGGGCAGGGCAGGGGGGGCGATGATTCCACCGGCATCGGGGACACGTTCAGCAGAGAGTGGCTGAAGCACGTCCAGTCATAGGTGGGCTGCACCGAGAGGATGCGGCGGGTCTCCCCTGGGGTTGGGGGCACACGATTAGAAGCAGGTCCGGGCCCCCAGCCCCTCCCCTCCTCCCTCAAACCAGGCCCCTGAGCCCCTTGCGTCCTTGCAGCAGGAATCCAGGCCCCCAAACTCTCCTCTCGGGGAGCAAGCCTCAGCGCTCACCAGTCCTCTTGAACTGCCGCGTCCACATGCACTTGCCCTCCCTTGTGCACTGCTTGCAGTCGGCCGCCCCACACACGGCCTCCGAGCAGTTCCCAGCCCAGAAGACCTCTCGCTGGTTGATGCGACAGTCATTCTCCGAGGTGCAGGACCCATTGCGCCCGATGCAGGCACCCTCAGGGCAGTTGGTACACCACTTACAGCGGGGGGCAGATGCCTGGCGGGGGGATACGGGCTCAGCGGGGTTGTCAGGGCCCCCAGCATCCCTCCAGCCTCAGGTCTTGCCACCCAATCCCAGCTGAAGAGCTCAGTGGTGCCTGAGCCACGCCCCCTTCCCACCCCCACCCCCATCATTCACCTCTCCATCTCCAGGCTGCAGGGTCCGGGGATGGCGGGCCAGGCACTCACTGCAGGTCCGCAGACGTCGACATTCCTCGGGGGAGTGGGGCATTGGAGAGCAGGGGGGACCACCACAGCCCAGCCTGGGGAGATAGGAGGTCTGGCTCATCACATTCAGCCAGGCCCCACCCTTCCTCCTCACCCTCGCCTCTTCCTGGTGCCTCGTGGACACCGTCCTGCAGGTCCCACATATGCACTCCCAAGTGCTCTCAGCACAGGCCTCCCAAACCTGCTCCTCCCCAACTCCCTTGGTGATGGTCCCACGTCCACCTATCACGCAGGTCAGAGACACTGGACGATATCCCATGGCCTCTTGGCCCTCCAGCCACCGAGGCCTCTGCCTCCTGAATTCTTCTCTGACCATCCCCTCCTCCTCCAGCCCTGCAGCCCCCGCCCAGTTCAAGCCTCCCCCTTCCAGGCCTCCACCTGCAGCCTCCCCTCACCACCCCCTCCTTCACAAGCCTGCCCCTGCCCTCTCCTGCTTAAACCTTCTGTGCCTCCCCATCACCCACAGTGGAGGGCCATAATCCCTCACTCAAAATCCTTGAAGGCACACCTGTTTCAGAACTTTCCAGGTTTCAGAAAAGCAGTGGGTGTACCCGCTGTTACATAATACCCCTAGCAGAGTCTGGGGGAGCACCCTAAAAATCAAACCCTTTAATATTCTGTAGTAAACATGGTGACACATTTAATGGGACAAAATAAAGCCCGTTAGTAGCCTCATACCACGTTAGTAGCCTCATACCAGTGCAGGATAACTGCGCAGTCAAGTTAGTTTGTGCTAAACCTAGGACAGCGCCTTCAGCCTCCTGATATGTTTGGATTCCCAAACTCCAGACAAGGAGTCTTGGAGCTGGACGGAGCGCAGTTCAGCCAGGCACCGGAAGCCCTTTCTGAGCTGACCCACCCACCTTTCCAATCTCATTCTTCCCCAGCTCAGATGGTTTCTAAAATACACCAGATACAGCCCCGCTTCTGAACCCTCATGGTCTAAACTTGACCGGTCATTTACGGCCCAGTTCAGACCCAGCTAATTCCAGCCCACAAACAGGGCTCCCCACTCAGTGAGGTCCCCGAGCCTGCCCCTGCCTGTGATAAGCTGCCCATTTTCCCGTGTGAGCTGGTCTCCTAACCAGACCACACCCTGCTGAGGCCTCCCCCACAAGCCTGGCCTGGCACAGAACCCACTTCGGAGGGCACCAGTACCACCCACCCACCCACGTGCTGTCAGTCTCCATGGTTACCTATGGGCCTGGTCCCCGGACAGGCAGGCCCCATGGCACCAGGTACAGGCCCCAGACTGGTTACAAGCTTCGGGCGAGGGCAGCAGGTGGCAGGGGTCCGGGGGCAGGGTCAGGGCCAGCAGGCGGCCCAGGGCCACTCCCCCAAAGCCTCCTGAGATATACAGGCGACCCCCTACCGCTGCCACAGCGTGGGCCACAGACTCCTCCATTGGTGGTCCCACAGAGGCTGGGCCTGGGGAAAGACAGAAAGTTCAGAGAGAGAGAGCAGGAGACTCGAGGAAGAGATTCACACAAAGGTACCAGTCAGAGAGGGATGCTGAGAGGAGAGACAGTCTAAGGAGAGCAGAGACAGACAACGAAAGACAGAGAGAAGACAGAAAAGGCCAAATAGGACAAGAGCATCAGACACAGCAAGACAAAAGAGAGGGAGAGAGACACATAAACAGAAAAAAGGAACAGAAAAGAGTGGAATAAGAACAGAGACATGGGCTTCCCTGGTGGCGCAGTGGTTGGGAGTCTGCCTGCTGATGCAGGGGACACGGGTTCGTGCCCCGGTCCGGGAAGATTCCACATGCCGCGGCGCGGCTGGGCCCGTGAGCCACGGCCGCTGAGCCTGCGCATCCGGAGCCTGTGCTCTGCGGTGGGAGAGGCCCATGTACCGCAAAAAAAAAAAAAAAAAAAAGAACAGAGACAAATGTTGTGGAACCCGGGGACTTCGCTGGCAGTCCAGTGGTTAAGACTCTGCACTTCCACTGCAGGGGGCACGGGTTCAATCCCTGGTCGGGGAACTAAGATCCTACATGCCACGTGGCATGGCCAAAAAAAAAAAAATGTTGTGGAACAAGACTAAGGTGGCGGCTGAACCACACTGTGAAGGTACTAAATGTCGCTAAATTGTTCGTTTTATGATGACTAATCGTGTTATGTGAATTTCACCTAAATTTTTTTAAATCCTCAAGAAAAAAAAAGAGTCAGTGGAAAAAATAGATTAAAAGCGAAAGAGAGTTAGAGACAGAGGGTCAGAGAAAGCAACAAAAAGCAAAGGAGACAGGCCCGGAGACACACACACACAGTCAGTCATTTACAATGACCGTCAAATGAAATAAAACGGCAAGATACAATCCCTTTCCAGCCTATGAACTGGAAGGAAGCACCCTCACATATGACAGTCGTTGCCTCTAGAGAATGGGATTATGGGGGATTTTTTCCTTCCTATTTTACAAATTATCTACAATGACCATCATTACTTCATAAACAGAATTAAAAATTTTTCTACAGAAAAAGAAGGAGGGTGTCTCCGTGGGTGCTTAGATAATGTGGAGAGGACAGGAGCTTTGCCTGTGGGCCTGAAGGGACCCAAATGACCCCTCATGAGTGAGAGTCGCAGGACAGGGCCAGCGCTCCCCCTGGTTGTCCCGCGGCCTCCCAGGGAGAGTGGTGGACTTACGGATGAGGTCAGGCAGGAGCCAGGTGTTGCAGTTGACCTGGTAGAGCAGGACATCGCTGCTGAACTCGTCAGGGTCCGAGCGCCCCCCAAGGACCACCATGGTGTCTCCTAGCAAGGCTGAGGCGTGGAAAAGTCGGGGGCGGGGCTGATGGGGAGACACACGGCAGGACGGGCTGTCAGAGCCCACGGTCACCCGCTCTTCGTGCTCCCTCTCAGCCCACCCGCCACTCCAAATCTCCCCACGCCCCAGCCCCTACCAGCCCACCCAATCCTAACCTTCCTCAAATCTCACCTCCTTCCTCCGGGAAGCCTCCCTCATTCCTCAGAGCTGTCTCCACAGCCATCTCCTTTCCCTGAACTCCCAGAACCCCCAAACCCCATGCTGTTCCTCAGGAACCCAGCCTCAGATGCTTGAGATGAGCCCCACATTTCTTGGGTGACCTCGCCAGCTGGACCGGGGTGTATCCTGCTGGGGCTCTTACTTCCATCTCCCTTGTGGTCCAGCCCCAAGAAGGGCTTGGGAATATGTGTGTGGATGGCAAATGCAATTGTCTCTAAACAGCATACCCGGGGTTTCCTGTTCTCCCACTGTCTCCTTTGGCCTTGAAGGCAGAAGCACAAGGAGCCTCAGTGTCCCGTTTCACAGCTGGAGAGGCCAGGAAGGGGAGGGACCTGTCACGGCCACGCCCAGAGTGTGGCAGAGCTGGGACAGAACCCAGGCCTCTGACCTCCTGGTCTAGGATTCTTACCTCCAAGTCACAGAGAGAAGGAGGGGAGACTTGGGGTACCAGAAAGGAGGCAGAGTAGGAATCCAAGGTTGAGCCAGTCCCTGGGGCACTGGGAAAGGGGGGGCCCCCCTCCCTCCTACCCCCTACACTCATCTGTCTGGACCTTTTTTCCTGACCTTTGCCCCCTGAGAAGGGGCCAGCAGGCTCCAGGTGCGGTCAGGACAGTGCAGGGAGTAGAGCTCAGGGGATGGGGCCGCCAACTCCACGTGGAAGCGGAAGCCCCCAAACACGTAGAGGGAGTCAGTGGCCTCGTGATACACAGCGGAATGACCATATAGACCTGGGGGTGAAGGATTAGTGAGCACAGAGGCTGGGGGAAGGGCTGGTGATCAGGAACACTCCCCGTCTTCCTGGGCTCCCCCTCTCATGACCACACCACCACCCTACCAGGCCCTGATGCCAGAGACCTGGAAGCCTTTCTCAACCCCTCCTTCTCCCTTCGGTTCTAAAGGACAACCATTAAAGAGACCCTGGGAAAGACAAGAGAGGGAGACAGGGTGACCAGAATGACCTTGCGGATGGTGATTAAAGAATGTAGAAGGAGGGAGAGAGAAAGGAAAATACCTGAGGGGCACTGATCTAGGACCTAGAAGAGGGAAACAGTGACCCACTGCTACTGGGCAGGAGGTAGGCAGCTTCTCATGAAGTCTGGGAAGGGTATAGAAACTGAACTTCTCAAAAGGCAGCATCCTGAGAATGTGGGCGGGTGATGGGGGTAGACAGGGAGACAACAGGTAGGGGGGCAGTGACCACAGCCTACAGGAGTGGACAGAGAGGATGGCTGGGAGTCAAAAGCATAGCGCCCCCTCCCCGCCATGCCCTGTCCCCAGGCCCACCTGTGGGAGGTGTCCCGCTCTGGGCTCCGGACACCCAGGTGCCGGTTGCCAGCTGGTACTCAAGCAGCTGCTGGTTGAAGCCATTTTCAGGGGAGTAACCACCCACCAGGAGCAGAGACAGGCCTCGGCGGGCAGTAAGGGTGTGACCAGCAACTGCTGGCAGCTCCACGGTCTGCGGGGCCTTGGGGATGAAGGGTGGAGGTCATGGGGGTGGGGGGCAGAGGTCAGGGGTCATCTTGTGGGTAGAAGCAAGGCTCAGAGCTCCCCGAACTCCCCTTGAACCACTAAGGAGGTCGTGAGCTGCCTGGGGCGGGTCAGACCCCAGGCCTCCCCGCCAGCCGTGGTCCCGGCAGGTGAGCAGCAGACCTCTTGCTGTCTCTGCCTGCTCAGTGTCACTTCTTCAGGTAGGAGTAGCCTGGGGACCCTTTGCGAAGCCCTTGCTCCTCTGCTCTCTGGCTGCATGGGGCTGACTGTACCGGCTCCACAGCGGGCTGTGCCCCAGCCGGGAGACCAGAGCCTCACGTCCCCTTGGCTAGGGACTGACTCAGGAATGAAATATGACCCACAATGGCCAATGCAATTCAATTCTGGGGCTTGTGCTGAAGCCCTGGGAGGAGTCCTCTTCCTCTGGGGGCAAAGCTGGCAGGAGCTGCTCTGGTCACCTTTGCTAGAGCCTGGTTGTGGGGACTAGGGGAGGGGAGAGATGCTCACCTTCTCCTGCCGCCACTGCAGGGTGGTGAGGTTGAGGACCCAGAAATCCCGGGCGACGCCCCCAGCCGTGAGTCCCCCCAACAGGTACATGGCGCCACGGCCAGCAGGCACATAGGCAGCTGCATGGAAGGAGCGGGGTGAGGGGCCTGGGCCCCCGTCCTCAGCTCCTGCCAACATCTGTGTCCACCGCCTTTCGCTCACTGAGTACCTGGGGCCAAGATGCAAAAAGGCAGCCTCACTATACAGTCATACCAGCATGCCCTTGGGTGACCCCCCTACACACTGGTATCCCAGCAACCCCTGGGATCACCCCCCCCACTTGGCAGGTATCCCAAAACCCCTAAGGTGACCCTCCTATGACAATCACCTTACCATCCCCTGGGGTAGCACCACCCAAATAAGTGTCCCAGTCCCTGAGGTCAGCCTCCTGCGACAAGTGTCCCAGCATCCTTTGGGGTATCCTTCACCTGTAGACGTTGTCCTGCACCCCCCCCGAGGGGACTCTTATGTCAGAGACGTCTCAGTGTCCCCTGAGGTAACCTTTTCTCATTCAGGCATCCTACCTCCCCAGGGCAGTCCTCACCTGTACAGGTTTCCCAGCAGCCCCTGGGGCAGACCCAGGCCCCCAAACATCCACAAGGTGGCCTCAGGTCCCTCCACCATAGTGTGCCCCAGGCGGTGCAGGAAGCGGCTAGCTGTGTCCTGTGGGTGGGGTGCAGACGTGAGGGCTCAGGTTAAGGGCATTACAGAGTGGCATGCTGGGCCTAGTGGGTAGTCTCGGGAGTGGAATGGGGAGAACGATCCAGGAGGCGGGCTGCATGGCACCTCCCCGCCAAGGGGCATCCACAACTCACGGCTGAGAGGCGGCTGTCCATGAGGGTCTCCCAGACCAGCTGCCCACCGTCCAGCTTTGTGGCACAGTCAGGTCCCCCGAAGCCCTCAGCACAGATGCACACGCCCAGGCTCTGGGGAACAGCAGAAGGAAGCTTGGGAGGAGCCCTGATTACCCCCACCCGGCTCCCTGTCCCGTCCAGCTTGCCCTCTTTCACCTGTACCTGGTTACAGGTCCCTGCCCCGTTGTGGGCATTACAGTTCTCAGGACACAGAGCCATGCGGCAGTGTGGGCCTGCCCAGCCCTGGGGACATCGGCAGAGTCCAGCATCTGCGGCCCCGTCCTGGGGCACACACTCCTGGGGGACAGGGCAACTCCCGGGGCCCCCTGACCCACAGCGGGCAGAGCCCACAGAGGCATTGAAGCCCCAGGACGAGGAGCCGTTGGCCTCCCAGTGCAGCACCAGCAGCCCTGTTGGAGAGAGTCCAGAGGCTTGTCACAAGACCTCAGTAAAGTGATATTTAAAAAGGGGGCGGTGGTGGGGCTTCCCCGGTGGCACAGTGGTTAAGGATCCACCTGCCAATGCAGGGAACACGGGTTCGAGCCCTGGTCCGGGAAGGTCCCACATGCCGCAGAGCAAACAAGCCCATGCGCCACAACTACTGAGCCTGCGCTCTAGAGCCCGCAGGCCACAACTACGGAGCCCGCGGGCCACAACTACCGAAGCCCACGCGCCTAGAGCCCAGGCTCCGCAACAAGAGAAGCCACCGCAGTGAGAAGCCTGTGCACCGCAACGAAGAATAGCCCCCGCTCGCCGCAACTAGGGAAAGCCCGCATGCAGCAACAAAGACCCAGCGCAGACAAAAATAAATAAAAATAAATAAATTTATTTAAAAAAAAAAGAGAGGGGTGGCCTGCAGGCCCTCTGACCTCATCACCTCCCTCTCTCCCGGCCCTCCCCGCTCCAGCACCACCAACTCGCTTCCTGTTCTCAGAGCCTGGGCATCTGCTATTCCTCCACCTGAACTAGTTGCCCCTTCCCCACACCGTGAAATCTCCCTGCTGCAAAGACTCCCTCCCCAACTCCCCAGACAAGCCAGGCTCCCCACTCCTTTCCATTTCCTCCTGTCCCTTACCAAAAGTGTCACTATTCTGCCTACAATTTGCTCCCTGCTGTTTGTCACTCCCCACCTCTGCTGTGAGCCCGTGAAGGCAGTGCCTGTGTCCCTTGTTCACTGCCACATGCCCAGAATTTAGCTCAGGCCCAGCTTACTGCAGGTAGACATTTGCTGAGTGAAATGAAATCGAGGGCCCCTCAGCTCTAGTTGCTCACTGTGAAGGGTCTGGGCTCGTGTGCAATCGCCGTCAGGCCAACTACAACTCTGCCCTCTCTCTCACAGCCTTGGAGCCACTCTGATTTACAATATGAAGAGAAGCATCTCCAAACCTAGGCCCTTTAACTGCCATGGGTAACAAATTACTTCTAGTGCATCTCCATCAGCTAAGCACAGCTGACGTAATGGGGCCTGGGAATTCTTGGTTGTGGGGGCTATAGCCTATGCACTGCAGGATGCAGAGTAGCATCTCTGGCCTCCACCCACGAGATGCCAGTAGCAGCCCCGATCACGACAATCAGAATGTCTCCAGATACAGCCAAATGACCCAAGGGGCAAAGTCACTCCTGGCTGAGAACCAGCGGGCTGAGGAGATAGATGCTCAGGGGCCCTTGCACCAGCTACATTCTGTGTGTCCCAAAAACATGTCCCACGTGGCCCTTCTTTCCAGAGACACAACCCAGCCAGTACAATCCTCTCTATTCGCCTCTCAGCTGAAGAAACTGAGACCCAGAGGTGGCAAGGGACTGCCAGCAAGTCTCTGGCAGAGTCAGGCTGGGTTTTGAGCCCACCTCAGGTAGCAAGGTATAGGGACAAGGGACAGCCCAGGACAGAGGTCCCACTTCCCCCAGTCCCCATACCAGACAGGGCCTGCACAGTGAGAGGCCTGTCCCGCCGCTGGCCGCAGAAGGCAGCAATGAGGCTACGGTCCGACTGGACGACACCAGTGTCCAGGAAGCGTGGGAATCCATCAAAGGCCAGGACATAGCTCAGCTGGAGAGGTGTAGAGTAGGATCAGGGGATGATGAGGATGAGAAAGAGGAATGCTTGGGGTCTGGGAGGAGGTGCAGCTCAAGCAGAGAGGGCAATCTGAGACTGGGGAAAAGGCTGCTTGAATCACCTGGGCAGATTGTCAAACTGTGGCATGGAGGCCACCATTCCCACTCCTGTGTTCATAACAGACATGGTTAATCAATCAGGCACTCTTGCATGGAGGCTCTTTCTCAACACACAGATCCTGGCAGCCACCACCAATCGATCAGAGTTGGCACACAAGGTACCAATATTTACCATACCTGGACTGGGGAATGGGAAACTGGAGTCCAGGAAACAGGAGGCAATCTGGGAAATGGGAGGGTCTGTGGGCTTAGGAACAAATGGGTAGGAGTCTGAGGAACAGATCTGGGAGTTTGATGGATGAAAAAACACGGACGTGGGGGCCAGGGTTCGTCTGAAGATTCAGACTGGGTGGGGGAGACGTGGGCCTGTAATCAGTGCCCTTGGTGCTCACCGTGCAGGGGGTGCTGCTGTCGGGGGAGAAGGTGAGGGTAAGTGGGGGACAGAGGGTCCCAGGGGCACAGGGCTGTAGCACCTCGGTGGCTGAGACAACCCACACACAATAGGACAGGCCTGGCCCAGCTCTCGCTGCCCCACCACCTGGAGGCAGTAGCCCCCCAACCCGGCGTGAGCCCAGTGCCACGGAGGACACGTTGGTGAGGAGGGCACGACCCCCACACTCCCGGAAGCAGGAGCCACCAGCCCTGGGGAGATGGAGGAGAGCCAGTGTCAGACCAGTCCTGCCCTATCCCACCATGTCCCTAACCCCACCCTGCCCCGCCTGGGTGGCCCCTGGCTCACCGGGGGTCCCCATAGTAGCCAGGAGAGCAGAGCTGGCAGTGGGCGCCCTCAGTGTGGTCCTGGCAGAAGCAGAGCCCGCTGAGGTTGTCGCAGTGGCCTCGGCGTGGGTCCCCATGCCCGTTGCACTGGCAGGGCCGGCAGCCGCCTGAGCCTGTGGCGTTACCAAAGCTGCCCGGCCGGCACCGTTCGCAGTGTTCCCCCCACGTCCAGTCTGTGGAGGCCCCAGCAGCCAGGATGCAGAGTCAGCGGCAAGAGCGAGAAGGAGCCCGACCCTCCCCAACCCCACCTGGCTCAAAGGAGGGTAACTGGAACCCCGACTGGGGAGCAACTGCAAATCCCAAGAGGGAGTACTGAGGCCCGCCAGAGGGGTGGGTGGCACTGAAACCTGTCTGGGGTGAGGAGCAGGCAATGGGACAGAGGGACTCAGAGCTGGGGAGGGGACGCAGAACCCCACACAGACAAAAGAAAACAGAAGCCCCGAGGAGGCTCCCTTGAGGCAGCCCCGAGGAGCTCAGGATGAGGGCTGCTCACCCTGGCACTCATCGCAGAAGCCAGGCCCCCGCTTGTGGCAGTGGCTGTGGAAGTTGCAGCCACAGTCCCGGGAACAGCGGGGGGCGGGGGGTCCTGGGGCAGGCGTGGGAGGGGGCAGGTCCGATGTCCAGCCCAGGTCACACACGCAGGTGAAGTCTGGGGGGCCACTGCACACGCCATGGCCACAGTCCTCCAGGCACCTGAGGGGGCGTGGCAGGGGTGGGGGAAGGACTGGGTAGGCCTGGAGCCCCCAAGGCATCCCCCCTCATCCCACTCCACCCCATTATCTCCATGGCAACACCATCATAAGCTACTGCCTGTTCCACAGATCCTGGACTCCATGGGTGGCCGCGTCTCCAAGGCAACCCCATCACATGTAGTAACTCCTGTCTCTATAGTAACCAAATATCACCACTGGTGATCTGTTCCCTGTGAAAACCCCTTTCAACTTGATCCTCCTCCATTTCTACGGCAACGCTGAAGCCTGTGGCCTGCAGTCCACGGGCGACCTGTCTCCACAGTTAACTAGTGTTACGCTGAGGACCCTATCACTCTAATGAGGGCCTGCTCTGCAAGGTAAAAACCCAAGGCTCACTGGAGAGGCTGGCACCATGGGAGGCAGCCCAGCACTGTGATCACTTCCTCCCAACATCTCCGCATGCACCAGCCCTGGGGCGACATCTCCATGGAAACCCATGCCCTACTCACGTGCGGTTGCAGTATGTGATGCCATCACCCTGGTAGCCCCTCTGGCAGTGACACTCATAGCTGAGGGGTGTGTTCAGGCAGGTCGCCCGCAGGTGGCACCGCGCCAGGCCCAAGCGACACTCATCCACATCCGGACAGCGGGCATATGCCCAGCGGGCAGGGAGGGCCACAGACAGCCCCAGGCCCTCCCCGACCCACAGGGAGCAGTTACCCCCACCCAGAGGCCCGGAGAAGTCCCCCTGGAGGCAACTGGGGAGGGAGGCGAGGTTGAAGAAGGTGGTTGGGTCGGGGTGGGGGGGCGTGGGGGGATGATAAAGAAACAAGAGACAGAGACAGGAAAACAGTAACAGGGAGAGGGGAGATCAATCAGAGACAGAGAAAGAAATATGAATACGGAGAAAGACAGAAAGAGGGATGGAAGAGAGGCAGAGAAAAACCCAGAGAAGCCAGACAAAAAAGGATTTTAAAAGACAGGAGAGAGAGAGGGATACAGTGAAAGGGAGACAGAAGAGAAACAGAAACAGACAAGAAGAAAGAAAACAGAAGGAAAGATGAGAGAAAACAAGTCACAGAGACAGGGGAAGAGTTGGCAGAGAGAAAAGAGAGCGCGAAACAGAGAGAAGGAGAAGGGGGGGAGAAAAACAGAGATGATGGTAAGAAAAAGGCAAAGGGGCAGAGAAACAGAGGCCGTTAGAATTAGGGTGGGCGGAGAGCCTCCACCCGGCCCCGCCCCCAGGCCCCCGCCCCGCCTCACCGTCCCAGCGTGGGGTTGTCCTCATTGCCACACCAGCCACACTCGTGGCTCTGCAGACACTCGTGGCAGGTCAGGAAGCGGTCACAGCTCCGGCACCGCGGCTCTGAGTGCACGCTGCAGGGTGATGAGTGTGGGGCTGTCAGAGCCACCCCTACCCTGGTCTCCGCCCTCCCCTCCTGGAACCCTGCCACCCGGACCGTACCTGTCGTCCCAGCCTCGGCAGCCCCCGTGCGGGTACCGGGCCAGGTAGGCGGCGAACATGAAGCAGGTGTGGGTGGACTGGCACCAGGCACACTGGCTTGAGTTGGCCAGGCAGTCGTCACAGGTCAGGCGCCTGGGGGCGGGGAGTAGGGACAGGGTCACCCCACAGCCTGGCCCCCACACACCCTCACACACCCTCTCCCTGGGCCCAGCTGGGCTCACTGGCTGCAGAGTGGGGGACACTCTTGCAGGCTCTTCAGGGCACCCCGACCCCGGCCCCGCCGGCTGCACGCTGCGTCCCCCTTGCGGCTGGTGCTCTGATGCCACTCGCAGAAGGGGTCCTGGGAGGTTGGAGGAATAAGAGCCCAGCTTAGCCTTCTCCCTGGGGCTCCCAGCGCCAGTCTCCCAGCACCAGTTCAACAGGCAGCTGCCTCCCTTGCCTGCCAGGGCCCACAGACCCCTGTTCCAAGCCCAGCTCCTTCCTACAGCCACTGACATCCATGGGTTCTGCCTGACCAGCACCCACTCCCTTTTTGGGCAGTAGCACCACTGTATGTGGTCCAGGTGGCGCTGATTCAATCCCTGGGGTCCAGAGATGGGCAGCGGGACACTCTCCTTCCTCCCAGCCTCACTGATCGGTCCAGGAGCTGGCACAAGCCCCAATTAGAGCAAATGAAAGGCACTTCTGAGACTTCTGTTGAACTGACGGGTGAGTGAGGTGGGGACAGAAAGGTGCTCTCCTTCCCCTTGGGGCTCCAGTGGCTGGGTGGGGGGATAAAAGTCTGGAGCCCCTGAGGCTCCCTTGCCACTCCCAAGGAATGAACCTCCAGGGAAAACGAGAACATGGAGTGGAGGGAGGTGAACAGCTGACTACGCGGTTTGAACCTCTGGGGCGAGCAGGCCGAAAGACCTACTCCTGGACTCTGCTGTCTAAAGGGATAAATGCTCCTCTGGTGCAGAGGTGCTGAGCTGGGTTTTCTGATCCCTGCAGCATGCAGAGTCACGCCTGCCAGGAGCTGACTCTCCAGCCCCTCTCCACTGCTCACAAACGCCAAGGGCCCCGACTGTCTACCCCAACGCCGCCCACAGGGCCCCTCGGCTACCCGTGCCAGCTCTGGGGGGCCCACCCCCTCGCTCAGTCGCCTGCTTTGGCTGACTCCGTGCCGAGCCCTCCCCGCTGTGGCCTGGTGGGCACCTGGGTGCAGGCGTGGCAGTCTCGATGCTCCTCACAGAGTGGGCAGAGGGCAGGCACCAGCACCAGCAGGGAGCCGCCGGCCCCGCGGTCCCCGCAGTGGGCCCCACTCTGGCGCAGGTGGCAGGTCGCGCTGGCCAGGCACCAGCCGCAGCCCTGGTCTGCCAAGCAGCCCAGGCAGGAGGGGTAGGAGGCGCAGGCCGACGAGCGGTAGGGCTCCAGGAAGAAGAAGGAGATCTCCTGGGGGCGGGGGTCACATGAGGGTCGGGGCTCCACGCTCCACGTCAAGGTTTGGGATAGGGATTAGAGTTTGGAGCTAAAGACTTAAGCGTCTGGAGACAAGGTTGAGAACTCAGGCCCGTAGAAAGTCAGGATTTAGGACATCAGCAGACAAAAGGGGATCAGGGTTTGAGAAAATCCAGAGATGAGAGGTCAAAGTATGGAGGGCAGAGGTCAGGGTCAGCAAGATCAGGGCAGGAGGAGTCAGAGACGCGGGCAGGGGTCAGAATACGAGATCAGGTCAGACTCTGGGGGTCAGATGTTGGGGTCCAGGGGGGGTTCAAGGTGAGGCCCAGAGTTCAAGAGTCAAGGAGTAAGAGGTCAGGGTCAAGGGAATTAGTTTGTGGCCCAGGGCATCTGAGGCCAGGGGCTGGGGCAGGGTCAGAGCTGGGGACCTGGGTACTCACGCTGCCACCTGGCACGCCAGTCCGGTCCCACAGCAGGGTGAGCTCGCTGTGTCCAGGGCCCGCTGAGCCGTTGAGCTGGCCCCGGATCTCTACCGCGTACTTGTGGCCCCGGCCAGGCAGTGGGAAGAGGCGAGCGGACCCTGGACGTTGCAGGCGCCTCGTCTCCTTCTCCTGCTGAGCCACCCAGCGCCCTACCTCCTCCTGAAGTAGGGGTGAGGGGCAGACAGGGGCCTCAGAACTTTCCACCCACACTGACCCCTGAAACCCCCAAGAGCCCCAAACCCACCTAGCGCCCACCCCTCCTCTTCCCAGAAGGGCCTCAGAGTTTCTTAGACCCCCAAAACCTCCAAGCACCCCTAAACCTCCCAGCAACCCACGTCCTCCTCAGGGGAGTCTGACTTGGTAACTCAGACCTTCCCCTTTCTTCAAAATCCGCCCCCCACCCAGTTCTGTTCACAACTGAAAACCCCAGGGCCCTCCCATCACTAAGGATAGATCCCACGCCTCTGATTTCTCCCCATTCCTCCTCCCCACCACACATCCAAGCCCCCATATTTACCATAAACAGCCCCCTGCATGTCCCAGGCACCCTCACCATGTTTTCTGCGTCAGGGCCACGGGCCATCCGGGCCAGTACGTGCAGGCGCTGGGCCCGGGCCCACACGGCCACGTCCTCAGCCCCTGGCCCTCCAGGCCCTCCTGGCAGCAGTGGGTGGATGAAGCCACGGTAGACCACGGACACGTCGGTCTCTGAGCTAGGTGTCAGGGTGATGGTCGTACTGCGGACAATCAAGACCTGTGCCAGCCAAGGAGGGAGGCGTGCATGAGGACCTCTCTGCATCGCCCCATGGTCCTCACACCTCTCCAGCCACATCAGAGCTAGAAAAGACCAGGCAACCCAATCTCCTTCCCTAGTTTACTAAATGGGAGACTGAGGCCAGAAGCAGGGGGGATCGCTCGCCCACGGTTACTCTGGGAGAAGAGTTGGACTCCGACTCAGACAGCAGACAACAGGGTCCCAGCCCCTGCTCATCTCCACCTCTCATTAAACTCCAAGACCCTGGACCTTTCAGCATCTTCTTCCTCAACACCCCATCTTTCCACCTAAGCCCTTAAGAGTCCAGATCCCTTAACTAGGGGGCTTGGAGACCTTCCAGGTTAGTAAACACATTCATGTGCCAGGAGGGTGTCACACCCCAACTCCACAGGGACAGAAGCTCAGGCCCCTTCTGGACCTCATCCTATGTACCATGTTCTTTGTTATATAATGAACCAGTATATATGTTTAAAAAAAAAAAAAAGAGCCCAGATCCAAATCCAACGTTTGAAGCGACGCACATACTTCGTGATTTACTGCTAGCATGTGTTCTTGTAATTGTAAAAGAGTGGAGCAACCCAAGGGTTCATCATGGGAGACTGTTTAAATAAACTGTAACACTACGGCATCAGAATGTAAATGGAACACTATGAAGCTGTTTAAAAAAAAAAAAAAAAAGAGGGTGTTTCCTAAGTTCTGTTATGGGAAGCTTGCCGGGATACGTTAAGAAAAAAAAGGAGAATGAGAAAACACCACCACCACCAAAAAGACAAAAAAAAAAGAAAAAAGAAAAAAAGGGAAGTGGTAGTACAGTGTAGATAATATATTACTTTTGGTGCAAGAAAGAAAAATAATTAAATGTCACATTTACTTGTATCTGAATAGGTAAACAGCGGAAGGATATGTAAGAAATCTAAATAGACCTTCTGGGGAGAGTTAGGGTGGTCTTGAGTTAGGGGGATGCTGAGGCCAGCTTCCCACACTGAGGGGTGAGGACTGGGTAGATGGAAGAGACTTTTCACTCAACAACTTTTTACACTGTTGTGCGGTTTTTTTTGTGTTGTTGTTTTTGTTTTTAACTATATAGGATTCATTTATTCTATTTTATTTTATTTTTTTTAGCCACACTGCACGGCATGTGGGATCTTAGCTCCCCGACCAGGGGTCGAACCCTTGTCCCCTGAATTGGAAGCTCAGAGTCTTAACCACTGGATGCCAGGGAAGTCCCCATTGTTATGGTTTTTGAACCATGTGACTATAATACCTATTTTTTAAATTAATAAGGAACCACTGTGGAAAAACACTTTGATGATTTCTCAATAAGTTAACCATAGGATTACCCCAGCAATTCCACTCATACTGAAAATAGGTTTTCATTGCAATATTTGCAAATATCAATTCATTATGTTGTACACTTAAAACTAATATAAGGTTGTTTGTCAATTATACCTCAATTTAAAAAAAAAAAAAAAAAGAGGGACTTCCCTGGTGGTCCAGTGGTTACGAATCCGTCTTGCAATGCAGGGGACACCAGTTCAATCCCTGGCTGGGGAACTAAGATCCCACATGCCTCAGGGCAACTAATCCCATGCGCCACAACTAGAGAGCCCTCATGCCACGTGCCGTGGGCTATAGAGCCCATGTGCTATGAAGCCTGTACACCACAACTAGAGAGAAGCCCGCACACCGCAACGAAGAGCCCCCGCGCCACTACGAAAGATTCCACGTGCCACAACTAAGACCCGACAGAGCCAATAAATAAATAAATAAATAAGTAAATAAATAAAATATTTTTTTAAAAAGGAAAAACTTGCCAACAGGTGTAAACAACCCAAATGTTATCAGCTGATGAATGGACATGGCATGGCCATACAATGGAATGTCATTCAGCCATAAAAAGGAACAAAGTTCTCGGACTTCCCTGGTGGTCCAGTAGCTAAGGCTCTGTGCTCCCAATGGAGGGAGCCCGGGTTCGACTCCTGGTCAGGGAACTAGATCCCACAGGTCGCAACTAAGAGTTTGCATGCTGCAACTAAAGATCCCTCATGCTGCAACTAAAGATCCCATGTGCCACAACTAAGACCTGACACAGCTAAATAAATAAAATGTTTTTAAAAAATGAACAAAGTTCTGACACATGCCACAACACAGATGAGCCTTGAAAATATTATGCTAAGTGAATGGAGTCACACACAAAAGCCCACGTATTATATGATTCCATTTATATGACCTATCCAGTGTTAACAAATCCAGATACAGAAAAAGAAAAAGGTTAGCGGTTGCCAGGGGCCAAGGGGAGAGGGGAATGGAGAGTGATTACTTAATGGATATGGGGTCTCCTTTTGGGGTTATAAAAATGTTCTGGGGGGGCACATTCCCTGTGGTCTGGTGAGTAAGACTCCATGGTCCCAGTGCAGGGGGCCCGGGTTCAATCCCTGGTCGGGGAACTAGATCCCACATGAATGCTGCAACTAAGAGTTCACATTCCACAACTAAAAACAAAAAAACAGGGCTTCCCCGGTGGTGCAGTGGTTAAGAATCCGCCTGCCAATGCAGGGGACATGGGTTCAAGCCCTGGTTCGGGAAGGTCCCACATGCCACAGAGCAAATAAGCCCGTGCGCCACAACTACTGAGCCTGTGCTCTAGAGCTCGTGAGCCACAACTACTGAGCCTGCATGCCACAACTACTGAAGCCTGCGCGCCTAGAGCCCGTGCTCCGCAACAACAGAAGCCGTCGCAGTGAGAAGCCTGAGCACCACAACAAAGAGTAGCCCTGCTCGCCGCAACTAGAGAAAGCCCACATGCAGCAACAAAGACCCAACGTAGCCAAAAAACTTTTTAAAAATAAAAATAAAATAAATAAATGTAAAACAAACAAACAAAAAACATGCCTCAACGAAGATCCTGTGGGTCGCAATTAAGACCCGGAGCAGCTTAAGAAAAAAAAAAAAAAAGTTCTGGGGACTTCCCTGGTGGCCCAGTGGTTAGGGCTCCGCGCTTCCACCACAGGGGCGCGGGTTCCATCCCTGGTTGGGGAACTAGGATCCTGAATGCTGCACGGTGCAGCCAAAAAAAAAAAAAATGTTCTTGAACTAGAGAGTGGTGATAGTTGCACAGTATTGTGAAGGTGATAAATGAATGTCACTAATGGTAAGTTTTATGTTATGGGCATTTCACCACAGTTAAAACTTTTCTTAGGCCAATAAGGAAAATCAGACCCTTGCATGTAAAGACTTAAGGGGTAAACGCAAGAGTGATAAAGATCCATTTGAAAAATGAAAACTCTAAGACCAAGCCCTTCAGCACTCCACACTGGGCCCCATCCCCTGGCTCCCCACCTTGTCAGGCTGGGAGGCATTGGGCGGCTGTTGGAAGGTGAGCAGGTGCAGGCCAGGCAGGAAGCTCTGGGTGACACAGGCCTCCAGGGAGGTAACGAAGACAGGTACGGGCCCCCACCAGCCCACGGTGCCTGAGATCTGCTCCCCTCGGCAGCGGGCCTGCTCTGTGAGGACAGGAGGGTCGGGAGATGGGGGTTGGTGTGGGGTGCTATGCTGCCCCCTCCCAAAATGCCACTGGACACTCACCAGGCCGAGGGAGGCAGCTCTCGTTGTGTACGCACCAGCCCAGGGCGCCGGGCCCCCGGGGAGGAGCGGCGGTGCTGCTGAACGCCAGACAGGCCTGGCAGTCACCCAGGAGGCGGCCCAGGCCCAGGCAGCTGGCAGCCGGACACTGCAGAGAGGGGAAAGACAGGTGTCACTATCCACTGGGGCTTAAGGGACCTGGGAAAAGCTGTGGATTCAGGAGGCTTGGGGTGGAAAGGTCAGGGGACTGGAGAAGGGAATTGAAAGCTGGGTTGGAATGAGAAAGATCAAGAGGACAGGGGTGGGGGATCCAGGGACAGAGACATAAGTTCAAAAGGACCGGGAAGAGGGTCAAAGGTTCAAGGGTCAGTAGTCAGGAATGCCGATCTTAGGTGTGAAAACGAGTCTCCCAAGCGCAGGTCTGGGCAGAAGAAGACACGGAGGACCAGGTCTCCGTGCTAAGGGGCAGAGTACTAGGACAGTCACTCACGGCCCCCGAGGGAGTCCCAGGAGGTGGGGCAGCTTGGCAGGCTCCCTGACACCAACTGCATTCAGGGTCTCGGGAGCATACGCTGTGGTCCGTGTACATGGAGCAATAGTCCAGGTGGTACTGTAGAGAGATGGGCAGGGAGGAGGGGGCGCCTCACACCTGGGGCCTGCTCCCACGTCCTCGCTCACTTTGATGAGCCCAGGGAACCCCAACTGCTCAGAACCTTGAGGACCCCTGTCCACTTCTCCCCCAGCCCCAGGGACCACTGCCCCTCTGCCCTCAGCTCCAGGGACCACCATTCCTCCTCCCTTGGACCTGGGGACTGACCTCCCTCCTCTCACGGCCCTAGGGACCTCCCCTCCTTCTCCCAGGGACGCCCCCCAACTTCCTCCCTTAACCATGGGAAACATGCTACCTCCTCCCCAGCCACCCTCTCCCTATCACCCCAGTGCTCACGTCTGGAGCAGGCGCCTGGAACACAAAGGGAGGCACCTTGTAGGCCATCAAGTCCCCACGGGGCCGGCCACTGTACCCCCCTGCCACCAACAGGACGCTGCCACCAAGCACAGCCGCCACATGTGAGTACCGACCACTGGGAGGTGCTGCTCGGCCTAGGAGAATACAGACGCCCCGAGGACATGTGACCCCCCATCCCCCCTTCGTGGCTCCCACCTTGAGGACCACCCCTGACTCTCCTACGCCTCAACCCCACTTGCCCAAGGAAACCCTCCCCACCTGCCTGGCCCTGCTCTAGTCCTAGCTCTCTCACTTCCTGGAGTTCCCACACTGCTGCCCAAGTCACCTTCCAGACAGAGCATGACCTTTGGGGTCAAATCCTGGATCTACCATTTCCTTGCTTTCAAATAACGGATCAACTACTGACTAGCTGTGTGGCCTTGGGCAGGAGACCTGACTTCTCTGAATCTTGGTTTCCTCCTCCGTGCATGGAACCTTGCCCTCGGGGAGCGGTGAGGCAGGCCGCCCGGCTGTCACCTGTTGTTGTCTGTCTGACACCAGCCTCCCTGCTGGTGACAGCCTCTGACTGTCCTCTGGAAAACCACCCCTCCCACCCCCCAGTCCACAAGGCTCAAGTCGAGCTGTCCCTGCCTCTAGCAGCAGCAGGGCTTGAGCCCAGGCCTATCAGAGTCAGTGGCTAGTTCAGGGAGGGGACCCAATTGCTACAATTCTTGGGAAAAAGGTACTGTCTTCCCTCTGGGCATTTTAAAGGGGTAGGATATAATCCCAGAGCTGCTGGTGACCATCTACAAAAGGCAAACCTGCTACAGACTGAAGGAAATCCAGCTGAGAACTGGGGAGAGAAACGGCTCATGCCATCATGTGAGCACCTGGATCCAGGCCAGCCTGCAGCCAGTTTTCACTCAAGTGAGTCAAGAAATTCTTCCTTTTGCTTAAGCTGGTCGGGTGGGGTTTCTGTCACTTACAACCAAGAGTCCTGACTGACGGGTAAGCGGTCAGTGATTGGTGACTCCCTAACACTTTTACTGACCCGTATGCTCTGGAAGTGTATGGGACTTGGCCCAGGGCATCAAAATCTACAAAGAAGGAGGAGGCCTCCAGAAACCTCACACTCTGGCCTACCCAGTGAAGGGGTCTGAAGGAGGGACAGGAGCAGCAGTGGAGCCCTGGATTGGAGGCCTCCAATGCTAGGCTGAGGCTTTATTCCTTTTTTTTTTTTTTTAATATTTATTTATTTATTTATTTGGTTGTGCTGGGTCTCAGCTGCAGCAGGCTCCTTAGTTGCGGCTCACCGGTTCCTTAGTTGCAGCTCGCCGGCTCCTTAGCTGTGGCATGCAAACTCCTAGTTGCAGCATGCATGTGGGACCTAGTTCTCTGACCAGGGATCGAACCTGGGCCCCCTGCATTGGGAGCGTGGAGTTTAACCACTGGGCCACCAGGGAAGCCCCATTCCTGATGGTCAAACAGGATTCCTTGGGGACCCTTCCTCTTGCCCACCCCTTAAATGTTACTGTCCCTTCTTTTATGTTTGTCCTTTGTCCTCACTCTTCTGTTCAGAAGGGTGGGGAGAACAGACGGGCCTCTGGGAAGTCCACAGTCCCATGAAAGGATATGCCCAGTTTGTGCACACAAGTGTCTTTCTGAGGAGAGGGCCTGTGACTTTCTTCCCATTCACAAAGCAGTCTCTGATCTAATGAGCTTGAAAGGCTTCTCCACACTCCCTCCAGGTGAGCCCTCTGGCCTTGCGCTATTGGGACAATGTGTTGGGCCCTTCACTGGACTGTCTTCTTTCTTCACTTCATTTTACTCAATTTATTCTCACAACAGCCCAGTGGTTTAAGTGTTATTACATTTTACAGAGGGGAAGTTGAGGTACAGAGAGATTAAATGATGGTTTTTGTACAAAAGGTTGTTTAGGAATGGCCATCCTGGTTCTGCCACTTGCCCACTGTGTGACCTTGAAAAAGTTGCTTCTTCGTAGGCAGTCCCCTGGGACAGCTGATAATTGGCAAAACCTGGATTGGAACCTAGATCTGATGCTTCTGAAAATGTCTCCCATCTCCATAGCAACAATGCCCTGGTCCTATCTCTAGTGCAGGTGTGCCTCCTGAGGCCAGCTCCGATAGGATATTGGGCTCACCCCAACAAGGACCGGGGTGGCTCCTTCCCAAAGCCCAGGATCACTGTGGGAGCAAGCGTGACGCTCAGGAGCCCCTCATGGAAACAGAGGGGCCACTCACCCTCAGGAGTTCCTGGAGGGGCAAGCTCGGCCCCCGACACCCACTGATGGCAGCCAAGGTGGTAGAAGAAGATGCCATCTTCATAGCACTTTTCCTCCTGGTAATGGGTGTGCACGTTGCCCCCTGGGAAAGGAGCAAAGGGGCACAGCTGGCAAGCCTGGGGGAGGTGAGGACACCCCTGCAGGGAGCCTCAGCTCAGCCTTGGGCCCCTGGCAGGCAGGCAGGTAGGTGGGATCGGGGCGCCTCCTCACCGTAGACCACCATGTAGTTGCCCAGGACACTGGCCGTGTGAAAGGCCCGCTCCCGTGGGCCCTGAAGCCCATCCCGGCCCTTCAGGCTGGTCCACACGCGCCGATCCACGTGGAAGAGCTCGGTGGAGTTCACCCGCACAGAGAACCTGTAGGGGAGGGGAAGAGGAGGAGCTTGAGGCTCCTCTGGGCCCACAGTTGAGACTGGCTTTACTGGATTTATATCCCCTCAGAACTAGAAGCTCCTTGTGGGCAGGACCCAGGTTTGATTGATCTCTGGGTTCCCTGCATAATCTAGCCAGGGCTAGACACCAAGCAGGGGTTGGTTAAATGACTGCATGAGTGGGAGTGCATAGGGAAGCAAGTGACCAAGAGATTGAATGACAGACTAGAGAATGCGTGAGTCGGGGAGTAAATGAGTGAATAAACAAATGAGTGAATGAATGACAGACGGGGTGACTGAATGACTGCAGGGGTCTATCAGTGGGCAAAGACCGTTAAAGCATAAAGGCCCAGGGTGTTAGGCCAGGCCTGGCCCTGCAAGGCATGGGGTGTGGGGCAGGTGACTCACCGGGCAGTGGAGGGCCGGTGTCCACCGTGAACCAGCAGGGCACGCGACGGGGCATGGAACACCATGGAATGGCCAGTGGCGGCAGGGGGCCGCCCACCTGCCGGAATCACCTGCTCCCAATAGCCCCCACTGGTGCTGTCGAGGCGGAAACGGAAGAGGCCAGAGGAGAAGAGGTCGTGCTGGGTGCGGCCACCAGACACATAGAGCCAGATGCTGTCCACTAGGGCTGCTGCGTGACCTGCCAGGCCTGGCGGCCCTGAGGAACTGGAAGCAGCTGGTGCCAGAAGCTCCCAGTGGCCACCACCCAGCGGGCTAAAGGCCCAAACGTCACTGGTGAGGGAGCCGTCAGCCAACTCACCACCCATCAGCACGAGGGAGCCGGCCCAAGCCACAGCCACGTGGGAGTGACGGGCAGCCTGTGAGGAAGAGACCAGGAGACGGAGATGGAGAGGGAAACAGATGGTGACACAGAGAAAGAGAAAGACAGAGAGAGATGCAGAGACAGGGCAAGAAGGAGAGACAGAGATACAGAGAAAGAGAAAGTGAGAGAGGGACAGAGATAAAGACAGAGACATGCAAAGAGAGAAAAGAAGAGAGACGGACCCAGAAAGACAGACACATGCAAATAAAAAGAGAGGTGTGACAGAGAAACACAATAAGAGAAGGCGGAGTCAGGGAGAAATGACAGAGACCAGTAGAGAGTAAGAGGTATAACCCAGAGAGAAGGAGACACAGAGACCGAGAGAGACCAGACGACCAAGAGTCAGAAACAAAAACCGAAAGATGGACCAAGAGAGACAGGAGACACACAGAAAGGTAAGATGCAGAAAGGCAGATAAACGAAGAAGAAAGAAAATCAAAGACAGAACAGCAGAAGCGGGAGGTGTAGGTGGTCATGTAACACACTGCTGGAGTTAGGGGTGTGCAGGATGATGGGGTCGCTCTGGGGTGCCCTGGCTGGGTCTGACAGAGTGGACAGGCACCTCCAGGCAGGGCAGAGGTGGGGTCCATACCGGGGCAGGACTCAGGTCCCAGCGCTCCCAGGTGT
The DNA here is from genome assembly GCF_949987515.2 of Delphinus delphis. NCBI lineage: Eukaryota > Metazoa > Chordata > Mammalia > Artiodactyla > Delphinidae > Delphinus > Delphinus delphis. The sequence goes on along the minus strand of NC_082702.1, from coordinate 11,849,696 downwards.
TGGCAGAGAAGTTGTACAGGACGAGGTCACCCAGGGCCCTGTTGAGGTCCTGGCCTGTGGAGAGGTGGACAGTCTCAGGCCCTGGCCACAGGCTGCCAGGCCTCTAGACCCCAGACTCATATCCCATCTGCTTACCTCCGAAAACAGCCAGCAGCCCCGGTGGGGACAGGAAGGCACCAGCCGCCCCGATACGGGCGGAGAAGGCAGGGTCCCCGGCACTCACGTTGTGCCACCAGCCAGCCCCCTGGTTCTCCCAAAGGTGCAGGTCACAGGCGCGTCCCAGGAAACCAGGCTCACAGAGGCATGGTCCCAGGGGCTGGGGGGAAGGGGGCACAAAGGCAGGGACAGAGAGAGAGAGAAAGAAACAGACAGGGAGCAGAGAGAGAGCCAGAGTGAGACAGATGGAGCAAAACGGAGGAGAGAGATGGACAGGAAAGGAGAGGATGGAAAAATAAAGACAGAGAGGCAAAGAAAGAGACAGGAAGGAGACAGGCCGACAGACAGAGGAAGAGATGGACACAGAGACACAATCAGAGGGAGGCAGAGAAGAGGAGAAACGAAGGCAGACCAACAGAAAAGAAAAAGACCCAGAAAGGAAAATGAGGACAAGACAGAAAGACAGGTTGGAGAAAAAAAACTGATGAAGTCAATGTCGGCCTGGGCTGGAAGAGCTCAGATCCGGGGAGGTCAAGGCAGGGAGGGCTCAAGGCATGACCCAGGCCCAAAGCTGGACATGCATGGTTTAGGCCCAAGGTCAGTGGTCAAAAGTCAGAAGTCATGGCTGGGGGCCCAAGGCCAGACAGAGCGGCTGGGTGTGAGGGTGGAGTCAGGCCTGGCACGAGGAAGGCATGCAGCTTCACAGGTGAGAAGTGGGCTACAGGTGAGGTTGGGAGTGAGCTCAGGCAGAGGAGGGGCCCCCAGTGAAGGTGGAGTGGAAGTGGAGTAACAGGTTGGGGGAGTGGGATCTGGAAGGAGAGAGAGAACTGTAGGAGGGAGCAGGGTCCCTGGCAGGGTCAGCATCATGGGAGAGGATGGGATGGCAGGGGTTGTTTCAGGCAGGGGCAGAGTCAGGTCTAGGACATGCGAGTGGTGGCTGTGACCACAGGGCAGGGCCCCAGGGGAACACAGCTGGGGCCAGGCTCACCGAGGCGCAGGTGCCGTGGCTGCCACAGTAGGCTGGGCACTCCTGCAGGCCGCAGTCAGGGCCCCCCCAGCCCGGCTCACAGACACACACCCCTGGGGGCTGGCACTGCCCATGGCTGTAGCAGCCCCCCGGGCACAGGGAGAAGCGGAATGAGGCATTGAAGCCCAGCAGGTTGTAGTTGGCATCGCTGAAGAGGTGCAGCAGCATCTGCAGGCACAAGGTGGGTGGGGCTCCGGGGCTGGACTGGGAGAGGGTCCACTCCTGCCCCCACCCCCCCCTGGGGTCCCCATCTCCTTTCTTTGTCTCTCTCCACCTCTCTCTGTCCCTCTATCCTTCTGACTGATGTCAAGTCCCCCCGCCCTTTGTTTCCCTCTGTGTATCTACCCCCCGTCCTGCACACTCCACTCAGATCCTCCAGCCACAGCCCCGCAGCCAGGCCCCACCAACCTTGCCTGAGGAAGCCTCAATGGGCGGAGGCCGGGTGCTCCCACTCAGACTGGCAAGCAGGGGCCCGCGGGGGGAGTCACCATCATACACGAACAGGTAGTCATACGTGCATTCCGTGTCCAGGAAAAGGAAGTCCAGCAGGATCCGGTACTGGGAGCTCGGGGCTGAGCAGTGAGAACAGGTGGGCCAGGCTCAGGTGCGGACCCTCTCCCCATGCCTCCACGCAGCCCCCCCACAAACACCAAGCCCTGCTCCTCGTAACGCTGGGATGGGGGCCCAAAGATGAGTCAGACCTGGGCCTTGCCTTCAAGGGGCTCCCAGGCTCCCAGCCCAGGGAGGTCAGAGCTGCGACAGCAAGAGGGACAGAAGCTCAAAGAAGAAATTACAGTGTCATCCCTGGAAAGGACCCCTGAGATCAGGCTGAACACCGCCTACTATTCAGATGGGGAAACTGAAGTGCAGAGAGAGGAACCCCATCCCAGTGGTCACACAGAACTTCCCATTTATTCTTGAGCCTCAGACATGCCCAAGCCTGAGGGTCAGTCCAGGCGTGAGCAGAGAGGCATACTCCCAGATGGAAAAGGGCCTCTGTGAGGGGCCTCTGTTCCAGGCTCAACAGAGCTCTAGGGGAAGAGGTCCCTTTCTTCCCCCTGGCCAAAGACTGAAACTTGGAGCACCACAGCTCCTCTCTGCCCCCACCCAGGGTCTCTTCTCTCTGTTTATTGTATTGAATAGTAAGTAGCTAAGGCCACAGACTCTGGAGCCAGACTGCCTGGGCTCCAATCTTGGCTCTGCCACTTACTAGCCACTAGCTGTCAAGTCAGCTAACCTCTCTGGATCTGTTTCTTCATCCGTAAAATAGGGATATAATCACTATGGTCGATTCATACTTCTTGGCCCCTAATCCCATCAGAAGATGATGGCTGACTCCCAGCCCCTTGTATCTGGAAGAGCCTCAGAGACTAGCTTGGCCAATACAAACCAGAAGTGATGCTCTGGGACTTCCGAGGCTAGATCAGAGGAAGCCTGCAATTTTTACCTGGGCCTCGTAGAATACTCCTTCTCAGAACCCAGCTGTCATGCTATGAAAAGTCACATGGAGGGGCCATGCGTAGGCGTCCCAGCTGTCATCCCCAGCTGAGCTTCCAGCTGACAGCCGGCATCAACCGTCTCCCTGTGAGGGAGCCTTCTTGGACGCCCGGCCCAGGTGAGTGTTCAGATGACTGCAGTCCCCACTGGTCTGACTGCGACCGCATGGGAGGCCGTAATGGATAATGCACCTGAAGTGCTTACGGTAGGCCTAGCACTTCATAACACTACTACTCCTAGCACTGTCGCTCTTCCTGCTCTCTGCCAGGTCCTGGTTGCAGAAGGTTCTCTCATCCCACATCTCCCACTAGGGGCTCAGGGAAGGCTTGTGGGCTAGGGAGACTAGGAGACCTGGGTTCCAGCTCTGCTCCTGACCCTAGGCCAGCCCCTCTACCCATGCTCCTCAGTACACCCATCTGCATACCGGAGATGCTCGTCCACTATTCACGAGCTGTGGGATCTTGCGCCAGTTCCATGGGCTCTCTGGGCCTCAGTTTCCTTGATGTAAAATGGGGATAATTCTCCTCAGCCGTCAAGGCTGGTGTGAAGATCCCAGATGGTGACTCTAACATGCCAGCCCAGGCCTTGTCCTCCCTCACCAGGACCACTGATCCAGCCTCTTTCGTGGCCTGTGCTGACATGGGTCCCTGAGGGATCTCCCCAGCTCGACATCTGGCCCTTACCCTCCCCTGCTCAAAAGCCCTCCATGGCTCCCTACCATCTCCAGGAGAAAGTCCAGCTCCCTAACCTGGCGTTTGGAGTCTCAACTTGTCTCACATCACCCCACGGCTTACAGCTCTATCAGGAGCTGGGCCTGTGCAGAAGTTCCTCTCTCTGTCTAGAGCACATTCTCCCTTCCTGCCAGCAAACTTCCCCACCTTCTCCAAGAAGCCTTCCCTGATGCCCCCGGGCTGGGTTAGGTGCCCCTCTAGGTTCTCACTTTCCAATACGACCTTCATTCCTCTGGGCCAGGACCACCTGTGTCCAGGTGTGTCTCCCCTGCAGCCTAGGAGGCCCACAGGACAGGGCCTGGGCCTACTCATCTTGGGGATCCCTCCCTGACATTGCCCAGCACGGGGCCTGGTATTGAGCAAGGGCTCAGGAAATACTGGATGAAGGAAGGAAGAGATGCACAAGACAGAATACTGAAGTTGGCAGCTCTCCCTCAGGCTCTGGCCAGAGCCCCCAAGAACATCACACATAGACCCCGAGCTGTGGTCTGGAGAACGCAGAACAATTCAGCCAGGCCAGGCAACCAGACCTCCCCGACTCTTACCAGCCTCAACCAAACTATAAAGCTCTGTTCCTAGAATCACAACAAGCACATCTTTGCCAAGTGCCCACCAGGGGCCGGCTCACCATCTGCCTTCCCCAAGTTCCACCTTAAGTTCAAGTCCTCCTGTTTCTGCCCAACATGGGCCTAACCCCCAAGCCATCCTGGACAGAGATCTGATCCTAAATGCCCCTGCTTTTCAAAGACAGCTGGCTCTTATTCACGAGGATGTTATGAGGACTGGGCACAATGAAGTGCAAACACGGTACAGAAGTAAGTGGGTCAGTTGCTTATTTTTTAATAGATGGGGGAGCATGTTGGTTCTTAGAGGTGATGGACATTGGGAAGGATGGGAGCTCAAGGGGCGTCCAGTAGTCTCCTGGACTCCTTCTTTCCCCAACATCCAACCAATCGGTCCCCCAAGTCTCACTGGTGAAACTTCACAAATCTCTCAGTGTTCTCCGTGCCTCTCTACCCGCTTAGCTGCTGCCCCAGTTCAGAACTCATCCTCTCCCACAAGACTAGCACACCAAGTCTCCAGTCTACCCCCCACCCAGCCTGAGAGCAACGCCCCACTCCTGCTCAAAATCCCCCTTTGGCTCCCCATCAATCCCAAGAGAAAAGTCAAGATGCTCGGCACGACATTCAAGGCCCTTCTTCCCCTCCTGATGCCCTCCGCTCCTCCCAGCCAACAAGTTTAGCCAGACCAGACAAGCCTAGACATGGCTCGGAGACCCACCAGCCCCTCTTTTGTCTTCCTAGAGGCTGTTCCCTTTTCTCACCCGGTAAACTCCTATGCATGTTTCAGAACACTGCTCTGGTGGCTCCTCCTCTGTGACCCCCAGCAGAGTCTTCTCACTCCCCTAGGCCCGACTACCCAACGCTGCACCTCCTTCCGTCTCAGCCCTGAGCACACTGGGGGCAGAATGTCTGTGTCTATCCCCAACCAGGCTGGAGCTCTTAAAGGCCAGAGAATGATTTATACCTTTAACACATACACACACTTCCCATCCTCTTCTCACCCCCTAGACAGGAATGGCCCCCAAGATGGGGACAAACACACTCATCCCCAAAAAACATGCTTCATCCATACCTCACACAACAGCCACAGAGATCTTCTAAAACGTAAATTAAATCATGTCTTTCCCCTGCTCAAAACCTTCCATAGATGCCCAGTGTCCCCAGACAAAGACCAATCTCCAAAGGCTGCAAAAGGAGGCCCTGCACGATTCAGACCCTGTCACACCTCTGGTCTTTGCCCAGGACCTCCTCTGGGGGACTCCCACCTCTCCCTGGAGGCCAGCTCCTCATCCACTGCCATGGGAGCCTTCCTGGACTTCTCCAGCCACTGCCTTGGATTTCTCTTCCACCTTCCTATTGCCCTCAGGACACAGCTCAAAAACCACAAGGTCAGGGCTTCCCTGGTGACTCAGTGGTTGAGAGTCCGCCTGCCGATGCAGGAGACACGGGTTCGTGCCCCGGTCCGGGAATATCCCACATGCCACGGAGCGGCTGGGCCCGTGAGCCATGGCCGCTGAGCCTGCGCGTCCGGAGCCTGTGCTCTGCAACGGGAGAGGCCACAACAGTGAGAGGCCCACGTACCAAGAAAAGAGAAAAAAAAAAAATCACAAGGTCCTATACCACCTGCTTCCTCCCAACCCTCCAGCCTCTGGCTCATTGTTTGTCTTCTTGGATTCTGTGTCCTAGCATACGGATTTCTAGTTCCTCAAAAGCATCATATCCTCCTGTTTCCAGGCCTTTGCACAGGCTATTCTCCTTACCTGGAATGCCCTTTTGCTCTCTCCTGCACATGCCTCTGGTCTCAGGTATAGCCCAGGCTAAGTCAGATATCTGTCATCTCTGGGATTCCCACTCCCTGGGGGTGGGTTTGTTTCCCCCACTAGACTGGGATCCCAGGAGGGTAGAGATGGGGCCTTTGCACAGGCTGTTCCCGCTTCCTGGAATGACTTTCTCCTCCTCCTGGCTGATTCCTATTGGTCCTTTAGGTCTCAGCTCAGACATCTCTTCCAGGAAGCCTTCTCTGCTCTCTCCCACCCAACAGGTCAGGCACCTCCTCTGGGCTCCCCAGGCCCGTGGGGTTCCTCTATCACAGCCCCTACCACTCTGGACTGGACTGTCTGTTAACATGTTTGCCTCCCCCACTGGATTCCAAGCCCCAAGTCATCGGGGATTGCTGGGGCTGTGGAGGTCTCTGCTATGTCCCAGAGGCAAAGACAATGTCTGGCACATGAATGACTGAAAAAAATGCTTTTGTTGAAGTACTTTAAAAAGGACAACACTAATAACCCTAAGACCATTTACTGGGCATTTATTATGTGCCAGGCACAGTAAATACCTGTTCTCACTTAAGTCCAACAGCCCTATGAGGGGAGTGCTATCACTATCATAGCCTGAGGGGAGGGAAAGCCGAACCTCAGAGGAAGGAAGCCACCTGCCCAAATTCACAAAGCTGGTAAGAAGTGGAACCCAAATGTGAAGCCAGGTGGTTGGGCTCAGAGCCTGAGTTTCTAACAGTTACTCAGAACACCCCTCACTGATGCTTCTGGCTTGTAATTGTCCATCTGCGTCCGGGTGCAACTCCCCCATCAGACTTCAAGGCCTTCCAAGGCAAGGCCTAGGCTGGCTGCATTTTAGAGCAAAGGGCCTGCACCAGAACCGGTTCTGGGAACATGGTGAGTGGATGCAAGACTGCACAAATGAATGAATTAGCGCACCAGCCAGTGTGTGACCCACACGGCCCCACTCACCCTCGATGAGCCACTCGCAATTGCCATTGACGCTGTAGTTGCCCGCACCGTCTGTCACGAAGCCTGGCGCCTCCCGCAGCACTTGCCGCTGTCCCTTGCAGTCCCCTGCCCGGGCCCCAGGGGACAGTGGCCACAGCACGGAAAAAGATAGAGCCAGCGCCGCAGCCAGAGCCCGGCCCAGGGCCATCGCTGCCTCCAGCACTGACCCTTACAGAGGGACGGGTCCTAAAGACCCGGAGAAGCCCCTCCACCCGGTTTGAAGTCCTGCAAATGCGACCTCTATAGATGGGACATGGCCTTGTAGAGCAGGGAGGTCCAGGAGTCGCTGTCCCCGCGAAGGGAACCGCCGCTGTTGGTGGGCTCTGGAAACCGAGGGGTGGGCCCTTATAGACCCATGGAAAAACCTGTAAATGGGGTCGTTACGTACGGGGCAGACCCCTAGGGGCCACGGGAGTCCCTTATAGACATGGGCCCCCATACGCTGGCTGACCCCATAAACGGGCCGCTGCAGGCCGAAATGGACCTTACAGACCACTGGGTCCCCAGTGGGCGAAGGGCTCTACAGCTCGGCGGGGGCCTACATAGAGTGCGGGCCTGGCCTGGCCCGGAAGGTCCTCCGGGAGAGACGCCCCTCCAGCCAGGGGCGGGGCGCGAGCGGGTGCCCAGGGCAGAGTCAGTCTTCAGGGGCTCAGGCCTGGACACCACAGACGAACTCCCTTGCTCACCCACCCGCGCCTCCCTTCCGAGCCGGAAGAGCCAGATGAGAAAGATGAAGGGACGCTCGGGCCAGAGCGGCCCCGGGAAGACCCGCTTGGAGGGCGAGAGGGTGGGGGCCGAGTGGCCGCGATGGGAGGGACTACGGAAAGGAGGCGAGAGTCGCGGAGACGCAGGTCAGAGCGGCCCTGGGAGGACTGCGAAGCACCCAATCCCACCCCTCCACAGAGGGAGACTTCCGGAAACTTCCCCGCCCATTTGTTCCTAAACGCATGCGCAGCAGTGACCTCCTTGGCTAGTGAAGTGAGAATCACACATGCGCAGTGCTAAAATCGTAACCCGAACTCCCGGCGCAGGTGGCTGAGCGAACCGTCGGCCACTGGAGGGCGCCTCTACCTCTAACTGGGGAAGAGAAGGTAAAAATAAAGAAGCCGTACAATAAGAGGACTCTGCTAGATGATGATTCATATTTTCAGGGCTCCCAGATTCTGGGTCAACAAAAGGTCAGGTTATGCAGGCCCCTCCCAAGATACCATTTCACAGTTGGGCGCACTGTGGTCCCGAGCCTGGAACGGTTCTTGCTCAGCCCCGTCTCTGAGCACTGTCAAGATGTAGAAGAGCCCATCTTAAAGATAAAAACTCAACGAATCCTCTTTATTTTGGCAAGAAGGGGAAAAAAGTCTTTCTGCCAAGGACCTGAGGGAGGGCCTTCGGGATGGAGATAGGGTGAACAGAGTACGGGTGCTAGGTCACAGAGATCCCAAGGGAAGGTATGAGTCGAGACTAGCTTCACAACATCCGTCCCGGGAGCGGTGGCTCGGGGTCGCGGAGTCCTGGAGAGTCACAGGCAGGGTCCCGGCGATCGTCACTGGTTTTCCGGGGTCCGGCGGGGTCAGAGGTCTCGGAGGGGGCCAGGGGGCCGGAGGTCACGGAACAGCGGGAGCCCAGAATCCGGTGCCGCTCGGGGCAGGGGCTGAGGGAGGGGACGGGGAGAGCGGCTCCCGCGGGACCGTTTGGCACAAGAGTCGGGGGAAGGGGTCGGGAGCGGGACACTACGCACCCCTACCTGGGCGCGCGGGGTGGGGAGGTTTGGGAAGGCCGGGGTTGGCAGAGCCCTGGGGCCGGGATAGAGCGGGGATCCGGAGCCCGGCCGGGGCCCGGCGCGCGGCCCATGGGGCAGGCGCGGGCAGGGGTACTCAGACCGGGGGTGCGGTGCCCCCGGCCGTGTGCATGCTGAAGTATTCGGTGAAGCCGGTGTGCGGCGCCGCTGTCTGGGGCACGAGCGGCTGGTAGGGTGGCGTCGGGCCATCCCAGCTCGGGTCGGCCGCCTTGGGGAACCGAGAGGAAGGGGGCGGGGAGGCCGTGCCCCGCTCGGCCATGGTCACCACGCGGCCCCTCGGGGCCACCGCCGCCGCCACCGCTGTCTCCTCCACCTGCTTCCCGGCCTGGGAGGGGGGTCAGGGTCAGAGGCCGTCCAGGACCCACGGGGGGCAGATGCGGCCCCGAAGGCCCGTCCCTCTTCCCCCGATGATCCCCCCTCCCGAGGTGTGGGCGCAGGTGTCAGTCAGGGGCGCCTGGACAGTGGGGCCAGGTACTCAAGGGGCGGCGTCGGGGTGCGCCGGTCGAACTCCGGCGGCGGCCGGGGAGGCGGGGGAGAACCGCGGAAGGCCGCCGGTGGCGGGGGCACCGCGCGGGGTGTCCGAGGGGGCGTACGCAACAGCGCCAGGACCCAGTCTGGCAAGGTGGGCGCGGGCGCCGGGGGATGGTCGCGGCGCGGCGTTGGGGCGCTGGGGGTGCGAAAGGCAGGGGGTGGGCTCAGGCGCCTGGACGTGGAGGGCGGTGGAGGGGCCGGGAGCGGGGTCAAGTACTCCAGGGGCGGCGCCAGCAGCTCCTCCGGCGCCGGGGCCGCGGGGCTTACGCAGGAGGTGGGCGGGGGGATGGAGAAGAGCTCCGTGAAGTTGGGCACCGAGTCGCTGATGAACGTCACGTTCCCGTAGACGTGTTCCGGGAAGGCCTTGTCTGCGGATTGGCTTCCTCCGGGGCCTGGGGCTCCGGCCGAGGCGATCTGCGACGTGCGCACGTGGTACGGGAAGTTCTTGTTGGCCGCCGAAGGGCGTGTCATGATCTGGGGCGAAGGGCAGGCGCAGGTTGGAGAAGGACTGTCCAGGCCTCAGGCTGCCTCCATAAACATGAGGCCCTGAGGATTCCCCTTCACCTGACATCCCCGCTTCCCCGAAACCCTTCAACTGGCTTAGGCGCCTCCTCTGAGCTCTCGCAGTACCCTGGCCTCTAACCTTTCCCAGCCATCACAACTCTTACTACTCTGCCGATGCTTCCTCCATCAGAGCCCTGATCAGCCAGTTATCACTTTAAGCGTCAGCATCCTACTCTGTCTAGTATGATAGCTACTAGTTTTATGTGGCTATTTAAATTTAAATTAATCAAAATTAAACTGAAACTTTCATTTCTCAGTCACACTAGCCACATTTAAGTGCTCAGTAGCCACATGTAGTTAGTAGCTATTGTGTGGGACAGCACAGATTGTAGAATATTTTCATAAACACAGGGAGTTCAACTGGACAGCAACTGACAGACTCCAGAATGTTAGCTCCATGAGGGCAGGTACTTGACTGTTCTCTTCCCTGCTGAATCCCCAATACCTTTAGAACAGTGCCTGACACATACAAGCTCTCAAGAAATACTGGTTGAATGCGGAGATGTCTCCTGAATTAGCTGGCAGGCCATGAGGGCAGGGACCGGGTGTGACCCTAGCACTGCAACACGGGAGCCCAGCACAGTCCCTCTAAGGTAGTTGCTGAATAAGTGAACAAGGAGCTGAAACCGAAGAACAGCAGAGTGCCAGAGATGGAGCTGTGCTGAGCTAACACGAGCATTTTTAGGAAGGAAACTGGTTGAAGGTTAAGTATAACAGAAAGGGCACCCCACCTCCCAGCCCCACAGCTCACTGAGTGTGGGATCTGGGACACATTGATTAAACTCCCAGAGCCTCACTGCAGAAAAGGGGTTACAGTGCCTACTTGGAAAGATGAAGAGAGGGTGGAAATGAAAACCACTGGTGCAGAGCCTGGCACATGGTGGGTTCTCAGCATTTCTCCTCTCTCTGTCTCTTTGTGACTTCCTGGAACAGAGCCTCAAGAGGGACTGTCCCGGGAAAGTGAGTCTGTACCTAAGGTTCTAGGGTAGAACATGCGGGACCTGGCCCCCTCCGTCAGTGGCCCAGTATATTCCCTGCAAAGAATACATGGTGGACCCCTTGAATCAGGAGCCGGGGTCTTCAGCAATGCCTATTTCCCTGTGTGGTTCCTTCTTATGCCAGATCTTGTGGTCTGCTGGAGAAGGATTGGGTTCAAAGTCCCCCTGCCCTCCACCACCAAAGGCCATGGAGCCTGGCAGGTCACCTCCCTTCTCTGGGCTTTAGTTTCCCCTCTCTGTATAGTGGGTTCAGTGATGGTTATCCATCCTGTCTGGGGTTGCTCTGCCATTTAAACAAGAGGACGAAATAAATGCACGTGAGTGTTCCCAACATGAAACAGAGGCTGGTTTGAGACAGGTGTCCATTGAATGGTGGATGGATGGATGGATGGATGGATGGATGGATGGATGGATGGATAGATGGATAGAACAACTGTCAGCCAGAAGGCCAGATAGGATGTAAACCAAGGCAAAGAAGAGGTTTGGTGCTCAAACCCTCTGCTGCCATTCAGATTTAGGCCCCCTGAAGCCCCAGCCTGACCCACCCCAGTTGCTTCTTCCTGTGATAGAGCAGCAGAGATGGAAGAATGGGGGGGGGGAGGAGAGACCAAGGGGCTTAGGGAAGGCAGTGGGGATACAGAAGGGAAGAGTGAGAGTCTAGGGACACAGGGTCAGGATGGAAATGGGGAGGGGGGCAAAGAAAGAGGGTGGGGTTGGGGGAAGAGGCCAGGACACAAAAGTGGGAGAGAGGAATAGAAGAGGGTGGACTCTGGGGGATACAGTGGAATAGCCTGCCAGACCCAGCAGGCTCTCAGTAAGTGTCTATTGAATGACTAAAGGGATGAAGTGAAGGAAATGGATCAAGAGCTCAGAACAGAAGGTTCAGGCAGCTCAGGCGTGGAGAGCCTCATGCATCCTCCACCCATGGGTTTCCCATCCCCAACTGGATGCCCAGCCTCACCAGGAACACGCCGTGGGCATACAAATGGATCCCCAGCTGGATGCCATTGACAATCTTCTCCCGGGCCCACTTGGGGATCCCAAAGTTGGCGATCAGGGCCATGACCGGAACTGCAAAGAACCTGAAGGGGAGGTATTGGGTCTGTAGAGTCACTGGCCCTGCCTTCCACCCCACCCCATGGCCCCAAATACCCTGCTATGCACACACATAGGTCCCAAGTGGGTCCCAAACTGGAGGGAAGCCAGTGTGACCTTCAGAAGCCAGAGGTTAAAAGGAGACAGGAATCCCACTGGCATGGGAAATTTGGGTGGGGGGAGCAAGGAGTAGGTTGAATTTAACTCAGTTCTATCCCACCCCGATCCTGGCACCTGATAGGAAATCTATAGATGTTTGATGAATGAATTAACATATGATAAAAACAATTAAAGACTTACTGCATGCCAGACCTGTTTCTAAGCATTTCACATATATACGCTCATCTAACTCTCACAGTGACTCTATAAGGCAGGTACAACTTCTATCCCCATTAAACAGATGAGGAAACCGAGGCAGAGAGAACTTAATTGACTTGTATAAGGTCACACAGTTTACAAGCTTTAGAACTGGGTCTAAACCCAGGCAATCTGGCTTAGAATCCATCTACTTTACTGCTGTGTTATGTTGAATAAAAAATATCACAACTAGCTTTTATTGGACATTTACTATGTGCCGGACTCGAAGCCCTCATCTGTTGCCCTATGCAGACTCAAGATAACCCTTTGCAGGAGATACCCCTGACAACCTTTCTTTATGGGCAAGTAACCTGAGGCACTCTTTTTTTCACTATGGGAAAGTAATTATTTCCAGGTTACAAAGTGAGTAAGTGGCAGACTCTGGTGACAGCTGCCTAACTTGAAAGCCCGTCTGCCTCCAAGAGGAGGGTTTGAGTTGGGAAGAGCCATTTCTGAGAAGCCAGGGAAGGCAGGGACAGGTTGGGGCCCCAGCACGTCTCACCAGAGGGTGTAGGCAGCAAAGAAGGGCAGATAAAAGGGCTGCTTCTCTGGGAAGTGGCGCAAGGAGATGAGCACGGCATAGCAGAACCACACGTAAGCTGCCACCTGTAGCCCGATGAGCCCGTAGCCCGCTGGCGACTCATACGTGTACAGTACCTGGCCCGGGTCAAAGAACTGGACCCAAGGGAGAAGGCTGGTCATAGCCCTGGCCTCCAACCCTCCACACAGGGACCCCAGACCCCACCCTCAGGTACCCAAGGGGCAGAGGTACTTGGTCGGGAGAGAAGCAGCAGGAGAATGAGAGAGAGAGATGAAAGCATATAGAAGTAGAGAGAGAGGGCGAAAAGATAGAGAATATATCTGCTACCATGGGCCCAACACAGGGGGCTAAACAGCACCACGTGTAAGCTTTTCCATTTGCATCAACTTGATGAAATAGGTCTTATTTTCACCCCACTTCACTGAAGGGGAAACTGAAGCTAAGCAGGAAGACTTTCGGCCAAAGTCAAGGTGATATAAAGCCTTAGAGAAGTCCCCTGGGGTAGGTAAGATCCTCCTAATTTTACAGAAGAGGAAACAGGCCCAAAGAGGGGGGCCATCAGCCAAGGTTAGCCAGCTGGGAAGTGGGAGAACCAGAGCGGAATCCAGGTCTGTGTGACTCCCGAACTTAATCACGACACTGAGCATTAAATGTGACAGACAGTGAGAGACAGAGGGAGGAGGAAGAGAGCTACGCAGAGATGGTGAAGAGGGGAGGAATGCACTTAGACAGATGGGAAGGCAGAAAACCACAGAGTGGGAGAGAGAGAGCCAGGAAGAGCGCGATGTGGGGAAGGGCTAGCAGACAGGTGGAAGAGGCCACCAAAAGCTTTGAAGGGCGAGGAGGATGGGGCAGAGCCTGAGCAGTGGCAGGCAGGACTCACCTTGGCCTCATAGATGAGCAGCACCACGTGGGTGAGGGTGTACAGGGTCATGTAGACAGACAACTTCACCGAGCCCGAGTGGCTGATGCGGCCCCTGGCGGCAGGCCGTGAGGGGGGACAGCAGGGGTGGGGGCCGTCAAGAGAGGAGGGGGCAGCCACCCCCCCAGCCCAATCTCTGCCCTGCTCCCTAGCCCAGCCACCACCCCCCGACAGTGGTCCCTCCCGCCCCAGCCTGGGCACCGTGTCACCGTGAATCCCTTCCCCAGAAGGATGAGCATCAGCAGGAAGATGAGGAAGCTGGAGGAGAAGAGCAGCTTGGCTGGTAGGAGGGAGGAGAGGGCAGCTCAGACACAGGGCTCAAATTGCAGAGGAGCCCCGGCACCCTCCCGGGTCCACTTCATTCTCACCCAAGATCTTCAGACTCTCATTGCTAATGCCATCAGTGGCATATTGGCCCCAGTAGATGCAGAAGAACAGGAGGCTCAGGACTGAGGGGAGGATGGGCAGAGAGAGGAAAGGACAGAAAGCAGCTTTAGGGCATCACTGTTCCCTAACACTATGATCCAGATGACCAAAACCCTTTCTTCACCCCCATCAGGATTCTAGACCCTTTATTCTCACTGACCTCCTAGGAAACTCTGGAGTCCAGGCCCCAGACCCCTCCTCCCTCTGACCCAGGAGTCCAGGCCCCCAGCCCCTCCTCTCCCAGGGCCCAGGAGTCCAGGTCCCCAGCCCCTCCTTGCTTAGGCCCAGGTATGTGAGCCCTAAGGCCCTCCTCCCACAGAACTCAAACGTTGCAATACTCTAAACCTCACCCTCCACTCCTGCTGCAGCCATGAACATTTTATAAGTCGTGTGGAGCAACTGACGACCTTTCAGCAAATCTGGAAGGAGGGTAGGGGAAGGCTGTACACAGCAGGAAGGGAGAGCAGCTCATCTCCTCCAACCTGGTTTCCCCTCCCCCATCTCTCCCCCACACCCCATGTGCTGGACTCACATCCAAAGTAACAGGAGAGGAAGAAGATGAGGATGAAGACGAGAAGGAAAGTCATATCTGTCTCCAGGATCCCTGCCAATTTGGTGGAAGGAGGAAACCATGCAGTCAGGATGGGTGTGCCTCAACAGGCTCCCAGCTCTGGGCTCCCACAAAAGGTCCTGGATCCCCATATGCTCACCAAACTCATCAGCAGAGAAATGCCGTGTCCAGAAAGACTTGCCATTGGTGAGGACCATCTCATACTCCAGCTGCAGCCCATCTCCCTGTGGGGAGTGTGGAGGCCTAAGGGGGGCCCTGGGCAGGGAGGGGGTCGGCAGGAAGGCAAGGAGAAGGCAGGCCCCAGTGGCCGGCCCAGCCCCTTACCCCACACTTGCTGAGTGCAATGTACCACCACCTTTCACGCACTGAGCGGAAGCTGCGGCCGCTAGAGCAGCTCAGGTAGCGTATTCCCTCCTCTGACACCACCTGGGGAGGAGCAAGAAGGCTGAAGCCTGCCTGTGCCTCCCCCTGGCCCTTGACCTCCAGCACCTGCCCATTCCCCCAGACTGGGCCCATACCTGACAGCCTGACCAGGCATACTGGGTGGTGAGGTTGATGACCTGGTTGTTCTCTGGCCTGATCACTGACTCCTTGGCCAGGCAGTCCTAGGGGAGGCAGGGCCATGGTCACTCCTTGGCTAGCTTCGACCTTATCCCTCCTCCCCTACACCCTCCTCACAGACTTCACCTTGTCCCCTGCCTTGTACACGGCTGGCCACTGGGATGGGTCGTCGAAATAGAGGAGGATGTTCTGACAGCACTTGGCCTGCAGACCCAAAGAGTCGGGGGGTTGGGGGAGCATAGGGAGCTGGGGTAACCCTTGCCTTGGGAAGCCAAGGGAGCATCCAGCCTTAGCATGGTGAGTGCTTGGGGAAGGCTCACCTCAGGGTATCGGAAACGGAAGTCCAGTCGGCCGTAATCCGAGAGGAAGCAAAATCTCGTCAGGAACACCCAGTCCTGGAAAAGGGGCCCACTCAGACCCTCTTCTGAGTCCCTTGAGAACTCTCGACTCCACAGACACCCCCTCAACTTTTCTTCCCTACCCTGGAATACCTGGTTTCCCAAGAAGCATAAGGGGACCAAGTCACCTCCAAAATTCTTCTGTGATCCTTTCACCTTGGTTCCAGGATTCCTCCTTCAGATGCCCCCACCCCCGTTTCTTCGCCTCCTTTCAAACACTTCTCCCATTTGCCAGGTGCCTGAGAAAGACCCTGGAGGGCCAGATCCCCATCCTGGGGATCTTGCATCAGGGATACCGTCCCTTGGGATACCGTCCCACTGGCTTTCCTCTAATTATCCACACACGCCCTCACGGTGGTCCCAGAGACCATCAGTTGCTGGGGAGTATTCCAAACGGCCCTCTCCTAGTCCTGAACAGGAGTGTGAACTCAGCCTCAATGCGCAGTGAAAGTGCTGTCCCTTCAGCACCACCTCGGCGTCCCCCACCCCCACTCCAAACTCCGACTCTCCCAACCCGGCCCCCCTCCTCGCCCAACTCTGACCTCAATGTCCCCGAGTCTCCTCTCGACCCAATGGCCCCCCCTCAGCCTCAACCCAGACCCAGTCCCGCACTGTGCCTGCCCACCTCCCACCCCACCCCCCGCGCAGCACTCAGAGACCGCCCGGGAGAGGCGGCAGGGGGCGGGGCGGGACCTGCCCCCTCCCTTCCCTCTCGTCCCTCCGGGGCCCGGCGGGTGGCAGGGGAGGGCCCGGAGCGCTCACCTCCTTGGAGCTGAGGTTGCCCCTCACATACTTGGCCCGGGCGCGGGGGGGCAGTGGCGGCAGCAGCAGGAGTAGCAGCGGCGGCAGCAGCAGGCGGCGCAGAGCGGGCGCGCGCGGGGGCTCCATTCCACCCGCTCCGGCCCCGGCTCGGGCTCCGCTCCGGCTCCCACTCCGGCCCGGCGACGGCGGCGAGAGCGCGCGGGCCGGCTGGCGCGCGCCCCCGATTAAAGGGGCCGCCGGGAGCCGCGTTCCCTGCCCCCTCCTCCAGGATGACCCGGCCTGGACCCTTCCCAATCCCCGTGGGAGGGGACGCCCCTTTCCCGTCCTCTCCACGCCTCCGCAGCCTCAGTCCTCCCCTCTGGGAATCTCCTTGGTACCTCCAGCTCCCCGTGTCCTAAAGTGAACTCACATTCCCCCAAGCCAAGTATCCTCCTCCAGACTGCCATCTCAGGATGGCCCACAACCCCCAGGCCCCAGCTCTGTCCTGACCTCCCCCCAGTTTAGTCCCCAAACTGCTCTTTGACTGCCCAGCCCCGCCCCCATAACAGCCATCACCATCTGTGACCACCACAAATTCCATGCACTCTGTGAAGTGCCTACAGAGACACAGAGGCACAGAGTAGGCAAACCACTTGTTCTGGGTCACACAGCTCCGAGGTGGCAGAGAGCCTTCAGCCACAACCACTACACCCTGCTGCCTGACCCTGCCCTGTCACTGCTTACCAGGGTCTGAAACCAGCTGCTGTGAGGCAGAAGAGGTGGTATTGTGAGAAACCCACAAGCAAACTCTGAAATCAATTGCTTGGGCTCAAATCCCAGCATTGCCACTTCCTCCCCATAAAACCTCAGCCAAGTCACAGCTGCGTGACCTCCCAGTCCAGTCCCCTACACCCTGGTACTGACTTTATGGTTTCCCCGTGGGCAATAGGGAGCCCTGGAAAAGCTTTACAGAGTACAGTCCAAGCCCCTCAGCTTCATTTTCCTGATCAGATTCCAACACATTTCCAGCTTCATCCCTCCCCCTCCACTGCAGAAAATCTGCTGCTCCTCAAAATATCATTTTAAAAAACTTTCTAAGTCAGGAGGCCAAGCAGGAAACGTAAATGTGTGAAATGCTTTCAAAGGAGAGTGTGGACCCCACAAAAAAGGAGCCTCTGCTACTTGGCTTCAGCCAGTTGTTAACAGGAGGGATAGTAGGTCTGCTGCCAGGTTTCTTTCCTTCCTCCTTCCCTCCCTCTCCTCGCCTCTCTCCCTCCCTCCCTCCTTCCCTCCTTCCTTCCTTCTCTCCTTCCTTTCTCCTTCCTTTCTTTTTCTCTTTTCTTTCTTTTTTTATTTTGAGAGAGAAGCCAGAATTTTTTTTTTTTTCAAATCAAGCACACTGGTTTGTAACAGTACATAACTGATTCTAAAATGTTAAATATACTGTAGCCCAAAGAAAAAAGTCTGTCGCCATATCCAGGCCTCATGTGCCATTCCTGCCCAGATCCTGCACACACACTGTTCCTGTGCCCACCAGACCAGAAGCCTCTCATAGGCAGAGCCCAGACGTGACTCACTCTAGATCCCAGCATGACCTAGGGATATAGGGTGAATGAAAATGGTCCCACATCCCTTATTTGCCCTCCACCAGGCCTTGCACGTGCTGTTCCACAGAAGAGCATTTCTAGATTGCCTAAAATATTCTTTTCCTTCTCTACTAGCAAGTTTCTACCAAACTTAAAAAATACAAGGGTCTTATATCAACTCCCTCATCAGCAGGGCAGTCATGACTCCCTCCTTGGACTCCCTCAGCCCCTGCACCTTTCCCTCTCCCAGATGCAACCACTAGGGCTGAAACTGTCTGTGTTCACCACTGTACTGGGAGTCCCCTGGGGACACAGCCTCAGTCTCACTCACTCTGGAGCCCCAGCATTATCAGAGCTCAGAGTTGAACACATAGTTGGCCTCAGTGGGTGGATGTGTTAGACTGACTGAAGGCCCCTGGGCCTTAGGAAGGCGACAAGTGACAGTACCTTCCCCTCCACCCTGGACCCAGAACTCAGAGCTAGGAAAAGCTGCTCTCCTGGGCCAGCCACTCACTAAAAACCAAGAGGATCATGAGGAAGGTACTTTATTGAAGTGATCAGAGTATGGGATTCCTTCCCCCAACCCAGCCTCAGCCTGCTCAGTACAGCCTCATGGGTGGAAAGCACCAGGCCTCTGGGCTGCTCCGGGCCACCACCCAGGAGAGGCTGGGCAGTGGGGCAGGGGGGCTGGGGCTCCAGTCCAGGGCAGAGGTTCGGGACAACAAGGGTGATGGTGGCTGAGGCAGGGGTTGTGGCGGGCCAATCCCCCAGGGCCGGGGAGGGGGAGGTGTGTCTACCAGCCAGATGCTTTTCAGCAGATCAAAGGCTGTTGGGGGGCCGCAGGCCGCCCCAGATGGCGAAGGCAACGAGGACAATGCGGGTGGCCAGGGACCTTTAGGTGGTGCCAGGTTCACCGGGTACACAGTAGGAGTGCCGGAGGTGTGAGGCACGGCGAAGGTGAGCTCCTTTGTCCCCTCTCGCCTCCTCTGCCTCCCCTCCCCTGGGGCCTCCTCAGGGCTGTTGATCCAGGAGGATGTCATCCTTTGTCTCTCAGGGCCCCTAGGCTTGGTCCCTGGCACAGAGGAAAGAAGCATGGGGCACAGCTGAGATAGAGCAGACAAAAGAAAAGGAAGCTCAGGGGGCAGGAGGTGAGCTCACCTGGCAAGTGTGGCTGGCAGCCCCGGAGCACCAGACTAAGGTCAGGCACACAGCCATGGCAGGCCTGTAAGGTGCCCACGATGGCATCCCTGGCCTCTTGTACTAGGTTCCTCCTGGGGAAGGCCTGTGGCAGAATCAGCTGGCATTGCAGCTCCCCCAGCAGCTGCCCCAAGCCAGGGAGCTGGGGGGGACTGGGTGGGCCTGGGCCCGAGGCTCCAGGCACTTGGTTTTCCTTGCCCCTTGACAGTGGGGCTGGTTCTTGGGCCCTGCCTGGGCTTGGGGAGGACTTGGTGGGGAGTACAGGGGTGCCTGACTCTAGGGACCCACTGCTAAGCAGCCGTGCCACGTCCAGAGATTTCACCTCGTGGCTGAAGAGACCCCGGTGCTCCCGGCTCAGGCGCCCCTGGGTTATGACCACGAGCTTGGGGGCAGCAGGCGCCACAGAATGCCGGAGAACCACATGTGGATCCCGACTGGCCACGGCAGGATCCTGATGGGCCAATGACCGGCGACTGCCCACCAGGGCCTCGTTACGCTCCCGCCTGGTCTTCCGACGGCGGACACGACCAGGTTTCTCAGGCTGCTGGAAAGGCTTGAGGGCTGGCCCCCTGGGGTCCATGGTGCCCTGGAAGATAAAAGACAGGGTGGTTGGGCTTCGCTGGTGGCGCAGTGGTTAAGAATCCGCCTGCCAATGCAGGGGACACGGGTTCGAGCCCTGGTGCGGGAAGATCCCACATGCCGTGGAGCAACTAAGCCCGTGTGCCACAACTACTGAAGCCCGCGCACCTAGAGCCCGTGCTCCGCAAGGAGAGAAGCCACCGCAATGAGAAGCCTGTGCACCGTAACCAAGAGTAGCCCCCGCTCGCCACAACTAGAGAAAGCCCGCACGTAGCAAAGAAGACCCAACGCAGACAAAAATAAATAAATAAATAAAATGTAAAAAAAAAAAAAAAAAGACAGGGTGGTCATCAGCATGCAGATAACTCAAAGACCTAGAAGTGAGTAGTGAGAAGAGATGGTTTGGGGTGCGCTGGGAGTACTATTTAGAGACACAAGATGAGACAAAGGGATTGGTAGAGAGCAACTGGAAAAGGCTTGGTCAGGGTAAGGTCAGAAAAAAAAGCAGGGTCATAGGAGTAGGATGAGGTCAAGGGAGTCATGCTGAACGGGAAGATTTATCAGGGGATAGAGAAAGGGTTAGAGAGAACAGGGATATGAAGAAATAGCTAAAAAATGGGGGATGGGAAAGGGATCATGATATTGGCGGGATCTGGTGAACCAGAAAGGGACTTTGGACAGACGAGAAATCCAGGGGTAAAGGAGGTACTGGAGAATGTAGAAAGTGGAGAGAGATGGTAGAGAGAGAAAGGCAGGAAAGAAAATGGAAGTTGGAGAAACAGAGAATAACTCGGGAGGACAGAAAGGGCAACAGAGGAGCTATCAGGGACTGGGGCCTGGTCATAGAACGGGGTAGGAAACAAGGCTGCGTGGGGCAGATGAGGTAGGGAAGGGAGTACAGTTGGTGGGGGCAGGGAAGGGGAAGGGCCCCTCACCTTCTCCTGTCCCCAACGAACCCCGCCCCCCCCACCCGCCCACTCCACGTGGCTGTGGGGTACAATGGCTTATTTTCCGCGGTGACCCTAGCTCTCAACGTGCCTGATACTCTTCCGGGTCTCACACAGGGCCTCGTGCAAGCACGCATGCGCGTGCCCCTCCCACGCCCTTTGGCTCCCCACCCCCACCCCAAGAGGCACAGGCCCAGGGGCACGTGCCAGCTGCCCAGAGCGCAGGTTATAGCCCCGCCCCTCCCGACCTCACATTCGGAAACCTCTTTCATTTGTCCTTAGGCACCTCCTATCCACCAATTGGCTGTGAGGTCCACTAGGCCCGCCCCCTTCCTCAATGCTGATTGGTTTAGACATCTATCGCGGACTTTCTCTCTGGAGCTTGGAGATATAGGCGAAGCCAAGAGGGAGAAGGGCTACGGTAGCCCTACACACAGCCAGGCTCCAAGCAGTCACAGGCTTTATCCCTAGAGAGTCAGTATAGTGTCGTCATTTAGAGCTAGGCTCCAGACCTACACTACCTAGGTTCAAATGCCCAGGCACATTTGAGCTCTGTGACCTCGGAAAAGTATGTAACTGCTCAGAGCTTCAGTTTCCTAATCTGTAAAATGGAGTTGGTATCTTCTCCTTCTTATAACTGCTGTAAGTATGAAATGAGCCAACATACAATTTGAAAACAGCGCTTGGTGAATGGATGCCTGTAAATTTTGTTTCTCACTACACTTGTCCCCTCAGACTTTTTTTTTTTTTTTTTTTTGACCGCGTGGCTTGCGGGATCTCAGTTTCCTGACCAGGGATTGGACCCCGGCCCACAGCAGTGAAAGCCCAGAATCCTAACCACTAGGCCACCAAAATCAAGGTATGCCAGGGTATTCCCTATACCCTAATAAGCTATATTCTGTATTACCTGGTAATGTTGCTTGCCCAACCTTCACTATCTTTCAAAGCCGAACTCCTTAGATACTACTCCTTCTAGGAAATCCCTCACCCTGAGTCCTTCTCTTTCTTCTCCCACAGAGGTCCCCCGTGCATTCCTTAATCACAACCTTGATCGCTCCCTCAGCTTTGTGTCTGGATCTACCTCCCCCAACACGCTGGGACAAGGCCAGGATCTGACCCATTCCTTTAATACTCATTCAGCAAGTACTTGTGAACAGCCATAGATAGTACTTGGTATTAATACTGTGAGTCAGGCCCTGTTCCAGGCAAGTGGATTGAGGCAAAACACAAACACAATAAATAAGATTCATCTCTGTATCTCAGTATCAACCTACCTAGAAGGAATGAATAGATAGGAAGATCCCATCTGGGAGTGGAGCTACAGGAATATGAGCAGGACTTTGAGGGTGGTGTGGGACCCCCACCTGGTCCCCCAGAACAGGGAGATCTGGGAAGACTTGAGGACTGAGATTAATTTGGGGCAGGAGGTGGGGGGCAGCGACCTTAGGTGGCCTTGGCTGTGGATGTAGGTTTTGGAGCTCAGACACACCCAACTGAAGTTGTTGGTCAGCCATAGGTTTAGGGAGGGGAGCAGAGGCCACAGATCTGTAAGATGAGCTGCGCGGGAGGGGCTCCAGGCTGGACTTGGGCCTTGCAGCATCTCTAATTTCCTTTATCTTTCTGCATCTTCTACTACCCTCTTTGCAGGGTAATGTCTGTAATGCAAAGACATATAGTTTAGAAATTATGCCACAAAAACTGGCATAATTTGAGCAGGGGAGGCCCATGAGCAGATAGGCTCACTAAAGTCCTGGCACTGCCTTGGCGTGAGTGTCTCCTTACAGCTGAGCCTCTAATTTTCACATTTCCATCCTCCTTTTCTCTCCCCCACGTCAGAAGAAAATGGGAGCGTCCCTTCCTTGCCAGGGGCGTTTGAGCCACCCCCTCAAAGATCCAAGCATGGACTCGTCCACTCACTCCCCTACCACCACGTGAATGAGACACACAGACACACACCCCCACACACAGTAGGTGGTTCCTTCCCCACATTTCTCGCCCTACAGCAAATGGTTTCTTCCCACGAGGAAGAGCGCTAGATTTTCCCCACTCTGCTTTCACGGTAGGGTGGTTTCTCCCTCCTCCCCTCCACGGGTGCCGGATGGTCTCGCCTCCCCCCACGCCCCGTGCCGCCGCCGCTGCCGGAGAGTGAGCGGCCCGGGCAGGAAGCGCCGGACGAGCCCACTGCGCGGCCGCCGTGGGGGAAGCAAGGCCAATTCCTCTAAGTGAAGGTTTCCGCCCCGGAGAGGAGGCGGCGCCCGGGATCGGCCGCGCCCTCCGCTAGAGTGCGGGCTTCGGGACAGTCCATTGTTGCCTGAGGGGTAGGGGTGGGCGTGGCGGCGCCGCCTCCTTCAGGAACACTCCCCGGCTGACCGCGCTCGCTCGTCCTGCTGGAGCCGCGGCGCCAAGATGAGTGGAGAAGAGAACCCAGCCAGCAAGCCCACGCCGGTGCAGGACGTGCAGGGCGACGGGCGCTGGATGTCCCTGGTGAGCGACCCCGCCCGCGATACTCTGGAGTCCGGGGCTGGGGGCGGGGGATGGGGGGGGGAAGGCTCTGAGAGAGTAGCTGGTTTGCGCCGCTTTCATTACGAGATTGGGAAACTGAGGGTAGTTGGCGTGGTGCCGCCTAAGGAAGCGGGGCGGGGCGGGCCCAGCAGCGCGCGTGCCATTGACTCCCCCTTTACGTCCCCAAAGCACCATCGGTTCGTAGCCGACAGCAAAGATAAAGAACCCGAAGTCGTCTTCATCGGGGACTCCTTAGTCCAGCTAATGCACCAGTGCGAGGTGAGGCCCGTCCCTCTCTTCCTGCCCCCCCCAGGCCTGTGCCCTCAGTGACAGACCTGGACCAGAGCCCAGACCAGGCGGTGTATGGGGTACCCGAAATAGCCTCAGGTAATGCCGGGCACCCAGAATCTCAGTATAATGTGCCACATTCTACTGAGAAGGAAGTGTGTGTCCTGGCTTTGTCGTACTGGGTCTGTGTATAGTGAGACTGAAAATGAGGCTTCGTGCAAGACTGCCTAGGATGAGGCTCTTTGTTTGCTTAAACTAGTGCCCAGCCCTAATGGATTTCCACAGAGCTATAGTTATTTCCACAAAGTGAAGGTCAACGGTAATAGGTCTCTACTAAGGGGGCTCAATTATGATATCTTTCCATTAAGCGACGTTAAACCATGGCTTTCCTCAAAGTGAGGTTCAACTGGAATGCTGTTGGTTCGATGCCTGGCTCAAGTAGAATAGGCTTCCGTGAAGGGAGTCCTGCTTCCATGGGGTTTTGTGGAAGTGAGACTATAATGGGTTTGCGTAAAGTGAGGTTTGACCATATTGGGGTTTGCTCAAGGTGAGATTTAACCAGACTGCTTCCGTAAAGCAAGGCTCTTCCATGATGACATTTGGTTAACCTTTGGATAGAGAGTGGTGGTCCATGCTGACAGTGCCCCTGTGCCCACACCACTTCTTGCCCACAGATCTGGCGGGAGCTCTTTTCCCCTCTTCATGCACTTAACTTTGGCATTGGCGGTGACAGCACGCAGCACGTGCTGTGGCGTCTGGAGAACGGGGAGCTGGAACACATCCGGCCCAAGGTGAGCAGGGCTTGGGTGGGCAGCTAGAGCACCCTTAGCCTGCCCCCTCACCACTGCTTCATGCCTCTCTTTCCACAGATTGTGGTGGTCTGGGTGGGTACCAATAACCACGGGCACACCGCAGAGCAGGTGGCTGGAGGCATCAAGGCCATCGTGCAACTGGTGAACCAGCGGCAGCCCCAGGCCCGGGTCGTGGTGCTGGTGAGAGAGTGAGAGGGTGGGGAAAGAAGAATGGCAGTGTTCTGGGACCCCTTCACGTGTAGCCACAGCTGCACGGTTCTGGGCAGCTTAGCACAGAGCAGTGGTTGAAGGCAAAATCTCATGTTGAAGCTTGCTACACCCATCAGAGGGGCTGTGGTTAAGGACATGTTCAGGGACCAGCTAACCCCTTTTGCCCAAGAGACTGCTAGAGATTCTCAGGGTGTTGAGAAATTCAAGACACTTAAATAGCCAAAAGTTGTCAGGCATTCCCAGGGTTAATCTTGCCTCCATCACTTCTAGAAGGTCTCACTTCTAGAATAAGGTCTCAGACCATCATCTTCCCATCCCTAGTGTATTCTGCAGCTGGGGACTTACTGATGGGGGGTGGGGGACAGTTTGGCACAGGGAACAGGATACCCAGAGGCTGGTAGGATGCCTCCTCACAACTCTTCTTGCCTTCCTCAGGGCCTGCTTCCTCGGGGCCAGCACCCCAACCCACTTCGCGAGAAAAACCGACAGGTGAATGAGCTGGTACGGGCAGCACTGGCTGGCCACCCACGGGCGCACTTCCTGGATGCAGACCCTGGCTTTGTGCACTCAGATGGTACCATAAGTCACCATGACATGTATGATTACCTGCATCTCAGCCGGCTGGGGTACACACCTGTTTGCCGGACCCTGCACTCCCTGCTTCTGCGTCTGCTCGCCCAAGACCAGGGACAGGGTAGTGCTCCCCTGCCAGAACCCACACCCTAAGCATCTGCCTTCCTGCAACATTAAATTTTCATTCTTCAGTCTCCCATTCTCTGCTTTATGGCCAATCCCGTGTGGGTACCTGAATCTCAACTCCAATGTCTGTGACCCTGCATCTCTGCCCAAGGCAGGCCGCACCAATCCATCAAGATGCTCTGGCTCTTGTAGAGTCAGGCAGATTTCTGTCATCACAGTGGTGCTCCAGGCAGGCACGACCAATCAGTACAACACGAAGTGAAACTGGTTTTCTAACATGGCCCTATAGGATCATGGTCAAGCAAGAATTCTGGGTGACCCAACGGTCAAAGCCCACTCAGAGCTGCCCTCCAATCTGCACATGCTCTTCCCCCTGACTGGAACTTCTGGTGCTCTGGTTCTAGCTTAAATGTGACTTCCTGTGGAAGCTTCCTGACCTTCCCACCCCTAGCAGTCATCCCTCCACACAGCGTATGGGTATTTTTCTCTCCAGAGAAGCACTGTCCACAGGCTGTGACAGAGGCGTAAACCAGGAGAGGTTCCTTCTGGCCTGGCTGCAGTGCTGGTTCAGTCCACACAAGGGCAGCAGGAGTCACTGGGGACAGCGTGGTACTCTGGGCTGACTGGCCTCCCCACCCAGTGCCACCCCTGGCTCAGACCTCTCTCGTTCAGCTGGAACGTCAGAGGTGAACTGCTCTTCTTGTAGTACCACATCACGGGCCTTCCCGAGCTTGTGCGTGTTAGACGGCTTAACAGGCATCTTGACTCTGCCCACCACGTCCCCCTGATGTAGGGAAGGGACGGTCCTGGAATCGCACCCCCCACCTCACGGTGGTTAGGGGGAGAAGTCCAGCTCCACTGCCAGCTGGGGGGCGGACTGGTACGGCCAACATCCCTTCTCCCTTCCGAGCAGGCAGCCACACAGGTGTGTTAAACAGCTTTAATCTCGGTCATTGCGGCTTCTCAGCACAGTAAGAAATATTGCACATGATCAACATGTTTTGTTCTGGGGATGGGGACAGGGTGGGGGAATCACCTTCTTAGAAAGTACAACCCAAGCTGGGAGGGCAGAGGGGGTGGGGAGAGAGAACCCTCCCCGTGCCTGTGGCAAAGTGCAGGAGCCCCCACCCCCAAACTAACCTGAGTCCAGCCCCTCTGGGGAAAAAAGGGGTACATGAACTCCCCCTACTCCACAGGCGCCTCCCTGTGGCCCTAGGCCCACACTACCCTCCAGCTTGCAGCCCTCACACGAGCCATTTTGCATAAAGTACAAGTGAAAAGGTCTGAAGGTAACACACTCCAGGTTATGTACAGGGGCTCGGTGAAGGGAGACTGTGCCCCCTGCTTCCCCTCAGCTGCCCCCCATCACAGGGAGGGAGCTGTGGGGGGAGGGGGAGAGACAAGAGGAGCAGGCCTCATTCCGTCCCAAACTGGAAAGGACGCAATGGCTTTGCTGGGGAGGAGGTAACCATCCTGCCCCCCCATTCCTGCCACCTACATACTGTCCGTGTCCTGAGGGGAGTACTGTGGGTCTGGGGTCTTCTCAAGAGCCCCTCACCTGCCTGTGGCAGCTGTGGAGGGACCAGAGGGGGGTGGTGAGGGTTGGGGGGGCCCTTCCCAGCCAGGCTGTCCGGGCCCCGGCTCTGGGGGCGGAGGCAATGGCGGGGCAGCCGGGGCCGTGCCAGAGTCCGAGCCAGGTGAGGTGGGGTCAGGGCCCCCAGCAGGGCTGGGAGTGGGGACAGGGGCAGCAGCAGTGACAGTGGGGGGCGGTCCAGGGAGGGGGGCCTCGGCTCCCGGGGGCTGCTCCGTGGGAGTGGCCGCCTGCATGATCTTCTGGCGCACCTCACGGATCTTCAGCTGCAGACAGACCTTAGAGGGGAAGATGTCTGCATAGCGGGCCTGGAAGGCTGCCGTGGCCTGGGCTGTGGACAGAAGGGTGGTGCGGAGGGCAGGGTGAGATGAGTGGGTAGGCCCCCTCCAAGTGCCCCCCAAGACTTCGCACCTGCTTACCTGATGGGAAGAAGCCATGGTCCTGGAAGAGCTGCATGACGAGGGCCCGGCGCTGGTCCAGGGTGCGCCGCAGCGACGAGTAGGGCACCTTCTCGTATTCCAGCTCCCCGAGCACATCCTCAGCTTCTGTACCTGGGAGCAGCGCAGGGAGCACAGTCGAGCCTCCGCAGCAGCCTGGCCCTCCACCACTGTCCGAGGGGCCACTCCGCCCTCACTGAATTCTATTTCACAGTGGGGTTTAGAGATGGAACCCACCCAAGGTCACGTACCAACTTAGGGACCTGTTGAATATCAGAACCCACCCTTGACCTGCTGTCCTTCCTCTCAGCAACACCCACCCCACCTCTCCCATCTTCAACCCCGTTCCTGGGACCCCCACCCCCCTTGGAGGCCCTAGGACCCCCGTAGCTCTGCCTGCCACCACACCGGCACCTGTACGGTCAAAAGTGAAGATGTCCCCCTCGCACTTGGCACTCTTGGGGGTGTTGGGCTCCGAGCTGCAACTGGAGCGTCTCCTCATCTTACGCTTGGGCGAGGTGGGGTCCTCGGGGGCTGAGTCCAGGTCTGGTCAAACAGAAGCAGGCTCAGTGGAGATGGCCCCAGTCTGTCCCACCTACCCTGGGTGCCTTGCGCTCGCCTACCAGTGGAGTTCTTCCTCTTCTTGCGGTAGGAGCCCAGGATGGCCCGGGGTGAGGTGGCCAGAGACTGCAGGGTGGGCGAGGGCAACACCTCCTCAGGCCGAAACTCGGGCAGCTCAGCAAAGCGCTCTTCGAAGTCCACCTCCGACAGGACCCTGCTGGAGAGCGGGCAGGGTCACCTCCTCTGCCCCAGCCTGCAGCTGCCCCCTCTGCCACCAACCCACACACTCCAAGTCCCCCAGCCCATGCTCACTTGTCCACAGAGTCAAAGGTCTTCTTCAGGGGCGGGGGCCGCACCTTGACCTTCTTGCCGACACTAGCCGCCTCCTTGCGCTCGGGGGTGTCCCCAGCTGCCCTCCCACTGCTGCCCTCACTGCTGCTGCCGCTGCTACCAGGGGCTGGGGCTGGAGCCGGGGCCGGGCTGGGAGGGGTGGGAGGCTCCCCTCGGCTCTCCAGGCCCAGCCCGGGGACACGCCAGTCTGAAGATGAGCTGGGGAATTTGCTGGCCTGGGGTGAGGATGGCAGGGAGATGGAGGACACTGGGTTCAGACTCACCTGGGCAAGACCCAGAAATACAAAAGATGAATGCTGACGGCCAAGACACAGAGCCATGGGGAAGACCCAGTCATGCAGACAGACAGGCAGGAGGACAGAGGAGGACCCACAAGGGCACAGTTTGGACAGGGACGGAAGAGGGGTGGAACAGAAGGGCAGGCAGGGGACTGAGGGGCCAAGCCCAGCAGCAGGGAACCCCCAGGCCTGCTGGACACTCACCATGGTCTCAGGGCCCTTGGCACTGGTCCGCTCCTCAGCAGGTGGGGGCGGCGGGGGACTGCTCCGGGCCGGGGGAGCCCAGGTCTCTGGGGGCAGCGGAGGGGCTGGTGTTGTTGGCCGCCCCTCAAGCTCTGACTCAGATGCAGGGGGCTCACGAGCTGGGCCGGGCTCCAACGGCTGCCGGGACGCAGGGCCTGGCCGCCCAGGGGCACCTGCCTCAAAGGAGCCCACAGGAATGCTGGCGATGGCCGCCTTCACTTTCTGGGGGGCCTTGGGGGTGGGCCGCTGGGCCTTGGGGGCCACTAAACTGTAGGTCATGGAGCCTGCTGGTAAAGAGAGTATTTGCTGAGCCAGGCCTGACTAGAGCCCATCCCCTGGGTCTCCCCACTCACCCCACCCTCGGTTGGCCCGGCACCCACCTGTGGCACTAGGAAAAGGGCTGGTAGGGGCCGGGGTGGCAGTGGCGGGGGCCGGTGGGCCCTTGGGCAGGATGGTGGCAGCAGGTGGGGTGGTGTTGGTGGCCACGGTGTAGACCAGGCCTGGGGGAGCCTGGGATGGCTGGGCCAGGGGTGCTGAGGAGGTGGGTACGGGGCTGCCAGGGTAAAACGCTGTGATGACGGGACCACTGGGGGCTGCGCAGGTGGGAGGCAGCTGGGGGCTGGGCACGGGTGACACGCCCACCTGGCCAGGAGCCAGCAATGGGGCTTGGCCTGCAGAGAGAAAGACAGAGGAGAGGCAGGGGACCGAGTTAGGGCCGGAGCTGCCTCAGCCCCACCCTTGGTCCCCAGCTGCCTGCCAGGCCACCCCTCACCTGAAAGCAGGGGCTGCACGAAGGCGGGGCCGCTGGGCCCCAGCGAGGTGAAGCCTAGGGCTACTGAGCTCGTGGGTCCGTACGAGGTGACTGTTCCAGCCTGACTGGAGGCAGGACTGGTACCCAGGGGCAGCGCATGCCCGCCTGCTGACTGCACGTAGGTGATCCTGCCGCAGGGAGAGGAAAGAGGAAGGTGTAGGTGAGCTGGCCCCACCTAACCCCTTCCCTGCACTCACCTCCAGATGAGGGCTCAACTGCCATTACCTGGTGGAGGAGGGCAGCAGAACCTTCTGAGGCTGAGAGGCGGGTCCGGGGAGCGTGGCCGGGCTGAGGGGCGGCACCAGGCCGCTGGGTGTGCTCACAGGCACCGGAGTTAGCTGGATGATCTGTGGGCAAGGGCACCACAGGCTGAGGTGAGCTGGGGACCCAGAGTGAGGCAGGGGAGGACCAAGACCTCGGAGGCTGGACCTCAGCAGAGACATGGGACAGAGAAATTGGGATGGGGACGGGAAGGGAGAAACGAAAGCAAAGAAGACAGCGACAGATAGGAAACACAGAGAAGGGACAAGGTACAAACACGGAGGGCAGAATCAAGATGTGCACAGATGTCGAGCAAGACAGAGACCAAGAGACAAAAAGGGAGAAAAGGAGAAGACTGAACGACAGACAGACGCAGAAACCACGGGACATAGAGGCTAACACCCAGGAAGAGAAGAATAAGAAACAGGCGGGCCACCACCAAGGTGCCCTTACCTTGCTGGGTGGCTGAGCACCGTTCTGCACAGGTACTGAGAAGGGTGGGCTCACCAGGGGCAGCGGCTGGCCGGCCCCTCCTCCCCGCACTGACATGCTAGGGGTGGCCAAGGGCACTAGTACCTTCCCAGGTAGCAGCTGGGCTGAGCCACCCGGG
This sequence comes from Delphinus delphis, assembly GCF_949987515.2. Taxonomy (NCBI): domain Eukaryota; kingdom Metazoa; phylum Chordata; class Mammalia; order Artiodactyla; family Delphinidae; genus Delphinus; species Delphinus delphis. Next base: position 11,819,473 of record NC_082702.1, on the reverse strand, counting down.
GGCGGGGCCTGCACAGGAGAAACTGACTGGGCTGCAAGTTGAGAGACAAGGGAGCAGGTGGTTACAAAGGAGTTGAATAAGCCTGTGGACCCTCTCTGTATGCTGCCCAGCCCAGGCCTCACCTTTCGGGGGCGGGGCGGAGGGTACGGACTGCAGGATGGGGATGCCAGGAGTGGGTGCAGTGGCAGCCAGGACTTTGCCGTTGGTGGAGGTGCCCGGCGGGAGGGTGAAACGGATGCTGGTGGTGGGTGCAGGGCCGCTGGGAGCCGCTGCCTTGGTCCCAGGGGCTGGTGCTGGGGCAGGCGCCACTTGAAGTTGCTGGGGCAGCGTGGGCAGAATATACTGCACCTGGGTGATTCCCCCAGCCTTGCCCAGGGGACCTGGCTGCAGGATGCCCAGGGGCATTGGCCCATTGGGCCCACTCCCAGCACCTGCTCCTGAGCCCGCAGCCGTCCCGCTGCCAGGGCCCCCCTGGGCAATGAACTGGACAGCTGGGGGCGCTGGGGCCCCATAGCCCGGGGCGCCCACCAGCAGGTTGGTGACAGTGGCAGGCGCCTTCCCTACAGTGCCCAGTAGGGGTCCAGCCACCAGATGTGAGGCTGTTGAGGTGGCTGCTCCCGACTTCTTGTCTGAATACACTAAGCTGACGCCCAGTGGGGAGCCCCCAGGCGCCCGGGACCCAGCGACTGTCTCAGTCCTGGCACCGGCCGTGTCATTTGGAGACGCTTCTGCCCGGCCAGAAGTGGGGAAAGGCTTAGAGGCGATGGGCACAGGAGTGCTGCTGACAGGCCGCACCACATTGGTGACCATGGTGGCGGCCGGGCGGGACAGGGGGGCTGCTGGGGCCCCATAGGCCAGCGACGGGGCTGGGGCCGAGGGCATGCGAGCTCCGCTGCCCTCCCGTTCCTCCTTGTTTGAGGGCAGGACCAGTGTCTGCAGAACACTTCCTCCCCCGCTGGGAGGTGCCGCAATGACTGAGGGGCCTGGTGGCTCCAGGCCCCCCACGCTTTCAGGTCTCTTGCGCCGGAAGGTGGCAGGATCCGTGGGGAGAAACCGGGTGGCCTTAGGCGTTGCTGGGCCCCCAGTTCCAGGGGGTGGGGGCCGTAGGGGACCTGTTGTGCTGCCCTGACCTGACTCCTGGGCCTTGAAGGTCCCTGAGCCCAGCGGGAAGGAGGTGGCTGCTGAGGCCGAGGAGGAGGCAGGCGAGGATGAGGAGGATGGGGTGGGCCCGTAGCCTTTGCCGAAGCCGGCAGGTGGATCTGGGGGCCCTGGGGGCTCAGGGTCCAGCGATGGACGGCAGTGAGTAAAGGAGGAACGGATCACAGGCGAGAACACCTTCCGACCAAATCCCTGAGTGGCAGGAGAAGGGAGACACAAGCATGTCAAGGGAGCCTGGATACCCACACCCTGCCCATCCTGCCCATCCCAACCTCCCCGTCCCGCCTGGCAACGAGGCCAGCCGAAGGCCTCCACTCATCCAGGCTGAGACCCAGTTCCCCACGAAGCAAGTAGCTCACCCTCTCTGCGCCTTAATCTCCCCCTCTGTCAACGTACAGAGAAGTTAACATTCCCCCCACTTCCCAGGATACGTGAGACCAGACAGCAGCAAGTCCCAAGCTCTCACCTTGCTGCCCTCTGGGTCCTCCCCAGAGCTGTCTCCGCTCTCGCTGTCGGTCACCCGCTCCTTGCACTTGAGGTCAATGTCAGTGGTGCTGAAGCCATCGTCAGCTGAGAGAGCAGAGGGAACAGTGCTGGTAAAGGGCTGGGTGCAGGGCTGCCCAGGAGGAACAGTGTGGAGCCTGGCTCTGGCCTCGGCTCTGCCCCGAGTCAGCAGTTAAGTGCTGTCCAGGAATGCTGTTCCTCCCCAGGAACAAGTGTTGTTCCAAGTGTTGTCCAGGAATGCTCTGCCCACCTGCCCGCCAGCAGACCCTAAGAGCACACTGGTAACAGCACCTAATACTGTGTCCAATGGCCCGGCCATGCCCGTGTCCTCCCGGCTTCCTGTCTGGCTTGGGGCTTCTTGCGGGCAGGGCTGGGCTTACTCAGTAGGGCCTGAACTGAACATGCCCGCAATCACACACGAACATGGAAGGGAAGAAAAGGAAGGGGCCTAAGGGCCTGGACCAAATCTCCGCCCACCCTCCAAACCTTAGCCAGCTGCTTCCCTGCATAGGATTCCGGGCCCTGCAACTGCTCACCAATGACATCATCATCCCCTTCCTCCTCACAGATGACCATGCGTTCCTCGTCACTGGTCATGTCCTCACTGGCTGCACGCTGGGAACGGGAGGCCCGGGTGGGCAGCAGTGGGGGCCGCCCACTGGCTGCCAGAGTGCCTCCCTCACCGGGGGTCGCAAAGGGGCCTGGAGCCCCATACTGGGTGGAAGGCTTTGGGCCAGAGTAGGATGCAGGGCCAGACACCATCTGCAGGAGAAGTGCAGGGAGAGTTCAGCCAGTGCTGTCACCGTGGTCAGCCCTCCCTGCACATCGCCCCTACCCCCATGGCCTGCACTCCAGACCTGAGTCAGTTCCTGTAGTGCCTGGCTGTCTACTTCCCCGCCATCCAGGCTGTGGACCCCGCTGTGGGAGAAGGCTCGGGGCCGGGCTGAGCCAGGTCCGCCGACTGTGTGCAGACGTTCTGCCCCACAGGAGCTGCTCCCCGGAGCCTTGGTGTCCGAGCTCAAGAGCGTCTGGGCTGTGACGGACAGGAGCTCCGAGGACACTGTAGGGTGGAAAGAAAAAAGTGTCACAGTCAGGAAGCCTCCTCCCAGTGCCCAGGCTGGCCAAGCCATCCACAGATATTTCTAGATACCAGGCAGAAGCAGGTTGGACTTCCTGGGCCACCTGGCAGAAAAGAGATACCACCCACCAGGCCAGCATTTTCCCTGGTTCCTGCCCTCTTGGGTTGCGAGGAGCAAGCCCACTGCTCCCTGGGAGGCAGCCTTTCTGAGAGCGTGAAAGCCTGGAGACAGGTATGTGTGGCGTTGCCTAACTAATAACTGCTGGACTATCTGAGCCTCTACTCCCTCATCTCAGAGAAGAAGGAACGTCTCCTCCCTCACAGAGTCGTGGGCCCAAACCCACAGGATCACTCCAGAGAAGCGCCTCAGAATGGTGCCGGGCACACTGAACACCCTCAGTCAGTAGAAGCAGCCAACGAGGGGCTTCCAACTGTGGTCTTGAGAGCCAGATGAGCTGGGGTTTAAATTCAACCTTTGCTACTTTCTAGTTTTTTAGCGACTTCACGCCAGTGCTCTTTTCTCTCTAACCCGTTTCCTCACACCTGCAAGGTTAGGCACGCTTCTGAATACTGAAGATTATGCTCCTCTTGCCGCCTATCATAGTAAATGCTCAGCAAATGACACTTGACAGTAAGACTTCTGCTCAGAAACCTTATCTATTTGGACCTCCCTGACCCCTTCACAAGTGATAAGTACCAGTTCCTTTGTGAGTAAGGGTCCTCAGATAAAAGAGATAAAGCTGAGAAGAGCTTCTGGGGAAGGGGGTGAGCAAGCAAAGGGGAGGTCGGTGTCAGGGCAGAAGAGCCAAAGGGCTCACTAACCTCCAGGGGCAGCGGCGGTGCCTGTCTCCGACATGCTCCGCTCCCTTGGCTCCTTGTGCCCCCCTGCCAGCCCCAGGCTTGTAGGCTTGGCCTCTGAGCTGGACTTCTTCCGGTCCTTGTTGCACCACTTCCAGTCTGGGTGGGCCTTAAAGTGGGCCTCTTTCACCTGGCAGGAGAGGGCAGGGAGACCCTTCACTCACCCACCCTGCCAGAGGAAGCTGAGCAGCTGAGAGGAGGCGGAGTTACCTGGAAGGCCAGGTCGTGGTACTTCTGCTTCTCCTTGGGCCCCAGAGCGTACCACCACTCGCCCAGGATCTTACTGACGGTCCGGTTGTCCTGATTGGGGTGACGCTGGTGGACCAGGGCCCGGTGCCGCTTGCTGAAGATCATGAAGGCATTCATGGGCCGCCGGATATGGTCCTTCTCCCTCTGCAGTAGACACAAGCCCGAGCAGGAAGGTTAGGACTGGGGAGACGGGCTTGGGCGGCCACAGGGTGGGCTGGGGACAGGTGGAGATGAGGCACCTTGTTGGGGCTGCGTCCATCCTTCTCTGAAGATGAGTCTCGTTCCTTGGGCAGGGCGCTGAGGGACTGCGTCCGGCGTTTCCCAGGCGGCAGAGGCAACTGGATCTCAGGAGACATGATGGAGAGGAAGCTGTGGCGGGAGCGGCAGGGCAGTGAGAGCCATGTCTCTGGCCACTCCACCCTCCTCCCCAGTCCCAAGCCTCAGGGCACTCACGCATCGTCGTGGTCACTCTCTGTCTCACTGTCCAGCCGGGGCTCTCCTGGAGGACCAGGAGCCTCCTCCTCCGTCGTGGGAAGGGGGCCCTTTCCAGGTTCCACCACCCCCAAAGTGTGGGGGGGTCCGGGCCCTGGGCTCTCAGGGCATGTAGCTCCAGGGGGCCGCCCGGGGTCAGCATTCCCCGTCCCGCCTGGTGGCTGCTCGTGAGCAACAGCTGCCGACTCAGCAGGCTCTGGGGGCAGAGCGGCAGGCAGGTCAGAGGGCTCCCGGGCCATCTCGACCCCATCCCCATGCCTTCCCAGAGCCTCCCAGCCCTCACCTTTGCTCTGGTTGGAGGCCACTAGGTGGCTAGCAGGTTGCTGGGCCTCACTTGGCTGCACGGAGGGGTCAGGCTGGCTGGGGGCCAGGAAGGGGACTAAGGAATGCCAGGGGAACACGGCCACAGAGCGAGGTTCCACGTTCGTCCACACTGTGGGAAGGAGTCAGCTGAGCTGTGCGGCAGGAGAGCTTGGCCTTGACCCCCAACTCAAACTCTTCTCCACCCTGGACAAGGTGGCTCCACCCCTTCTTTACACCCCCTTCCTCAATCCCAGAGCCCCCTGGGCTCGTGCATGCGACATCACTCAGGAAAAACTCCTCCCTGAAAGAGTTCTAGATTTTTAAGAAAGAAAACAGAAGCAGGGAAACGGTCCTCACACCCCACTCCCTCCCCCACCTCCACCCCCACCTCCACCAGCCTTGCCACCAGGGACCAGGCCAGAGAAACGACTGGCTCCTGTCGCCAACCAGGCCATGTTTGCTTGCCAACTCACTCCCTCAAGGCCCCTAGACCTTAGCAAGGCTGCAGACCCTCCCTCAGTCAATTCCCATCACCGTGTTGCCGTCTGACAGTGCCCCTCACCTTGGCCTCACACTCCCTTTCTCTTTTCCTGAGGCAGACGGCCCAGTCCCCCTACCCTCTCCTCCCTCCCCACTACTCACAGGGCATGGGGTCTCAGGCCTTTCTCCTTGCCTCCCTCCCTCTACCACAGACCCCAAGGAGCCAGACCTGCCTTTCCCAGGCTGGGCACAGGTGGCTCCAGCATCTCTTTCCTCCTCAAAGACAACCTACTGCCCATGAAGAGACCTCCCAGCCTCCCTCACTCTATACCCCTGAGCTTATCTCCAGTGTAGTGTCCAGCCCCCTTGCCCAAAAAGATGGGAGGATGTGGTAAACTCTTCAGACAAAAAGGCATAGACAATGGGACAGACGAGAGAATTATTACAAGACTCTGCCCAGGCAAAGCAAAGGGGCCAGGTGTTTCCTTAAGGCTACGCACAGGAAGGTACTTCCCTCACCAGGGCGCTGGTCCTAGAGGTCCAACCTTCTGCTCCAGGAGCTGGGTGGTAAGGGAGCCAGCCCACCCCTTACGGCTGAGTCCCACCCCTGGCTGGACTCCTGGAGCTGGCCCAGGCTGGGAGTGGGCTTCCTACTCACTGCCAGCTCCCTGGGGGAAGTGGAAGCAGCAGAGGAGGCCCCTGCTAGGGGAAGACCAAGAAGAGAAGAGGGAAACGCCCTAGCCCTGGTCCCCATCATTCCAGGCTCCCCCTGATCTGGATCAATCTGACCTAGGCTGATTCCCCCCGCCAATGCCTTCCGAAGGCTGGCCTAGCGGAGCCCCTATGTGAGGCACTGGCCTCAAGACCTGATTCTGTGAGGTGCTGACAAAACAAAAAAGTAGATATCAAGGCAACAGGAGAGGAACAAAGAAGCCCACACTGGAAAAAGGACTCAAAACACTATGAAGATCCCATCCACTACCACGGAGGCACTGGAGCCCCAAAAGCCTGCTGGGCCCTCCAAACCCATGACAGCCTTCAGAGACCCGGACCTGTCCCTCTCTTCACAAGGATCTTTCCCATCAGGCCCCCTCATCTTCTGCTGGGTGGGAAAGAAGGGGCCCAGTATACAATGGGAGAACAGTCTTTTGGTCCTGTCCCTCCTGAACTCCTCCCTAGTGCACTACCCTCCAGGTTCCCGGGTCTCTTCCTCTCTCTGAAAAGCAAACCACCAGCACATCACTCTGTTCTGAGCAAACAGTGCCTCACTCCCTTCCCAAGACCTGTCCTTAGCCCCACTACTCAATCACAGCCCCTAGTCCCTTCTCCCTCTATTCCACACCTGGCACCAGCAGGTCTCACGCTGCCCCTATTCTAATCCATGCCAGGTACTCTGGCACCCCTCCTCACCTCCCATGACAACATACCTTTCCCACCCCACACCTAAACACCACAGCTGTCCTCAGCTACTCCCCACTCTGCACTCCCATCCCTCCACTACACTCCCACCTGCCGTCACTAACCACTCAGACCAGCCGAGCTCTGTAACTTTCCCCTCTACTCTGCCTCCACCGTTCTCTTACTATAACCCCATCACCATTACTTCGCACTCAGCACCCCGACACCTTGACCCCTGCAGTCCCAGGGCCCAGGCGCTACTGACCGAACATGCCGAGGCCACGGGAGGCCGCGCCGGACGCGGGCACCAGGGGCCTGTGGGCTGAGTACATGGTCCGGCACGGGGTGGCCCGGCCGGGGCTCGCGCCTCCTCAGCGGCCGCCGCCGTTCCGCCCGCCGCCGGCTCCTCGGCCGCCACCGCTCGGGCCCGGGGGGAGCTGGAGGCCGTCGCCGCATGCCCCCCCCACCGCCCCCCCACTCCGGCCGCCCCACGCGGGGGGTCTCAGCCGGGCGCGCCTGCGCACAACGCCGCCTGCCTCCCGCCGCCCGGGGGGCGGGGGGAGGTCAGAGCGCGCCGGCCCCGCCCCGCCCCCCGGCGCGCGCGGGGGCCGTCACGGGGCGCGCGGCACCCAGGCCATCGGCGCCGCCCCCTCCTTCTCCCTCCTCCCGTGCGGAGCCGGGCGGGCGGGGCAGGTGGGGCGGGGCGCGGCGCGCGTGCGCGGGGGCGGCCCCCTCCCTTTCCCCGTTCGCTGGCTCGCTCCCTCCCTCCCTCGCAGCTCTGGCGGGTAACGGCTCTGGCCCCGAGCGCCCCGGTTGCCGGCGCCGCGCCCCGCCTTTCCGGGCCTGGGGCCCGCGGCTCAGCGCCGGGTCGGCCTCCGGCCCCAGGCGGGCAGACGGACGAGCGTGCGTGCGTCCGTGCGCTCCGAGCGAGCCCCGCGCCGAACCGCCGCCGCCTCCCCGCCCCGCCACTACTACGCGCTCCCCTCCCCCCGCCGCACCTCCCCCCGCCCCTTCCCCGCTTCCCCCGCGGCCTTCCGCGCAAGCCCGGCCCACCGCGCGCGAGCCCATTGGCTGCCGCCGCCGCGCGCGGGTCAGGCCCCGCCGCGCCCGCCCCCATTGGCCGCCCCGGGGGAACGTCAGTCATATGCAAATAAGGGCAGGGCGGGGCGGGCTCCGGTTGGACCCAAGCCGGCCCGGGGCGGGACCGTGGGAGGAGGGCGGCAGGGAGGGCGCACTGCAGTAAAGGCACTGAGCCAGGGGGGCGGTTCGGGGCGCCGCGCTGCAGAGGCCCGGGGCTGTGGGTGGTGCTTGTGTGTCCAGTCCGCGCGAGGAACACGCTCACGCGCGGCTCGGCCCACCTCCCTCACGCCCACCTGGGCACGCGCGGCCCCGCAGGGCAGACAAACTGCGTGTAGGGTTGGGCGAGCCACCCCCTGAGCCCTCACCAACTCTCACAACAGCAGTCACAAACACACACGCGCACACACACACACTCCTCATAGACTTTCCTACCACACCCATTATCTCATACACAATCCAGGGTCACATGTACCCTCGGTCTTACACACGAAGTCAGAAGTCACACACCCGGAACACCTCACACAAATGTACTACCTCCCACACTAAACGTCCATCACTCCCCACCCACCATCACACACACTTGTTCTCACCCATCTTTTTCACATCACCCATTTCATACATGCCCTGTCATATGTGCTTCATCAAGCATATCCTCATACATATCCACCAGCCCATGTGACTCATACAAACACACAGCATATCAAACAGGCAGAATTATCTCATACACCTCATCACAGCCACTGCTTGTCCACAGCACACACCCTACATCCCTCCAACACAACCACACACTCATATGGCCTTCCTGGCAACCCCCAACCCCAACACAGGTAACTCTCACAAATGCCATCATACTGACCCCAAACACTATGTAAACTTGCCCTGGTGAGCACTAACTACTTCAGTACCCTGGCTCAGGAGGTAAACAAAGTGCCATGGCCATTCCCATTGATTCAGCTACCCTGCCTGACACTTAGCAGCCACCTGGGACCCTCTACCTCACAGTGTAAGGCAGGGGGCCACCACTCTGGGCTGGGAGCCACCCTTTCCAAAAGAGGAAGAAAGGAAACTAACACTGGGGCTGCTACATGCTGGGCGCTTGTATGTATAACCCTGTGCATTGAATCCTCACAGCCACTAGGGAAGTACACTTTATTATGCCTGTTGTTCAGATGAGAAAACAAGGCTCAGAGAAATTGAATAAATTGTGCAAGATCATGCAGCCAGGACATAGCAGCCCAGCACTCCAACTCAAGTGCTCTTTCCACTACTGAAAATTTCACCTCAGGGTGGACACAGGCAGAGAGACTCCCAACAGAGGTCTGGGAATATGTTCAGACAATGATATCAGAGGGACTGGTGAACTATAGAAAGGTCAGAGGGTACACACGGAGACACGGGCAAGGTCTGGGGCCCACCAGGCAGAGACGCAGAGGCCTTGGATCACCCAAGAAGGGCCCTGAGGCCACATCCAGTAAAGGCAGAGGCCTGGGGTCACACCTGGGCAGGTAAAGATTGCACAGGCTCAGATGCACCAAGACTATGGTCCTTCACCGGTGGGATCAGTGATAGGCACAGACAAACCCTTTTCCCAGCCTTCTGCAGCTACAGACAGAGATGAAGGCATGGAGAGGGGGCAAAACCCGGGTAACCTGGGCCCAGAGGGAAGGGTAAGGTCTGTAGCCCTCTGACCTCCAGAGACTACAGGTCCAGACACTTGGCTGTGAGCCTGGAGAGACCAACAGAGGGACTATTAGGTGACTGCCCCCTCCTCCCTATGCAGCCCCAGACTCAGACCCTCCATTACCTCACTGCCCCAGGGACTGCAATGTGAAGCAGAAATCAAGGCTGAAATCAATGTGGCCTGCTCTATCTCCCTACCGCTGCCCCCTCCTCTCCCCACCGGTGAGTCACCTACTGGCAAGTTAACCCCTTCCCCACTGCAATGAAGCCCAGGGACTGAGCTCAGAGGAGCCCTGCCGCCAGCTCCCCCACTTCTGTTGGGTGAGAAAAAGAGCTAAGCCTGGCACAGTAGGGAAAGAGGGCCCCAGACATCTGGGAGGGTTGCACATCTGGTAGAAGACAGTGCCCACATAGGAGGGATGGGAAGAGGCCCCTTACAGGGCAGGGTACAGCCAAGTGGGGGCCCAGCCTAGCAGGGAGGGGCCGGAATCTGGGCGGGAAGGGCCCCCCTGCCCTGGGCACTGGGCCAGCCCTATACTTAGCTTCCATTGTTTGGAATGGAGGAACCCTGAGTGGGGGTGATTAGGAGTGGAGAAGAGGGAGCAGGTCCTGTCCCCAGACAGCTCCATATCTCTAGCCACCCCCAACCCTAACTGGGGCCTCCCTAGTTGGAAAAGTCTGAGGGGGGTTCCCCAAACCAGGGCCCCAGCCCCATCAGAGAGGGGGTGCATCACCATCCTTCACTCAGAGCAGGTACTAGGCAGAACTACGGTGCAGCCACCCCCTGCACGACCCCATAGCCAACTCCACAAAAGGCTTGGCCCCAAACAGCCCGCACAGCACCACCCCACCCCAGCCTGGGGACAGGGAGCCCAGATGGAGACAGCAAGTGCCACCCAGGGTGGCACAGGCTGAGGCCCTGCCCAAAGGCTTGGGGCGCACAGCCAGGGATGCCGACAAGCTGAGGGACAGGCAGACATGCTCTGAACTCACGGGCCCCCGTTTACTGAGCACGAGAGGCACCGTGCCCCGCCGCCTGCGGCTCCCCACCCTGCTCTCCAGGCCCGGGTCCCCCGCCTCGGCTCACCACCCCAGTGTCCCCAGCTCCCCTCACCCGCTCTCCACATACACACCCACCCACCCACCCCGGGCGGCGTCGGAGACGGCCAGGGTTGCCTGGGGAACGAGCCCAGGATTGGACTGGTGCTGCTCGGGAGGGATGGGGGCCTAAAAATAGCGCCAGGGTGAGTCAGTGAGTGGGGCTGGGGTAGGCAGGGGGACCAGAAGGGAAAGAGAGGCAAGCGAGAGGTGCGGGGGAGGCTCCCCAGGGATTGGAAGATGGGCGGGATAGGATGGAGGGCGGGATATGGATTTGGGGGTAGAAGAGGGGGTTGAGGGGGCGTGTACAGGCGCCGGGGCTGCGAGGGCTGGTCCCCGCGGGCTGAGGGAGGGGCCACTGCCTGGGCGGAGGAGGGGGCGCCGCCCTGCGTTCTCCTCCCCAGCCCCGAGCTCACGAGATTTTCCACTCGCCGCCTGGCCCCCAGCCAGCTCCCGTCGGGCCCCACAAAGCCGCTTTGTGCTGGGAGAGCGGGCGGGCACCCGGCCGGCCTGACACCCACGCGGGCAGCGGCGGTGCGCGGGTCAGCTGGCACCCGAACTGTCTGCTGCGGGGGGGGGGTACCCCCACCCTGCCCAAGGACGCGGCCGCGCAAGGGTTAATGACGCAGGGGCCAGGGTAGCAAGTCTCAGCCAATCGCCGTCGGCGGGCGCGACAGCGGCCAATGGGAAGGCCGGAGGCCCGACGCCCCGGGCCTACCCCCTGGGGCGCGAGAATGGGCGCGGCGCTGACTAGGTGCCCGTCTGGATCCACAAAGCCCCCGGTACACCCTGTTTCCCGGGCTGCTTCGCAAAAAAAAAGGCTCAGAAGGGCGTAGGATCTCGCAGTCAGGAGGTGGCACGGTCAAGATTCGAGCCCAGGTCTGCCTGGCTTCAGAAATCAGCTTTTCCACCGAAATGGGGAGACGGGGGTTCCCAGTCCCAGGCCCCCAAGCGGAGCGGGAACAGGCAGGGGACGGGGTGCGGGCGGAGGCGGCGGCGCGGCAGGCTAGGGTCCAGCCGCCTGCGGTGCAGCCGCTGCCGCCGGTGGTAATGGGAGCCAGACGCCGTCGTCGCCGCTAATGCGCCTCCCTGTCGGCCACTAATGGAGCCATTAATGCCGGGCGCCGGGGGCTGAGGGCCACACACACCACCCTGCCGCTGCGCATGCGCGCGCCAGCAGCCCCGCCACCCGCCGCCAGCAGGAGGCAGCCTGACCCCTTGCAGTGCCTGGCGCTGGGGGCTCTTCCAAGACTCACTTCACTCCTGCTACCTCAAAAAAGCCTCTTCTCTCTCCCGCAAATCATCCTCTTCTTCCCAGCCTAGGTCTCCTTCCTTTCCAGGGATCTTTGACACCCTGATCCAACCCTTGCCCTCTGCTCTAAACCCTTTCTCGGCTCTTCACAGGCTGACATTCAAGCATGGCCTGGCTGGACCTGTCCTCCTTGGCACCCTTCTGCCAAGACTAGGCTCATGTCAGCTCCAGCCTTAACTGGCCACTCAGAGGTCATGCACTTTCATCCCTCCTGGCCTTTGCTCCTGTGGCTAAGCCTGGATGGCCCTTCCCTTTCTTTCACTACCCTGAAATCCACTCATTCCTGCTTCAGGTCAAATGTCACCTCCAGTGAGAAGCCTACCTGAACCTTCCTCACCGCCTCGCATTAAGCCACAGAGTTTTCTCTCTCCTCGGGCCTCCCCAGGCTCTGTATCTCCCTCTGCTCATCCTTGCCGGTGCCTGTATCCACATCTGCCTTCCCCACCCACTTATCCCAGGGCTGCTCAGCCTGGACCTCGTAGAGGGATGAGGAGTGACTTCTGGTGGGAGAGAAGGGGTTCACTGTTTGAGACAAAACAAATTCTGGTGGGCAGAATCTGGATCTGGATCTGGGGAGTCAGGACACCCTTGGCTCCTCTCTGGGCCTCGTCTTCCCGACGCACCCAAGCATAGCTGGTGGATGCCGCCTGGTCTCTGAGGTCCTACTGGTTGGGGTGGACTGCACGTGGGACTCAATTAAATGGGGCTGGCACCGAAGTGTCTCCTGAAAGGCAATGGGGGTGGTGGTGGTAGGGGTGATCTGGGTCATGCCCCCGAGCAGGTGGGTGGGCACAGGAGCTGCTTTCCTGCTTCTCCCCCACAGCCGGATCTCCTAGCTTGGCCCAAAAAGCCCCCGCCTTCCTGCCTGTCTTGGGAACAGGTGCTTGGGTGTTGATGAGTCTGCAGGATGGCCCCCAACACCTCTCAGCAGGTTTCAGGGACATTAGTGGGCATTTAATTTGTCAAGGGACATGCGGGGGTTCCCAGGCCTAGACATTCTCCCAACACTCCCCATTCTCCCACCTGTTCCCCAAGGAGCAGGAGACCTGGTGCTTAGCAACTATCCACTGACTTAAAGGAACAGAGTACCTGATGTGCACAGAGTGGGGTGGGGGCTAGGATGGGGGAAACATGTCTGTCTAAAGAATGGGAGAAGGAGGGCCAGAGGAGAGGCCAAGGCTGGACCAGAGACAGGATTCCAAGATGGGGGAATCAAAACAGAAAGAAGGTGGAATGAAGCCTCAGACCAGAACTGATGTCTAAGGAGGTACAAACCTGGAAAGGCATAGAGAGCCAGACTCAGAGAAAGTCAGACAGAAGTCCAGAGAGAGAGACTCGGGGCCAGAAACAGAGCCCTAGACAGAGACAGACATAGGAACCCAAGAGAGAGACAGATAAACATACAGTGGCTCAAACAGGCAGATGGGCAGACAGGCCCAGGAGAAGGGGCACTGCCTGTCAATATGGGGAAACCAGGCGGAAGCTGGGAGCTGGAAGGGAGGCCATGCCAGAAACAGGGCTGAGACATCTGGCCTCCTGGGCCAGGGCTGCAGGCCCTGGGGCGGCTTCCTCTCCTGGGGAGCAGGCGGGAAGAGTCAGAGGGAGGTGGCAATGGCAGCTGGCTGGCCCGGCCATGCACAGAATGTAGAGAATGCCGGCCCGCCTGCTCCGGCAAGTCCCCCAGCGGAAGCAAATGCCTGGCGGGGGGGCAGAAGCAGGCAGGCTGCCCCGGGCCACCCCCTCACACCTGCTGCCCTGACTGAGGGTCAGGCCCTGGCATGGGCGGGCAGAAGGGGCCAGGACTATAGCCTCACTCTTCCACTGGGCACAGTCTGCCCTATCTGGGCCTCAGAGGGAGAAGGCCCCAAGGTGCCTACCTCCCAAGGGTTTAGGGAGGCCTCTGAGAGAAGAACAAAAGGGCCTGCTGCCTGGGAACCTGAGGGCAGCCTGGATACCTCAGCATGGGTGTAGTCAGGGAGGCGCTGCTCAGAACCGCCAGGACAAGCACTGGACAAGTTCTGACGACCAGGTGGCTTCCAGCAAGGGGCCTCCCCTCCCTGAACCTCAGTTCCCCCCCTCCCCCTGACAACAGGGCTGGTAATCCCTGTTTCATAGCATCAGGACGTTGCGATGAGGCTGGGCGCATGGTAAATGCTCAATAAAGTGGGCTACTATTATTGTTTTCATTATTCTAATTGAGAGTGCTTAAGAGCCTGGGCTCTGGAGCCTGACAGCCTGGATTCACACTCTGGTTCTCCCTCTTCCTAGCTGGGTGACCTTGGGCAAGTCACTTTGCCTCTCGGGCTACAGTTTCCTCCTCTGTCTACTGGAACTAATAATCGTGCTGATCTCCTGGGTTGTTGTGAGGATTCAGTGAGTAAAGGCTCAGTCAGCGCTCACTGAGCAGTGTGCCAAGCACATGCATGGGTGGTACTCAATAAATTATTATTACTGTTACTTCTAGTAGGAAGAGTCCTGTGATCTAGAGATTGAGAGACCTGGTTCAAGGCCCAGTCCTGCCCCTCCCTAGCTGGGTGACCTTAATCAGGACTCTTTTTCTGTCAGGGCCTCATTTTCCTCATCTGGAAAATGGTGGCAGGAACCCCACCCCCCACCCCCGACCACCCTGGTAGGTCTCAGGTCACCTGCATCGTGCCATCCCTCCCCACAGGGCAGCAGTGAGGGGCATGACTGACCGATGCTATGTATGAGGGCAATGTCGGGGGCTGTAGGCATGCGGGGGTGGGGGCTGAGGGGGATGGTAGGAGTCCGTCTGCTTCAGTTTCTTCATCTGCCTAAGGATAGGAATCCCCGCTGTGCCCACTTTGTGGAATTTTGCTCATATCAACGACGATAACAAATGTAAAAAATGTTGGGGGTGGGGCAAAAAACACAGCTCACAACCTCAGTATATGAGCGTGAGGGGCAAGCGCAGTCTTTGTGTCCCTCTGCCCGGGTCTGGGCTGGATCTCAGTGAGGGCAGGGTCTGGGCCCCTTCCTACATTGGTCTTTGCACCAGCCTAAGACACAGCAGCTCCTACCCAGATCCACAGCCCAGACTCTTTCCCCCCTGGTCTCCCTGCCTCTGGTCTCAGGGGCTGGAACTCACCCTTCATGGTACAGCCGTGGTTGGGTCGGCTCAAAACCTTCCATGGCTCTCAGGATAAAGTTCCCAAGTCTTAGAAGGACCCTCTATGATCTGACCCTTGATGTATTGCTCACCAACACAGCCACACATCCCAACACTCACCCACTGTCTAGAGCCCCTGACTTAGCAGATTCAACTTCCTTCAAATTCTTGCTTTCGCCTCAAGGCCTTTGCACACTCTTCCCTCTGCCTGAAGGTCCTCCTGCCGGCCTTGCCAGGCTCCCCTCTGCACACCCTTCAGGTCTCACTTTAGACTCTGCAGGTCTCACTTTAGACCCTGCAGGTCTCACTGGCCCTTTCTCCAAGAAGCCCTCCCTGACTTCACATGGCCTCCTGGGCTTCCTCCACCCCAGCCCTGACCACTCTGGACAGCTACTATCTGGGGACAGGTCTGTCTTACTCCAGGGACCATGAGCCCTTTGAGGACAAAGCTGTGTCCTTAGCATCAGCCAGCATAGGGCCAGGCACAGAGAGGGGGTCTCAGTCAACAGTGAATTAATAAGTAAATAAGAAAAAGATGCTAGGGAAGGGGCTGGTGACGGGTCTGTCACCCTCCATGAACGTTGCTCTGACAAGGTCCAGGCCAGCTGGCTTTCCAGCACCATCTCAGAAATGCCTCTCCCCCCACCCCTGGCCTCAGCCCTCTAGCCACTCTGGCTGTGCTCAGCAGTGCTCCTTCTGGCCTCGGAGCCTTCCCAACGGCCTCCTAGGAGGTTCTCCTGTCCCACGGTTGCTAGTTCCAACTCATCCTTCAACTCTCAGCTTACACGCCCTTTCCTGAGGGCAGCCAGACTAGGTTCACATCTGGAAGCATGCCCAGCTCACGCCCAGCTCCCCGCCATGGCACTGACCACACCTGTGCTATTTACCAGGTGCAGTGGTGAAGATGAGGGCTCCAGTCCTGGTCCTGCCACCACCTGGCAGAAGGACCTGTTGGAGCCTCAGTCTTCCCATCAGTAACCCAGGCAGGTTGGTCACGAGCCAACCTGCCTGGGTTTGAAGGCTGGCTCCAGGATTTACTAGCCATGTGACTCTGGGCAAGTTACTAACCTGGCCTCAGTTTCCTCTAATTTTTTTTTTTTTTTTTTGGCCGCACTGCACGGCTTGTGGGATCTTAGTTCCCCAACCGGGGATCGAACCCGGATCCCTGCAGTGGAAGTACGGAGTCCCAACCACTGGACCACCAGGAAATTCCCAGTTTCCTCTAAATGAGCATAATCATAGCAGGGTTCAGTACGTTGTGAGTGCTACGTTAAGGGGTGGGTGTGAGGGTTAGGTGCGATAACCCACTTGCAGTGCTTATCACAGTGATACCCCTGCCAGTCCTCCAGGCGTGGGAGCTGTCAACATGATTATCATCTCTGTTACCCCATCAGCTCTGTGGCGGCCTGGCTTTGAGCCTGCACTCAGGAAAGGTGTGCTGACTGATGGACCCCTTCAGAGTACATTCCCAACAGGAGGCTTCTGGAAACACTGCACTGAGCCTTCGAAGTCCACGCCCGGGGACCTCCCTGGCAGTCCAGTGGTTAAGAATCCGCGCTTCCACTGCAGAGGACACGGGTTCGATCCCTGGTCGGGGAACTAAGATCCTGCTTGCCGCACGGTGCGGCCGGAAAAAAAAAAAAAGAAAAACTCCACGCCCTTGCCTAACACGTGAATTCCCACCGGAACATCTGTGCAGAGAGGAGGCCAGCCTCCCCTTGAATCCCACCCAAGGTGGGGAGCTCACCTCTCTTGAGAGCCAGTTTGCAAGGGGCCCTGTGCAAAATGAGCCCTCGCCCAGCCCATCCACCTGAACCTCTTACCTGTCCCAGGCCGGCCCATGATGACTTCCTTTTTGGGGGCAGGATGGCTGGTGTAGCTGCTGGGCACCAGGACGGGCAACAGGGCAGCAGGTGAGGGGTGGAAGGCCACCGGCTGGAAGGGCGAGGAAGCCAGGCCAAAGGTGGGCATCGGCTGGGCCACGGCCGTCGGTGCAGCTGGAGGCACAGTGATGGGCACGGGGGCCGGCAGAGGTGGAGGCAGGCCAGGCTTCCCACTGGCCATCCCAGGCGGCACCGGAGTCTCTCGGCAGCCCCGCCCAGGTCCCCCGGCCCGTGCCTCACTGCCAGCGCCCACCTCCCCAGGGAATTTGGAGGGCAGCGGCACGTCGGGGTTGCGGACGATGACGGGTGAGTCCCGCTGCACGGCAGGCACCCTGCGCACGGAAGGCCCAGGATCCGAGGTGAGGCCGGCAGGTGGGGGCAACAGCAGCAACGGCGAGGGCTGGCGGGAGCGGGAGAAGGGCACGGCGGGCGACACAGCACGGAAGCCAGCCGGTGTGGAGGGTGTAGGTGTGTGGGACACCGAATCCACACCAGAGTCTAAGCTGTCACTCTTGGGGAAGTCTGGGGCGGCTCCTCCGCCTGCTGCACCAGGGGCCCCCAACGCCCCTGGGTGGGGCAGCAGCTCTGTCTTCCGTCGCCCAGGGCTGATGGGCACAGTAAAGGTCAGGTTGGTCTGGAAGGTAGGTAGGATGCCAGAGGAATGGCGCTCTCGGGGGGCAGGTGGGGGTGGGTGAGGGCCCAGGTCTGGCGGCGTCAGCACGCCTGCCTTAGGGGTGCTGGCGCTCAGGTGGCGACTGCGAACAGCAGTGCGTTGGATGACTGGCGAGGCATTGATGGGGCTGAAGTTGGCAGGGCGGAAGCCGAAGAGTGGTGAGGGTGAGGGTGACGGGGCCGGCGAGAAAGGTGACTGCGTAGAGACGGGGGAGAAGGAGGGTGTGCCCGAGCGAGAGCTGCCCAGTGACACCAGCATCACAGCCGCTTCACACTCATCGAACTCAAAGCGTGACAGGTCAGCAGGGGCCACCAGGCGTGGGCGTGAGTCTCCCCGGGCTGCCACGCTGCTGGCCTCACTGTCCCGAGACGTCTCATCACCCCAGTCGAACTCGGTGCTGCCCTCACGGGCCGCCACACCAGCTGGCCGCCCAGCCCCACCTGGGCCACTGTCCGCCAGGCCCTCCATCTCCTTGGTTCGCATGGACAGGTGGCGGGAGCAGTAGCCCCGCCGCTGGGACTCCTTCATGCAGCCATCTCTCGAGCACAGCCGTCGCCACTGCTTGCCATTGAATTTCTTTCGAATTCCATTGGGTGTGCAGACCACATCTCCCTTCTTGTATTTCTGCTGGGCTGCTGTCAGTGGCGTGCGGGCCCGGGCGGCCGGTGCAGCCCCCTTCTCCAGGGAGGCCACGCTGCTGCTGCGGCTGCCACCCTGGCTCCCCTCCTGGCAGGGCGAGGGCTGCTCGCCAGGGCGGCCTGGGCCGGCGAAGGCTGGGGACTTGGGTGGCGGTGACAGGAGCTGGGGCGGGGGCAGTGGGAGCAGGGCCGGGGTGCCCAGGGCTGGCGGGTGCTTCTCCTCACCCTCCTCGCAAGCCCCCAGGTGGCCACCAAAGCTGATCTTGGAGACCTCGGCATCCTCGGGCTGCTTGAGATCCAGGGCAGCAGGGCAGGGGGGAAGGGCAGCCCCCGGCTCGGCCTGTCCCTCCTCAGGACCCGCCGGGGGCTTCCTCGGCAGGGCTTCGGGCTCCCACGGGGGCCGCAGCAGGCGCAGGCTGGAGCGGGCCACCCACACCGCGTCCTCGGGCTCACGCTGCGGCGGCTGCGGCGGGGTGGCCGCCGGGCCCGGCTGGGAGCTGGGGCCAGGGCTGAAGCGGACCTTGTAGGCAGCTGGCTTGGCGGCCACCTCCACCACCACCCCGGCACGGTAGGCAGCCACACCGGGCTCCACACAGGTACAGACCGCTGTGCCCACCACCAGCGCAGCCGGCGGTGGCGTGGCATCCAAAACCACATCCACACCACTGCCAGGTGCCCCCTCGTAGAAAGTCAGGGCCCGGTCCCCAGGGAACTGCACACCCAGGTCCTGGCTTCGGCGCACCTGGCGCACCACAGCCGGCAGGAAGAGACCGTCCCCACGCCGAGCCAGCACCCGCTGGGACCGCAGCTGCCGCAGGTCATAGCCACCGCTGGTGCTGCCAGGGGGCCAGGGACCTAAACCACCAGCTTCGGCCGGCTCATCTTCCAGGTCGGCCGAGTGCTCGCTGGCTGTGTCGGTGGAGGAGGAGCGGGCAGAGGTGGGTGGCTGCGGAGGCACCCCTGGGGTGCCCGCCTCCTCGGGGGTCCGTGCCCGCTCTTCAGGGGCACCAGCCGCCCCACTGCTGCCACTGCCGGCCCCATGCTCCTCCACATACTTCTTCTTGGGCGCTCGTGACTTGAACGTGGCCGTCTTTCGGCTGAGTGAGGGCTCCCAGCGGCCTGCCTCCCCCTCCCCCTTGGGTTCCTCGGCTGGGCCTGGGGCCGGGTCGTCGGGGTGCAGCTCTGGGGGCAGCCCTTCAGCCCCTGTGCCCCGCTCGGCCTCCTCCTCACCCTCCTCAGCCTCTTCTGGCCCCGGCTGCTGCTGCTGAGCCTCATCATCTTCCTCCTCTGGCTTGTCACCCTCCCCAGCCCCTCGCCGCCTCAGGGCCTTGGCCCTGGTGGCTGGGGGGGACTTGCCACCGCTGCCAGAACCTGGGAGGCCGGCGCACGCCTTCTTCATTGGTTTCATCTTTCGTCCACCTGCAGGGTGAGAGGCCAGACACGGGTCACTGGGAGCGACTCGGGAACACCTCCACACCCACTGCCCCCAAGACTTCCTACTTGCTGAGGTCACTGCCTCAGCGCCACGGTCCCCAAGCTCTCCTTCCTGGCTGTCTTCAACTCACGTAGGCCTCTGGCCAGCACCCAGACACAGACTGGCACTCGCGTCCCCTGAGCTATACGCTCTGGGTCCTTGGGGACCCTCACATGATCTGCTTCCTCTGCAGAGGACAGTAGGTGCATGCACACACTCTGACTGCCCCAAGGGGACGTGAGAAGCACTAACGGTTCACGTCTTTGGAGCACTCACTTGGAGCCGAGCCCTGGGCTAAACTTGCCTTTATTAACCCATGTCATCCTCACAACAGCCCTAAGAGGTAGATGCTACTATCAGTCCCATTTACACTCGAGGAAACTGGGGCACGGAGAGATCAAGCAACTTGTCCAAATTCATCCAGCTAGGAAATGGCAGAGCTAAGATCTGAACCCAGGCAATCTGGCTCCAGAGTCTGTGCTCCTAACCATTTCAGTGTGCTGCCTGTCACATGATCCTTGTGCTGTCACTGTCCAGAGAACACACACACACATGCACAGGCACACAGTCACAGAAAGGGAGATGACTGGGCTGTGATGTGAGCCTCTCTCTACCACCCCCCACCCCTGCCCGGGCAGCCTGGCATGGCCAGGCATTGTGGGAAGGAGTGGGCAGCTAAGAGTCCCAAGGGACAGCTGCCCACTCTGCTCTGCACCCCAGGCCTGCCAGGTATAGCCATCTCCCCAGATCCTGGCAGGGAACAGGCAGGGGCACGTCTGGGGCAATAGCTCATACCCAGTGCTATGACAGGGCCGTGCATAAGCACACACGCACACGCGCGCGCGCACACACACACACACACACACACACACACACACGGCACACACACGTCATCACACAGTGGGACACAGAGCTACACCGCAGGGTTTCACTGTCCCACTGGATGGGAGCCTGCCCCTCCCCCCACAGCACCCAGCATGATACCCAAAAGCCCAGCCACCCCCCTTCTGGTCTGCTTGCATCCCCGCCCTGACTGGGCTGGCTCTAACAGGGTGGCTGAGCCGACTGGGCCCCCCTGGCCCCCAAATATGCCCTCAGACTCCAGGTGGGGTAAGTGGGAGAAGGTCAAAGAAAGCAGGACAAGCCCAGCGGGCCAACCTCACCCACTTCCTGAACAGTCATTACTGCCCGCCCCCTTTCAGGCTGCCCTAAGAGAAGGGAAAAAACTTTACTCTGAAGTGACTAAGAGAACCTGAGAGGACAAAAATGGGCCTCTGGGAGGGTTGGGGGATCCAGGACCATAGCCAAACACCATCAGAGGCACCCCGACGCCGTCTTCGGGCTCCCATGGTACCGCTGACCTCATGGGAGAGTGACCTCTCCCACTCGGGGCCTGCAGTCCCAGGATGCCCCTTCTCTGGGCCAATCCTGGGGTCCTCACAGGCAAAGGCTGGAGGGCCCGGGGCTTCTCACACTGGGGCAGTCACCCAAGTACCCGGGAGCTGGGCAGCCGCCACCACCTTCTCCCCACTGACCTGCTGGGCCACCATCCTGGGCATACCCCACCCAGGGCCTACAACCACACTGCCTGGCACCCCTGGACCCTGCTGCCCGGCCCAGCCTCTTCACGCCAGAAGCCAAGCCTCTTTCTTTCCCCTGGGGCCTACTCTCTTCCTGTCCACACCTCTTTGGATAACTCCCACCCAAGGCCCTGTGGGCCCTCACCTCCCTCAGGATCTGAGCAGTAACTCCTGAAGCCCAGGCTGGCCCAGGCTTTTCAGGGTCTCATGTCCTCTGTTCCCAACAGGCCTCCTGGCACCAGCTTCTCTGCCACTCTCTCTCCCACCCTGTCACCATCTCTATCTCTAGCTCTCTCTTCACAGGCCCTAGGCCCCCTCCTCAGTCACCCCCTCCTTGTCACCCTCATCTATCTCTGTCACCTCCTCCTCCCAGTCACTCTCATGTCAGCCATCTCTGGACCTGTCACCTTCTCTCCCCATCACCTCTCCTTGTCACCCCCTCCAACTCTGTCCCCTCCCTCTCCCTGTCACCCTGATCTAGTCCTGTCACCCCTCCATTCCTGTTACCCATTCTCTGCCCACCACCCCCTCCTTGTCACCCTTTTTCTGTCACTCCTCCTCCCCACCACTTCCTCCACTCTGTCCCCCCTTCCCACCACCCCGCTCACCCCTTTTCCCCTGTACCCCCTCCCCGTCCCTGCCACCTGTCCCCTCTCGGCCCCCAGCACCCCAAATCCCCCCTGCCCGTGTCAACCCTGGCCCCGCCCCTCACCTCGGGCTCAGCGGGGTTACGGGGCGGGGGGCCGTGGCCCCGGCTCGGTCCGGTCCGGTCCCTCCCCGCCCCCCTCCGGCTCTCCCTCTCGTTTCTCCCTTTTTTTTTACTCCAACACACAAAATGGTGAATGGACCTGCAACAGCTGGAGCAGCCAGCCAATCAGCGGCCACAACCCCGCTGACCGGCGCCGTCCTAGACCAATAGGTTTTCGGAGCCTAGTCGGCTCCGCCTCTCAACGACGAGCGACGCTTGCCACAACCAATCGCGCCTACCCGGCAGCGCTAAGGGGAGGGGCCAAAGTCCAAGATCGGCCTCCCTCTGGGACCGACACCAACCTGAGCCTACGACCGCCTGATCAGCCTAGGGTCCTGCCTTACAATAAGTAATGGACACCAGCACTGACCAATCGCAGACCGTTTTAGTGCAGAATGACGAATACAGTACCCTGTCGTCTTGCACTCTAGGCCGGAACCCAGCCTCTGCGAGGGACAGTAGCCAATGAAATGCAAGAAGGAGGGGCTAAGGGACAGGCTCTCCAATGAGCAAGCTCAGAAGGCGTGGCCTCAGCGTTTGTTGACCGGCTAGTCGCAATTCCTGCTGGGAATGGTAGTCTTCTTACGTCTCCGGCCCATAGTCGACAGTACATGGCAGACTACAACTCCCATGTGACAGAGTGTCTGGCGCTCCGAAGAACCCGTGCTAGGAGAAAAAGTCGAAAGGGCAGTTCCTCGTGAGTCTCACTGGGCGCCAGGAGCATCTTAGACCCAGGGCCCCGACTCACCCGGATTCCCGGCTCTGGCGTCGCTGCTGGCTCCTCTCAGTGGCGGCGGTAGCGGCACAAGGGGGAGGTGCGAGGAGCAGCCAACCGCCACCCGCGAGGCCCGCAGCCAATCAGCAGCGGCCGGGGCGGCGCAATGACCTCACCGGGTTCTACTCTCTTACCCCTCCCCCACGTGGTTGTTGCTGCCGGTAGCCGGGAGTAGGGAAGTTGGGGGGGAGGGGAGGAGAATAAGTGATGTCACCTTTCCCCCGCTTGATTGGCTGCCGGGTGGCGGGGACTACAACCAATCAACAGTCTCGGAAAGTCTGGCGCGGCCCCGCGGAAAGCCCTGTTGCCACCGGGAGGGGAGAGAACGAGCACTTGAGGGGTGGCGCGCGCTGCAGAGTAGTCTACGCGCGTGGCCTGGGGCTTGGTGGCCTTGGGGACAGGCCACCTCCTCCAAGACTTTGACATTTAGGGCGGCGCAGTTTTCTGACAGCCCCCCTAGACATGGGGTGGGGGGAGGCACGAGATGGGGAAGTACAGTGCTTCATGGGGCGTCACACTGCATTCCGTGAAGAGCTACACTTTGTAGGTGTTCACACCTGGCGGGAGCAAGATTTTTTTCTTTTTTTTTAAGGTGGGGTGATCACACTGGGGGTTGGGAGGAGAGGAATATGTCCTGTCAGTAGTAGATTCCTCCTGCCCAGATACGGGATTCACACCAGCTGTGAACCTGTTGGCAGTGCCTCCATCCGTACTCTGCACATTGCATTTGCCCTGGCTAGCCGGTAATGGGCCATACTCACCTACTGCGTCTGATGGGTTCGCAGTATCCACAAGGGATTCACACCAGGTGTGAGGAAAATGCCACCAGCCTACTTGCAGGTTCTTAATGCCTGTAACATTCGCACTACCGGTGAGAGAGTATACTGTGACGTGGCCAGTTCACTCTGGGCTAGAGGGAAGTATCAGTTGTCCAATGGGATTCGCTGAGTATGAAGGAGATTCATGTTAACCATGAGATTCACATTATGCACTGTCCACAGAAGGTTTGCCTTGAGAGGGGGGGAAATTTCACTGTCTACAAGTTCACACTGGAGAGGAATCTTACACTGTTACTTATGCTATTATGTTATGACATACTATCTTATACTGTCATATTATAACTACTATTTTAATATCATTCTAAAAGAGAGTTTGCACTTCCACGTTGAGTGGGCCCTGAGTTGAGGGAAATTTTACAGGGCTGTTTACACTGTGCCCATTGGGTAGGGGTTGGGTGTGAGCAAAGTTTATGTTCGTCAGAGAGTTCCCACAGCCTACTTAGGTAGGCCCTTGGAGAATGGTTTGTGCTGTCCCACAAGGGGTTCACAGCAGCCACAGAAAGTTCCCCATGCATGGACATGTTCACCGTCCATGTTAACATTGTCACAGATATGAAAGAGATTAATTATACTGGCCATGGGGAGGCTCATACTGCGTGAAAGTTCACATTGCCCGTGACAACTTACATTGTGTTGGGGGGGGGAGGATTTCCATTGATTGGGATGGTGTTTCATGTTCCACAGTCAGTTCACGTCGGGTGTGAGGGCGAATTAGACTCAATGGGGAGATCTGTACTTTCCATGAAGGAATTCACCCTGCCTAGGAAGTACAGGCGGTAAAAGAGGGTCTCTACTGTCTGTTCAGGATTGTCTCTGGCTGTGGTGTGTTTTTAATGTCCACTGCTTATTCGAGTTACACCATGCATAAAGGAGACCCATCTGTGGGAGTCCACACAGTCCAAGGCCTATTTCACCTGTCCCTGGAACAATTACATAAAATGTAGTTAACTTACACAGTTCATTGAAATTAAACTTTCATGTGGGGTGGGGGTGATGTTGCAGGAGGAAGAATAACACAGGCTTAGCCAGGTTGCTCAGGGTCAAACTGAGCTGGGCTTCTTCCCAGTTGTGTGACCTTGGGCAAATCACTTAATCCCTCTATGCCTCAATTTCTACATCTGTAATGGATAATTTTTTTTTAATCCTATGGAATAGGGTTGTTATGAAGATGTAATGAGTTAAGATGTGCAAAGCATTTAGGTCTGTGTCTCTAGCAGGGTAAATCCTCAAAAATGTTAACTATTGCTGTGATTATTATTATTCAGAAGGAGCTTATCACTGCCTGAAGAGTCTATGCTGTCACAACCTTACTGGTAACCTGTCCATATAGTTTGTATGTGTTGTAGTGGTGCTGGTGGTGGTGCTTTTTGAAAGGATTCCAGGGTTCAGCATATCTGTGGGGCATTTATCAATCCATCAGGAGGCATTATGGTCTACTGCTTGATGTCCCAGCTGTAACAGTTTTTAGCTGTGTAGCCTTGGGCCTGTACCCTCTCTCATTCTCACTCTCCTCATCTGAAAAATGGGGATCATTAGAATATCTATCTCATAAAGTTGAGGTGAGGATGAAATGAGATGCTGAATCTAGGGCCTTGCGTATAGTAAGTGCTCAATAAATGGGAGCGGTGATTTTTATATGCCCTATCCTGCACTGGACTCTGGAAAATCCCTGCCATTCAAGAAGTCACCATTTCTTGGCCTTTATTTGGGGCCTAGTGTCGATGATGGGTTACACCACCCTTCAGGGAGTCATACTATCCTAATACGTGTGTGTGTTGAAGGGAAGTTGGGTAACTTTTTATTGGAGAGTTAAGACTTTCCGGGTTGGGGGGGATTAGTATAATTGTATGAAAATTACAAAAGCCCAGAGGGTTGTTTTTTTTTTTTAATGTTAACAGTCTTTCAACTTTAGTGAATTTTTTAATAACTATTATCAGTTAGATTTCACTTCAGACAAAAGTAACAGAAATCCAAACAACAGTGGCTTAAATAAAGTAGAGATGTATTTTTCTCTTACCTCTGAAGAGATTGAATCACCTTCTGGTCTTTTCAGTCATACTTAGCTCCTCTGCCTCAGTGGCTGCTGGAGCTCTTGCCACCCACTCCAAGTTCCAAGCAGCGATATGGGACATAAGGGTTTGACACTTTGAATCTTTTACCTTTTGGAAGCTTCTGTGGAAGCCCCACTCAATCCGTACTTCTTACATCTTATTTGCCAGGTGTGTTATTTGGCCACCTCTGTTTGAGCCCAGAGGGTTTAACTGGAACAGGGAATTTCTTCCTGTCTACGGGAAAGGGCTACGTTATCCATGACTTAATAAAACTGACAGTGACATTGGGGTTTATTACACCCATTGGTTGAGTCTACACTATTCACAGAGTGGTCCACCCGGGCAGGTGGCACTGTCCACGCGGGGGCACAATGTCCTGCATGAGGTCATGCTGACTACGGGGCTACATTATTCCCATGAAGGCTCACACTGCTTACTGAGGTAATCCTGTTTATATGCACTATATGTAATCCTGTTCACATGCACTACACTATGCATGTGAGGTTTACCCGGTTGTGGGAATTGACCCTACTGCTAGAGGAATTCACACAACACAACGTTAAACAACTTATGCCGCCTCTGTGGTAGCGCACACTAAGGAGGGGACAAGGGCTTCCCTGGTGGTGCAGTGGTTAAGAATCCGCCTGCCAATGCAGGGGACACAGAGCCCTGGTCTGGGAAGATCCCACATGCTGCGGAGCAACTAAGCCCGTGCACCACCAACTACTGAGCCTGTGCTCTAGAGCCCGTGAGCCACAACTACTGAGCCCGCGAGCCACAACTACTGAAGCCTGCGCGCCTAGAGCCCATGCTCCGCAACAAGAGAAGCCACCGCAATGAGAAACCCATGCACGGAAACGAAGAGTAGCCCCTGCTTGCCACGACTAGAGAAAGACTGCGTGCAGCAACGAAGACCCAATGCAGCCAAAAATAAAAAAATTTATTTTAAAAAAAGGAGGGGGGGTGCTTCCCTGGTGGCACAATGGTTGAGAGTCCTCCTGCCGATGCAGGGGACTGGTTCGTGTCCCGGTCCGGGAAGATCCCACATACCGCGGAGTGGCTGGGCCCGTGAGCCATGGCCGCTGAGCCTGCGCGTCCGGAGCCTGTGCTCCGCAACAGGAGAGACCATAGCAGTGAGAGGCCCGCGCACCGCAAAAAAAAAAAAAAAAAAAAAAAAGAGGAGACAAGCCATTTGTATGGGGGGTGCACGTTGTTCATTTGCTTTCTCACCATCTATATGAGGCTCACACTGTTTTTGAGGGTTACACTGCCTATGTGGGGTTTACACCGTTTATGTGGGTTGCCCTGTCATATGGGTCCACACAGTTTATGAAGTACTTTTGGATGAGGCCCAGATCATTTATGAGAGCTAGCCTATCTGGACAAGGTTTATGAGGGTCATGCTGCCTATATTTGGGTTCACACTGTTTTTAAGCATTACACTGTCTATTGGGGGTTTACACTGTCCATGTGAGAGTCACACTGTATATGGCGTTTACATCAGTATGGACACTGTCTCTATGGGATCTGGTTGTGGGGTTATACCAGCTGTATGCAGACTCAGTTCACTTCAGCAAATACATATCACCAGCCTACTCTATGACAGACCCTGGTCTAGGCACTGGTGATAAAGCAATGAAGAATGTGAAGAATACGGATCAAGTCCCTGTCTTTGTGGAGCTGACATTGAGTAGGACAAGTTCACCTTGTATAGAGGTTTCCCTGTTTATGAGATTCACGTCGGGATTCACACTCTTTAGGGGGTTGCACTGGCATCGACTGTCCAGGAGGGTTTCTCTGTGTGTATGGAGCTGCATTTTATTGGTATTACATTGGGCATAAGGGAGTTCACTGTCCAAAGATGAGCTTATCCATTCATTATTGATTGCCATGCTCTGGGGATACTACAGGCAACAAAACAGACACAAATCCGTGCCCTCTTAGAGCTGATATTATGGAAGAGGGATTCAAATGACAAGCAAATACATTATGGAAATATATGTCAGATGATGCTAAGTGCTATGGAGAAAAATAGTGCATAGAAGGGACACAGGGATCTAGGAAGGGCGCTCCAATTTAAAATATAGTGGTCAGGGACTTCCATGGTGGTCCAGTGGTTG
The DNA here is from genome assembly GCF_949987515.2 of Delphinus delphis. Lineage (NCBI taxonomy): Eukaryota > Metazoa > Chordata > Mammalia > Artiodactyla > Delphinidae > Delphinus > Delphinus delphis. The sequence continues at coordinate 11,791,872 of NC_082702.1, read as the reverse complement.
AGACTCCACGTTTCCACTGCAGGGGGCAGGGGTTTGATCCCTTGTCAGGGAACTGAGATTCCCGCATGCCACATGGTGTGGCAAAAAAAAAAAAAAAAAAATATATATATATATATATATATATATATGTATATGTATATATAGTGGTCAGACATAGTCGTATTGGGAAGGAGGTTTGTTTATTTTTTAATTTTTGGCCACACACTGCGTGGCTTGCAGGATCACAGTTCCCCAACGTGTCCTCAGCAGTGAAAGCACGGAGTCCTAACCACTGGATCACTAGGGAATTCCCGGGAAGGTGATTTTTAAGTAAAAACCTGAAAGAGTTGAGGGACAGAGCTATGCAGATCTCTGGGGGAAAAGTCTTCAAGGCAGATGGAATAGCATGGGCAAAATCCCCGAGGGAGGAATATGCCTGGCATATTCTAGAAACAGCAAAGAGGCTGGAGCGTATTTGGAAAAGAAATGAAGGGGAAAGGTGGGAAGTGAGATCAGGAAGGAAGGGCCTTGCAGGCAAGGAGCTGTAAAAGCAAGGAGCTGGCTTTTACTCCCAGCGAGCAGAGGGGCTAATGGAGGGTTTGGGGCAGCAAAGGGATGTCATGTAGTTGACTAAAACCAGTCTGGCTGCCGATAGAGCACAGGATGGTGGTGGCAGGGGAGGGTGGCTGATTCTGAAACAGCTGAAGGAAGAGCTAGCCGATGAGAGTTCCCTTCAGATTGGATGTAGGATGAGAGAAAGGAATTAAGGATGATTCCAAGCTATTCAGCCTGAGCAACCAGCAAAATGGAGTTGCATTTTCCTGAGATGGGGAAGACTGGAGGTGGGGGGACAGTTTGGGGGAGATCCAGAAGACCATTATGACTTGGAAAACTCGAGAAATCCAAATGGAAACACTGATGAGGCAGTTCAACATGTGAGATTGGAGCTCAGGGTAGAGTCCTGAGATGGAGATAGAAATTTGGGTGTAATCAGCATAGAGATGGTATATGAAACCGTGGTCCTGGTGGAGATTGTCAAAGGAAGGGGTGTAGATGGAGAAGAGAAGAGGACCTGGGACTGAGCTCTGGGACCCTTCAGCTTTTCAAGTCAGGGAGATGAGGAAGGGTGATACTATAAAGGGGTTACATTTTCTGTTTGGCAATGGTTACACTGCTTAGGTGGCTCTGCTCTCTAAACAGTGTGGGTGGGTCCTACTATTTCTAAGGGAATGACAATAGAGTAGTAGTGGTTCATTATTGCTTATATGGGTAATGGGTGGGTTGCCATTATGATTTTTATCGTCCACACAGTTTCCTTTCTAGGTGTGAAGTCTGTGAAGAGTTGTGACTTCTGTGGGGATAGGTTCTGTCCATGCCTTTGCCTGACAACAATAGGATAAAAGTTATGTGTCAGGACGGTAAACTGGAACAAGAACTACTAGGTCCATGGGAGTTGGGGTGTCCTTACTGCGCAGACAGACTTGTTTTCTCCATGGCGTGTTACACTATTCATCCCAGGCACATCCTAGGTCTGTGAGAGGCTGTGCTTTTTACCAGCCCCAGGGGCATTTGTGGAGGCTTTCCATAGTGAACTGAGGAAAGGGGGGGGGGTGATCCTTGCTCATTGGAGTTCACATGGCCTTGGTTGGATGGTATATCTTCAAGGAATGACCAGTGGTGATGGACAGTTTCCATCACAAGTTCACAACATCTAGGTGTTTCACATAGGAATGGTGGGGTTCACCATCCCTGGGGGTGGTTTTCAGTGTTCACAAGACAACTGAAGTATCCAAGACAGTCCACACTTCTATGGTGGAGTCACACAGACCCCTGAGGGGTTATAATATCTGTGGACACGCCATTGTCACCAGGCACTCCCGTTCTCTGTGGATGGCTGAGAGTCTCCCATGAGGCATACCCACCATCTATGATTGTGTTTCACAGAAACTGTGGGACTGAGTTATCCAGCTGGGTCAGGGTAGGATTATGCTATTAACAGGAAATTTCACTATCAATGCTGTGTGTTTATTGCCAACAGTTGGAGTCTGTAGGGTGAGGGGTGCTTACCTCATCCACAGAGGTAACTCTAATAATTATTACCAGTATTTATTGTGTACTTACCTCAAATCTCTGATTTCTCACAACAACCTAATCATGTAGGGCCTATCAATATCTCCATTTTACAGATGAGGAAGCTGAGGCTCAAAGAGATAAATTCACTTGCTCTATGTCACGTACAGGAAATAGCAGAGTTTGGGCTGCCACCCCAGTCTCTGTCTTACTGGTGGGAGTATGGAGGTCACTGAGGCTGTTATAGACCTATTATCTTTTAAACTTTGCATCATCTTTTTCTGAGGGGGGGGCAGTAAAACAGGTAGTAAAATATAGTGGTTAAGGGTGGTGATTTTGAATTGGATAGGCTGGGTTTGAATCCTGGCTCCAACGCTTCCTGAGCCTCATTTTCTTAATCTGTAAATGGGGCGAACAATAGTAATTCCCTTCTTTGGGGTTTTGTGAGGATTGAATGAGAAGATGTCCCGACAATGCTTGGCCCAGTGCCTGGCACATCTTGAGCGTTAGCAATTCGGGAGGGAGCTGTTATAATAACAGTGATGATGATTATCATTGCTGGACCACACTGCTCCCAGAGGGTTACAATATCTGTGGGGGAGCTGCACTGTCCCTAGGCAAGGTTACATTAATTCCCCAGGGGGGTGATGCTTCCCGGGAGGACTTGGTCTCCCTGTGGAAGAGGCCTGAGACTTCTGAGGCACTGGTGAGGATCTGCTCTAACGCCAGTAGGAACCCAGCAACAGAGGCTGGGCTTGAAGCCCTAAGCACCCAGAGCCTGACCCTTCAGGCCTTCCCTCTCTGTGGCCTGTTCGTCTCTGTCTTCTTGATTTCACTCTCTCTGAGCATCTCCCCCCGCCCTCCCCGCTTCGTTTCCTTTGGTACCTCAGAGTCTTTTCTGAGACTCTGTGACTATAGCTTCGATTTGCCCTCTACTGTTGGCCATCGGATCATTGCTGATTTCCTGTTTCCCAAAGCCTCAGGCTTCATCCATTCCTCCCAGCTGCAGAGAACAGACTTAACACTGCCCTACGCGCTGGCCTTCATCCTTAAGCCCTGCCTTCCTCTCTCCTGGCGACCCCCCAGTGCCCCTTGGGAGCACATTTGTTCCGACTTTGCTCACCCCCTCGCATCCTGACCCCATCCCCGGAACCCCCTGCCCTGGAGGTGGAGGTGGGGGTACCTCCGGCGCCAGCCGTGTCCCCAGGACAGCTGCAGTCTGGGGATGGGGGGGCGGGCTCCCGCGTGCATTCTCTCTGGTCACTTCCTCCCCAGTTGGGACTGGGGCTATCTGGAAGGCCAAGACCCCATCCCTGAAGGAATGGAGGGCACAGCCGCCTCCCTATTTCCGATGCTGGGAAATGCTTCCCACCCATTCCACCCCACCCCTGGACAGCTGCCCCCATTCAGGCTCAGGATCGTTGGTGGGGGGACATGGTGAGCCCAGCCTGGGAAATGCTGTGGTCTGGATCATCCTCCAAGGTCCTGACCCGGCCCCCCTGCAGAGAAAATTCTGCCTCCTCCCCAAAGGTCCATACTCCTCCTCACAAAAGTTTCTGACACTCATCAGAAGGTACCCCCCAACCCCTCTTACAGGCTTCCAAAGAAAATCTGGACCCCGCAGTGGGCAGGAGAGGAGGAGGGGCGGCAGGTCGCGAGTCCTGAGGACTTAAGTTATCTTCAGACTTGGAGCCTCAGAGAAGGGTCATAACCCCCCGGACCCCATCCCACCCCAACCCCCTCCTTCCCTCCTCCCCCGTCGCGCGGCCCCTTTAAGCCTAGAGCCGGCCGGTCCTCAGTGGCTGCGCGCCGACGAGTGTGTGTGTGCGTGTGTGTGTGCGTGCGTGCGTGTGTGTGTGTGTGTGTGCGTGCGCGCGCGTGCGTGTGTGTGTGAGTGCGCGGGGAGGGGGCGGGCGCAGTGTCTCCATGGCGACGCGGCGGTGACGTCGCCGGCCGGGGGGCGTGGGCGTCCCGGCCCCGGAGTGCGATATTAACCCGGGAGGCGGCGGCGGGGAGGGGAGAGGCTCTGAGAGGCGAGGCCGGGTGAATCGGCGAGGGCGGCCCGACGGGCTCGGGACGGGACGGGGCAGCGCGGGCGCCGGGAGCTGCGGCCCGGAGTCGGGGCGCCTCGCCCCGGGCCCCCCAGCATGAAGACCCCGGCGGACACAGGTGGGGGCGGGGGCAGCACGTGTGGGGGAGACTTGTTGCCCCGGGAAACCAGGCGGAGAAACTTTGGGGGGGCTGAAGGGTTCTGGGGGAGCCCGAGTGATCCCCAGTTCCGGGGGACCCCCAAGCACTCCAGACCTGTTGCTTCTTGCGGCGCGAGCGGGGGTGTGCACCGGACCCCCAATTCCTGGCTGTGGGCGCAGTGGTATGGGTGCTGCGAGTCCTGGTTCTCTCCTTGCTTGGACCCCGAAAGCTCGGCTCTCCCTCACTCCCGGGATCACGGGGGTGGCTGGGTTCCTCCCCGCCGCTCTGTCACGTTGCACTCTGGGGGCCGGGACGTGTGCGGGGCGTGTGTGTGCGGGGGGGGGCTGTCCACAGGGCCCGCTATCCCAGGTTCCGCGCTGCGCGGTCCGGCCCGTGACCTTCACCGCGATGCGTGCCCCGCACCGGCTTAGAGGGGGATACAGGATGGCCTCTAGGAGGAGGGCGTGAGTGGGGAGCCCGGGACTCGGGGACCGGGCTGCACCGCCCCTCCCCCGCCCGTCTCCGCCGGCTCCTCTCTCCCCCGCCCGCGCCGAGTCGCAAAGTTCCAAAGCGCAGCCCGAACGTTCGAAAAAGGAACTTTTTGTTTCCGACCTTAGAACGCGCGGCTTTAAGGTCGCTCGGGAGAGACCTGGGAACCCTCCTCCCTCGCCTCCGGGGACCCGGGGTTGGGGAGGGTGGGGAAGGTGGGGGTGGACGCGGAGGCTCCCCCCCTCGACCCCCCCCTCCCTCATCCAGCTCTTCTCTTTCAACCGGCCGTCTTTTCCTTCCGCCCCCCTCTTCCCCGCCAACTTGCTCCTCCTTAAGGGGCCAAGGTTCCCCTCCCCCCCCCGGTCGGCGGGCGGGGGGCAGCAGGATTAACCCCCCCCGGACTTTCCCCCTTCCCCTCCCCCGCCGCCCCCGGGCTCTCGCTGGCTGGACTTTGCGCCCGAGCGCGCTGGGGGAGGGGTCCCAGCCGCCCCCTGCCCGTCTACCCCGTCGGAATCCGGCCCGGGGCGGGGACGGGGGAGGGGGAAGGGGGCCAGGCGCCGCTGTTCAAACTTGTTTCCTTCCCCCGGCGGCGGCCGCGGCTAGGGCTCCTGTGTGAGGGTGTGTGCCCCGACCGGCCCACCCACCCCGCCCCCCCGTCGCTCGGCGGGTGGGGGCGGCTCTTAAAGGGCTCCGAGCCGGGCTCCGGCGCCTGGGGATTGGGACCGAGGAGGGGGCTGGGCGTGGGGCAGGGGTTCGGAGTGCTGTAGGGTCAGTCACGTGCGTCCCACATACTCTCTGGCTCCCAAAGGCTCCAGGGCCGCTGGGCCTTGGGGGCAGCAGGAGCCTCCCCTCGCCGGAGGAGGGGGCCGAGGCACCCAGACAACCCCGCCTCGTCTTCCCTCCCTGCTACGGGCGTTCGCCTGGTGGGACCGGCTGGGCAGCTCCCCCAACCCAGTCTTGGGGCCGCGCCGTGTGGGTTCTCTGGCTGGGGGAAGGGGCGGGGGCCTGTACTGGTCTCCCAGTCGGTCCATGGGTCCCTCTGCCTCCTGGCTGGCCGCTGCGCGCCCCTCCATCCGATCCTCCATCCCGGCCCCTCTCTCCTCTGCCGCGGCTGTTTCCCACTTCCTGTTTTCTTCCCGGCTCTGGCGCCACCGAAGGCTGCCTGGACTGGGGGAGGTGGCGGGGCCCCCCAGGAGGCCGGCGTGTTCTTCCTCTACCACTACCCCTCCCTTCCGACCCCAGAGTCCTTTTAAAAAAAGTTTGGGCAGTTATGTGAATTTGAGGGGCGCCCAAGAATTCTGCAGACCCTGCTCCCGGGTTTCCACGGTCTGTCTGGGAGATTCCCTACCCCGCCTCCGTGGGACCCAGGTGTGCCTTCTGGGACCCCGCCATCCCAGCCCTTCCTGTCTGCTGCCTCTTCTCCACCCTGTCTGGCAATGTCCTCAGCTCTTCTCTCAGTGTCAGCTGCTCTGTCTCTGCCTCGCTGTCCTCCCATGCTCCAGAGGTCCTGCACCCCCAAGCTTTCTTGGTGCGGGCCGGGTGGTTCCCTGTTTTAAGCACGTGGACCCATACACAACACACACTCACACATGCTCCCCTTGCCCGTGCCTGGCTCCTGGCTCCAAAGCCTGGGGAACAGAGCCCCATTGAGACACCCTGACGTCACCCCTCATCTTCCTTCTCCCCCCAAAGCTGGGAACAGGCCCTCATGTATGCCATGTCCGATGAGGAAAGCTGGCTTTGGGGTGGGCCTGGGAATAGGGAGGGCCCTTGCCACGAGTGGGAGCCAGGGTTCTGGCCCGGGAGGGGGTTTGTTCAGGGAGGGGGTTAACTAGGGGGCCTGGGTCAGTCCCCGGAATGCAGCTTGAGGCCTTTCCAGAGCCCCCCACCTCCCTTCCCTTTGTGTTGCATGTAGTCTCTCTCACTCCTTCTCTTCTGCAAAGTTTATTTTTAGCCTCCTGCTCCCCCGCTCCCAGGACTGTCGCTGCACACACGTTGCCTGGTTACCGGGACAAGGAGGCTGGGGCGGGTGGGCTGGGAAGGGTGGCTTTAATTTTGGGGGGAGGGTGGAAATCAGTACACACCCCAGCTCTAGACTGATGTCTCAGGGGCTTCGGCCCCCACCCCGAGTCGGAGAGCCAGATTGGGGTTTAGGTGGGGGGGAGCGCGAAGCTTGGTGCCCTGAAGGGAGACAGGAGTTTGGAGGAGGTTGGAGGGTACGTGGAGCGGGCGGACTCTTGGGTTCCCAAGGACCTCTGGGCCCTGAACAAGACCCTCGGACCTGGGTTCTCTAGCAGGGTGAGCGTAAAGGGGTGAACACCTGGATTCCCAAGAGAGGGATGGGTCTGTGGATGCCGGGGTCCATGGAAGGTGTTGTCAGGGGCTGTCACTTCTGAATGGAGCAGGGGCTGCTGGTACATACAGTACCCTCGGTCTGCGACCAGCTGGAGGTCATATGGTCATATCCCTGGAGCCCCGGGGGGCTGGTTTGAGGCTGGAATTTCTGAATGAGGCAGGGACCAGGTGGGGAATGCTGGCCATCCCAGTCTACCCAAGGCCAGGGGTCAGGGAGCTGGGTCCCAGTAGAGGTTAGAGTCAGCTCTGATTTAGAGGGAGTGGCCCCTGTGGGAATAGGAACTGCTGATCCCCTGTGTCCCCATGGGGAAGGATCCCCTGTTGGATTCCAGACTTGGGTGGAGTCTTTGGGGGAGGTTCCATGTTGCCCCAGGCCTGGTTGGTACCTGCTTGAGCTGTGGTGTGAGCCAGGGCCAGGGGAGGGAGGCTGACCCTTGCAGCCTGATTGGGACTTGGGACCCCGCCCATCCTTAGCTCTCCACCTTGGCCTTCTCCCTCTAGTGGCACCAGGGCTTCTGTCTTGCCTCCCCCCTTCTCTTCCTCCCTTTCCCTCCTCCCGCCCCTCCATTACCGGCTGCCTGGTGCTGAATTATTGATGACCCCTGATTACCCGGGGGTTTGGGAAATGACAACAACCGCAGCCCCCCCAACTCTCCCCCCCAGGCTGCCCATCACCTCTAGGGACCAGCCAGCCCACCACCAACCTCTACCCAAGGTTAATGCTGGGGGCGGGTAGGTAGGTGGGCAGGGAAGAAGCTGAGGATGAGAAGGCAGAAGGGGGAGCAGGCTACAGCTAGCGGTGACTGTTCAGTCTTGAGGCCCTCCAGCCAGGTTGGGTCCGTGCGCCCGGGTCTGGGTAGGGCAGTGCAGCACAGAGGGTCCAGGGCTTGATGGGGGGGCGGGGGGGGCGCTCTCTCAGACAGTCTGGGTTTCACTCTCCAGGGAAGACAGAAGCCTCTGTGTGTGCAAGCGCTGACCTCATCGTCAAGCAGCCACCCCACCCCTCCTGGTCCTTTTAAGAAAAAAAAAAAAATCCTCCTTTCGGGGCCTAGGGTGGGAGTAAGGGCTCCGGTAGGTCTTGGGAGGGAGACAGTGTACCTTCCTAGGAGGGGAACAGAGACGGTCGTGTGGTGGGGGCGGGGGGCCGGCGTGGTAGTGACTGACCCTGAACGGGAGTGCGGGTGGGCTGGGGGGGGGCTCGCCCCAACCCGTCTGGCCACGTGTGCCCCTTCCTGCCCCTCCCCCACTGGCAGCCTTGCCCGCCGGCCTGGCTTGGTGCCTGGCCCCCTGGCACTGGCCCCGGGACCCGCCGCCGACGGTTTCCTGTTTCTCCCGGTGTCGCTGGAGCAGGCTCCAGCTTCCCCTCCCCCCAGCTCCTGTCTAGCCCCCCTCACACACAGACAGACACACACTGTCTCCCTCTAACCAGGTCCTGGCTTGGCAGGGGGAGACGGATTTCCCCACGTTAAGGGCGGGGTAGGGGGTGGACCCTGGGATGGGCCCCAGGGCCCCAGACTTGGCGCCCTGACCCGGGGCCGCACCCCTGCCTCCTGTCCCCAGGGTTTGCCTTCCCGGATTGGGCCTACAAGCCGGAGTCATCCCCCGGCTCGAGGCAGATCCAGCTGTGGCACTTTATCCTGGAGCTGCTGCGGAAGGAGGAGTACCAGGGTGTCATCGCCTGGCAGGGGGACTACGGGGAATTCGTCATCAAGGACCCCGACGAGGTGGCTCGGCTCTGGGGTGTCCGCAAGTGCAAGCCCCAGATGAACTATGACAAGCTGAGCCGGGCCCTGCGGTGAGGAGGGCAGAGGTCCCTGGGCAGATGTGGACAGCGCCCCACTGGTTGGGAGCCCCTGGCCCACGGGAATAGGCTTTGGGTTTGCCCTCTGGGTCCAGATCACAGCTGCGTGACCTTGGGCAAGTCCCAGCCCCTCTCTGAGACCATTTGTCACACCGAGGTGTCCTGAGGAGAGAATACAACCAGGGACGTGGCCTCTAGTCTGGCCCCAGAACTGAGGGGAGAGCTGGTCTCCACCCTCTGGACCTTGATTTCTCTCGGGTGGCCCGTGTTTCTCAGTCACCCTTTGCGAGCAGCACTCACACGTGTCAAGGTTCGGGGTCTGGACTTGGGTCCCGCGTGACTGACCGTCCGATGGTGTTTCTACATCCACAGCTATTATTACAACAAACGTATTCTGCATAAGACTAAGGGGAAACGGTTCACCTACAAGTTCAACTTCAACAAACTGGTGCTGGTTAATTACCCTTTCATCGATGTGGGGTTGGCTGGTGAGTACAAGGGCTGGTAAGCATGGCCTCAGAGGGACGGCAGGGTCTGTCTGAATGTCCAGGCGAGGCTGGGGGCCTTGACATCGTGTCTCCCCTCTCCCGCCAGGGGGTGCGGTGCCCCAGAGCGCCCCGCCAGTGCCGACAGGCGGCAGCCACTTCCGCTTCCCTCCCTCAACGCCCTCCGAGGTGCTGTCTCCCACCGAGGACCCCCGCTCTCCACCGGCCTGCTCTTCGTCCTCATCCTCCCTCTTCTCGGCTGTGGTGGCCCGACGCCTGGGCCGAGGCTCTGTCAGTGACTGTAGCGATGGCACGTCAGAGCTGGAAGAGCCACTGGGAGAGGACCCCCGGGCCCGACCGCCTGGCCCCCCGGAGCTGGGTGCCTTCCGCGGGCCCCCGCTGGCCCGCCTGCCCCATGACCCTGGTGTCTTCCGTGTCTACCCCCGGCCCCGGGGTGGCCCTGAGCCCCTCAGCCCTTTCCCTGTGTCGCCTCTAGCCGGGCCTGGCTCCCTGCTGCCCCCTCAGCTCTCACCGGCTCTGCCCATGACACCCACGCACCTGGCCTACACTCCCTCACCCACGCTGAGCCCTATGTACCCCAGTGGTGGCGGGGGCCCCAGCGGCTCGGGGGGAGGCTCCCACTTCTCCTTCAGCCCTGAGGACATGAAACGGTACCTGCAGGCCCACACCCAAAGCGTCTACAACTACCACCTCAGCCCCCGCGCCTTCCTGCACTACCCCGGGCTGGTGGTGCCGCAGCCCCAGCGCGCTGACAAGTGCCCGCTGCCGCCCATGGCACCCGAGACCCCACCAGTCCCCTCCTCAGCTTCGTCCTCCTCTTCTTCCTCCTCCTCTCCATTCAAGTTTAAGCTCCAGCCGCCCCCACTGGGACGCCGGCAGCGGGCGGCTGGGGACAAGGCTCTGGTGGGCGCTGACAAGGGCAGTGGCGGTGCCCTCGGTGGTGGTGGCAGCGCAGGCGGGCTGGCCGAGGGGGCCGGGGTGCTGGGCCCCCCCGCCCCCCCGCCCCCCCCACCCCAGATCAAGGTGGAGCCTATCTCGGAAGGCGAGTCAGAGGAGGTGGAGGTGACTGACATCAGCGACGAGGATGAGGAAGACGGGGAAGTGTTCAAGACGCCTCGTGCCCCCCCTGCACCCCCGAAGCCCGACCCCGGCGAGGCACCCGGGGCAGCCCAATGCATGCCCCTCAAGTTGCGCTTTAAACGGCGCTGGAGTGAAGACTGTCGCCTGGAGGGGGGTGGGGGCCCCGCTGGGGGCCTCGAGGATGAGGGAGAGGACAAGAAGGTGCGTGGGGAGGGGCCTGGGGAGGCAGGGGGCCCCCTCACCCCAAGGCGGGTGAGTTCTGACCTCCAGCACGCTACAGCCCAGCTCTCTCTGGAGCATCGAGATTCCTGAGGGCTGTGGGCAGGGGACCCCCGTTCCCTCCACCCCCCCCCATGCCTCTTTTGCTGCCTTAACCCCCCCCATTCCCTGGAGGTGAGGGCAGCTTTCTCGTCTCTTCCCTGCCTCCTCCCTTTCCCCTCCCCCACGTTTTGTATAAAACTTTTAATTTCTTTTTTTTTTTTAACTGTGAGGGTGGGTGGGTGCCCAGGGCTGGGGGCTGTCCCCTGTCTCTGTGGGTTTCTAAGCTCCGGGCAGAGTGGTAGGGGGGAGGGGGGAGTTAAGGGGCCACCTCCATTCTGGGGAATTTATATTTGAACTGAGGCTCTGGCCTCAAAGCCCAGGAACTTTTTTATTACAATCGCTTAGGAAGTAAAGCCTTGTCTCCCTCCCTGTTCTCTGCCTCCTGTACCTCTCTCCCTTTCCACCCCCGGCCATCCTCAGCCCCGATCCTGCCTTCCCTGCCCCTCCAGGGGCCATGAGTGCCTGGGTTTCTCATACCCCCCCACAGGGTTGCAGCAGAGGAGGGAGGAACATTTTATGATGAACCAAAAATTCTGTGGGGGGGGGGTTGGGGGTGGAGGAGGGTGAGGGGTGCCGCCCATAGGCCACAAATCTCTACAAGTGCCTGCTATCCCTCTCCTACTCCCCACCCCAGCGCCAGTCCAACCCCTTCACCCCCAGCTGCTCCTAGGACTAGCCCATAGGCAGGCAGGTGGGAAGGGGGGTGCCCTGAAACCAAACTGGAAGCCCCCTCTGCCTCCCAGCTGGGGCCCCTGGGCTGGGGGTCTGTGGTCAAGCCTTATTCTGTATTGGGGACGGAGGGTTGGGGGGAGGGAAGTTGGGGGCTGCTGGAGAATGTATTCAAAATAATAAAACTTTGGACCTTTGGATGCAGTCATCTGTCCTGGGTGCTGGGTGCAGCCACTGCAGGGCAACAGCCTTTGCTTGGTTCTTAAGGACAGGGACCTAGACTGGACCCCCAAATGGACCTATGGCCAGAGGGCCTAACCCCATCTGAATGGGGCAAATCCAGGTCTGGGAAATGAACTGACCTGGGGCGGCACTTAACCCCTGGGCCTGATGGTGAAGGTCTCAGGCATGCTCTGGCCCTCTGTCTGCTCCCCTCTTCCATGGGGGATCTGCTCATCCTTGGGAGCCCCTTAGGCTCTTCAACACCACGCCATGGCCCTTGCTCTCCTGCCTTTCCTCTCTGTGAATTCCTAGTCGTGCCTCCTTGGAGCTCCTTTTGCGCTACGTCTGGTGTTCTCCCACACATCACTCTCCTTAGAGGCGCTTATGAATTAATCTGGGAGTCCTTTGGCAACAGGCTTGCAGGGTCTCTTGAAATGTAGACCTTGCAAGGTACCTTAGTGATCTTCTCATCAAACCATGGAAACACTCTCTGCCAGCAAGTTAAGAAGGGACTGGCTAGGGCTTCCCTGGTGGCGCAGTGGTTGAGAGTCCGCCTGCCGATGCAGGGGACACGGGTCCGTGCCCGGTCCGGGAAGATCCCACATGCCGCGGAGCGGCTGGGCCCGTGAGCCATGGCCGCTGCGCCTGCGCGTCTGGAGCCTGTGCTCCACAACGGGAGAGGCCACAGCGGTGAGAGGCCCGCGTACCGCAAAAAAAAAAAAAAAAAAAAGAAGGGACTGGCTTCATCATAGTTGCTATTGATTGACCTACGGTGTGCCAGGTACCTAGTTGGGAGCTGCAGCGCTTTATCTCCAACATCCAGCAAGGTAGGGGCAAGCGGCTCACGTAAATCACTTGCCCAAGACCTTAAGCCCAGCTAGGACTTTAAATGAAGTCTGTCTCTGAACCCCATGTTCTTTCAACAACTGCGTTCTCCTAAAGCCAGGATCGTTGGATCTAGACCAGGATCTCAATATCATAGGATCTGAGAGGTGAGCTTATAAGGCTAGAAGCCCAAGTTGGAGAGCTTGAATCAGAGATGAAAGAATCAAGAGGAGGAATCCAAGCTAGAGGTGCCCTTAGAGACAGCGCAACCCGTTCAGTGCAGGTGAGGTGCTGGAGGCCCAGAGAGGGGAAGGAGTTCCCCAAGGCTACACAGCTGCTAAGAGATGGAGTGAGAATTGAGGGCTCAGGGCCTGTTGTGGACTGGCTTCACCATGAAACTTCACCCTGTGTAACTCTGAGGGGAAAGGAACTGGAAACTCCTACCCACTCTCCTTTCATCCTCATTTCATGCCAGCCCAGGGTGGGTGGTCCCAAATGATGCCCGTTGGCAGTGAAGAGACGATCCAGGGTTGGGGTACTGGCAGGAAACTGAGGCTCCCGTGGCGGCCTATGGGCAACTGCTCCCTCTCCTGGGTGATGTAAGTCATTCCCTTAGGGTGGGGGCCGCTGGGCTATTTCTGGAAGTTGGGATGAGGCCTGTCTCCTGGCAACATAGATGCAGCTGAGTTGGTGGTGGTGGTGGTGTGATGGAGAAAGAGGGATGTCATCATTGGAGGGAGGAGGGAGGACCCTGACTAGTAGTCTCAGCACCTGATTCTAGTGCCTTCAAAGCACCTCTAAACCGGGTCTATCGTGGATTTAAAAGCACTCAGCTTCAGAACTGCTCTCCAGGTTATTCCACAGCCCCAGCAGACTTCCTGCCCCCAATTCTGGCTGCGTGGGATGTCACAGGTGGCATCCGGTCTTGAAAATTCCAGCGGCTCCTCTAATCTTTAATGACCCACCTAAATTTATTCACGGTTTCTGCAAGACCATACCCCTGCTCCCTTCTACATCCTCCGGGATCTCTGATAACCAACTATAAAGCCCTTTATAGATCTCAAGACACTTCATCAATTAATTCATCCCATGAGAGACCCTCTTCTTACCGATAATCTCAGTACTCCCACAGTCCCCCAAAGGTCCTTCCTTATGCTTCTCAACCATCCCTCAGAGATCCCCTCAGTCACCAGTAGTTTCTCACAGTTTCCCACAGACCTTTTACAGACACCCCAAGTCCTCTCTGACTTCACTGGTCTCCAGGAAGACCAGTTCACCTCTTCAAAGACTCCCCTGAGCACCTCCAGACACCCATAGGCCCCTCATAACCACTTACAACCCGCTCTAGCACCCCTCAACAAACGTTCTCAACTCGTACAGACATTCGGGTAAGATTCCCTCAGACTGACGCCCTCTGACTCCGACGGACCCCAATCCCCTCTGGCGGTTGCCCACGCGCGGCCCACTGCGCATGTCCCACGGGTTCTGGCCCTTAAGTAACCGCTGCTATTCCGCCCTGCTCTTCTGCCCTTGCAGACCTTCTTGGTCCAGTTTAGCATTCCCCAGGTTTTGGAGCTTGACTCGGATTTTTGCTTGTGGACTCCGAGCCGCCGCCAGAGGGCAGCAGACACTGTTTGACTGAGAAACTACTACAATTCCCAGAAGCGCCCGCTCTGGGCTGTGCGTGATGCAGCCTCATTCATTGAGAAGAGAGCGGAAGTGTGACTGCGCTTTGCCTTCTGGTTAATGCAGTTTGAAAAGGCTTTAGCGCTACCGTCTGTCCTACCCCAGTGGTCTGTGTCCGCTGGGAATTGCGGTCAGCTACAGACCGAGTGGACGAGACTTTCTGCAGGCTTCAGAAAGGAGAGGACAATTAGTGTGATCACAGGATCTGATTAAAGTGAAGTCTAGAGACTCCATTTCCCATCATTCCACAAGGCAGGAGGGGCGGAGGGTGATTTCATTCTAGTTCCAAGTACTTCCGGGACACACACACACACACACACACACACACACACACACACACACACACACACACACACACACTCTCTCTCTCTCTCTCTCTCTCTCTCTCTCTCTCTCTCACACACACACACACACACACACACACACACACACACACTCTCTCTCTCTCTCTCTCTCTCTCTCTCTCTCTGTCTCTCACACGAACACACACACACACGAACTCTCTTTCCCAGCGCGCTTTGGGGCTACTGTCCTTCCGGGTATGAATCGATAAGTGGGGCGATATAATGCATGCACAAAACCCAAGGCTACTCCTAGCAGCCGGCTTCCTTCTTTTGGGCCTTTCAGGATCCTGTGATTTAGGAAGCGTGAGGATGCAATAAGCTTAATGGGGGTTCAAGAAAAATTATATTTTCATTTCTTTCAAACTTCGGCTCAGCCTGCTGGTGCAACCTACATTGCTAGAAAAAGCTAGACAGTATCCGAAGACTGTATTGTCCTGAGAAACCACCGGAAACTTTGTTTCCTAAATCGTTTGCGGGGAGGGTTTTCCTTCCGGATTTGTGGAAACTTAGAACTTGGAGTGTTTGCACTCCATTTTCCAGCAGCCTCTGATAGACTTCGGCTGTTTCTTGGGACCTGGCGGCGGGGCAGGAGGCGTTGAAACTTTCTTCAGTCTCCCCTGGGCGACTGCTGTCTTTCACCTTTCGCTCACGCTCTCCCGAAGGTACCTATTAGACTACACTTCCCGGCAAGCCTCTGCAGTCTCGTCTCACAAAGGGTCGGGATCCGGTCTGGACTATTCCCCAGCATGCTTCAGGATCATGGTAGATCCCTCCCCTTAAGTCAGTGGGAAGGCTGCCTTGAACTCCATTTCCCAGAAGACACGAAGGCTCGCTGTAGCAACTGCTCTGAAGCCTCGGTGTTGACTACATTTTCCAGCGGGGACTGCGGCCTAGCGAAAGAGGGAGGAGGAATGCTATTCCATTTCCTAGCCTATCTCCGGAACTGCAGTATCCACTTGGGGCTTAGGGAATCACATGGGACTCCATTTCCCGGCGTGCTTTGGGAGTAGCTTCACACCTGCAATGCGGTGAGGGCGTGGCGATGACTCCATTTCCCGGCTTGCCTCACGGCCCGATTGCGGCGGGTCCGCGGCCTCCGACTCAATTTCCCAGAGGGCACCTGGCGCTGGTCGGCATACAGCCAATATACTAAGTGAGCGACTGGACTCCGTTTCCCGGATTGCATCACGTCTACATAGCTCATTGATGGAGTACTACATTTCTGAGCCACACCTAGGGACGCGCGGTTGCCGCAATGGAGTGAGTGTGCGACTCTGATCCTACTTCCGAAAGTGCTTCAGGGTCCGCTGTGGGCACAGTCGGCCAACTTATTGACCAGCACTGTGTTTCCCGAGGTGCAGAACGACCTATCAACCCCGCGGTCCACTCTGAGGTCTTTGCGGACTCCATTTCCCGGCGTGCCGCGCGGCTCTCTGTGAGGGCCGACAGCGGCGACGGCGGCGCGCAGAGCCGGCGGACTGCATCTCCCGGCGTGCCGCGCGGCGGGCGCTGGGCCGGAGCCGGAGCCGGAGCCCGAGCGGCGCGGCCTGGAAGAGGCCGGATCCCGGGGGAGGCGGCAGCAGCGGCAGCGGCGGGGGCAACCCGGGCAGCCCGAGCCCCGCGGCCTGGGCCTGCGCTCGGCGCCATGAGCGGTGGCGCGCCTTCGGGGGGCGGCCCTGGGGGCTCGGGCCGGGCGCGGACCAGCTCATTCGCGGAGCCAGGCGGCGGTGGCGGCGGCGGCGGTGGCGGCCCCGGGGGTTCGGCCTCTGGCCCAGGCGGCAGCGGCGGCGGGAAGACGTCAGTCGGAGCCATGGGCGGGGGCGTGGGGGCCTCGAGCTCCGGGGGTGGTCCCAGCGGCAGCGGCGGAGGAGGCAGCGGCGGCCCCGGCGCGGGCACCAGCTTCCCGCCGCCCGGAGTGAAGCTGGGCCGTGAGTACTAGCGTCGCCCGTGGCGGGTGGAGATCGGATCCCTGAAGTCACTTAGACGTCGATCAGGTTTTTCTTTATGCTTAGAGAGGAGCTCGAGGTCACTGTGCCTCCCCAAACTGGGATCTGAGCTCTCCCCCATCCCAAAGAAAGGGATTTGGGGGGGTTACCATCACTTGGAGTTTAGAATTAGATTTAGTAATCCTCTAAGAGACAGGGGTCACAGGTTCCTGTTCTTCCAGTACCGAAGTCTTGGGTCCGTGAGCCTTAAAAACAGGGATCCGATGTTGCCAATCATTCGAGAACGGGATCAGGGGTTATTGTCGCTTGCAAATGGGGCTCAAGGGTTATTGTTTCCTAAGAGAAGAAGAAGAATATCATCACCATCCAGAAGGAGCGATCTGAATGTGCTCCCCTTCAGAGCATAGGGATTTGGAGTGAATATCACTTAGAAACAGCGATTTGGGTTTGCTGTGTCCCCAAAGAACAGGGCCAGGGCTTTCCAAACCTGGTATATAGTCATCTTCTGTTTTAAAAGACGACGTCTACTATCATTATCTGTCCGTAATATGTAGAATTGTACCCCCAATGGTAGAAATTAATGATTGCTGCTTCTTGAGGATAGATTGGAAGTCAGCATACTTTTCAGACCAAGTCCATAGTGTTATTCAAAAAAGATGAGTCAGTGGGTCTCCTTTCACAGAAATGGAATGAGGGCAGGGGAGGGTCCCAGTTCCACCCCATAGAATAGGGATGTGAAGTTATACCTATTTCATTATTCTGAGAAATGATGTCACTGGCTCTGGAAAAATAGCTATGTAGGATCATCTCCCTCCAAAAGATGGTGT
Organism: Delphinus delphis; assembly: GCF_949987515.2. Taxonomy (NCBI): domain Eukaryota; kingdom Metazoa; phylum Chordata; class Mammalia; order Artiodactyla; family Delphinidae; genus Delphinus; species Delphinus delphis. The sequence goes on along the minus strand of NC_082702.1, from coordinate 11,774,562 downwards.
CACTGGCCCCTCAGAATGGATTTGATTCATCATTGACCCCTTTTCTTTGGGGAACCTTTCATCAGTTACCCAAAGAAGAGGGATCACTATCCCCCAAGAATGCCGCCAAATTTTGTTGCCATTTACAGAATGGAGTTGGGAATTATAGCTTTCCTTGAAAGCACTGAGGCTGGGATAGCCCCCTGGTGATAGAGATCAGGTTCACCATTCTCACTATTAAGTGTTTGTTCATTAGGGACCAGTTACACACAGGATGGGGTCTGGGGCTCTGGACCTCACAGATGAGGTCAGGCCAGTGCTTTTTTACTAGCCCCAAAGTATTTGGGTAAGAGCTAATTGTCCCCCTAACGTGAGAATTAGGGTACTAGCACTTACTGGAGGAGTCATTCATTTCTGTCACCAGAAACCAGTGGTGAAGTTACCAGTACCACTTAGGGAGGACTTAAGAGATCACTATACCCTGAGCTGTGAGAAAGGTTAGTGCTTTCCTAAAGTAGCATTACCTCAGGGTTACCGCTCTCAAGCAGAAGAGGTTAGGTCAGGCTTTCCCTCAGTGAGGAGTGGCCACAAGGCAGTTAGCTCTTAGTGGATGGATTCAACATCTGGCAGTGCTGGTGCCTCCTCAGATCAGGAGGGACCATTCATTTGCTGCTTACTAGAAGTGGAAATTAGGGGTCACCAACCCTTGAACAGCAAGAGGTTTTATGTGTCAGTATCCTCCCCTATGGGAGGAGTCAGGATTTGGGGTTCCATGAAGGGTAGAGGGGAAAGGGCACTGGGAGGCATCCAGTAGCCATCTTTGAAGATTGGGGAAGGGACAAAGAACCCCCCGCAATGAGCTTCCTGTAGTGACTCCCCTCCCTCTCACAGCCCCACGATGGGGTGGTGGCCAGAGGGGAAAGGTCAGTAGATCTTGTGTTCCCTTTGCTCCCCAGGTGACAGTGGGAAGGTGACCACAGTGGTAGCCACTCTAGGCCAAGGCCCAGAGCGCTCCCAGGAGGTGGCTTACACAGACATCAAAGTGATTGGCAGTGGCTCATTTGGGGTCGTGTACCAGGCACGGCTGGCAGACACGAGGGAATTGGTGGCCATCAAGAAGGTTCTCCAGGACAAGAGGTTCAAGGTAGCTTGGGGGGAACGGGGACAAGGAGGTTTGATTGCACATGAGTGGTGAGAGAACTCCAGCAAGAGTGCTGGACTTGGGCTTCCACGGGGGGCCTGAGCATGGGCCAGAGGAGAAGGGAGTGAGTTGTGTGGAAGATGGGAATGTGGATTCCAGGAGAGTCCAGAGCTGACTTTATTGGGCTTTTGCTGTAAGTGCTTTATAGGTGAGTTTAACTTATGGAAAGATTCTCTGAGCGTAGGTACTGTTGTTATTCCCATTCTAAGTAAGCAGAAACTGGAAACTGAGACTCAGATGAGAGAATTGCCCAAGGTCAAGACTAGAATCTGATTCCCAAGCCCTTTACCTTAACCACTAAGTTACACCCCTGTCCAGAGGAGAAAGGAAGCTGGTGGGGCTAATGAGTATGTTTGCGAAGGTCAAGCTCTGCCCTAAGGGTTTGACAGGTGCAGGGAGACGTCCTGCCTGTGCTGCACATGCCTTGGTTTGGGGCTCTGTCCTGTCTGAGGAAGGAGTACCCTTTCTTCATTCATACAGAGGTGCCCTGTGAGCTAGAGGCCCCTTGGATCCTAGGCTACTCTGGATGTAGGAGAACTGAGCCTAGGCTGAAGGGAACCAGGTCAGAGCCTAGGTCCCGGGCAGTGAGGACTCTCAGGGGAGCTCCAGGGTGCTGCTCAGAATTTGATTATAGTTGAGTCCCAGAAGTGAGAGGGATCTGAGGATAGGGAGCTCTGAGGCCCTGAGGGGAACAGAGAATAGAGAAGAATGCTGAGACTGGGTCTCCTGGGAAGAGGTTGAGGCTGGATCCCCACTGGGAAGATGAGGATTGGAAGCTTGGAGTCTGGGACTCTGGAACCAAGCCGGGGTCCAAGGGCTCAGATGCCTCTAGTGAAAGCAGTGGGGAGGAGTGGGGACCAGGGTGAACTGGATGGCCACTTCCTGTCTGTTGTTGCTTGCGCCAGGCAGGGAGGTGGGCCTCATGTGGCCACATTGTCTGAGTTTTAAAGAGAAGCTGGAAAATTTAGATGATATATGAAGTCATTTGATTGGTAAATCTCAGCAAAAAATCAAGCATCTTTAAAAAGTAGGCTGCAGAAAGCACATAGAAGTGGTCTGAGTTTAGCCCACAGCTTGTGTGTGAGGGGAGTGGGCTGGGGGTGAGGAATTAGGGGCTGCGCCATGGGGCCTTGGAGCTGGGACACAGGGAGCAGCTGCTTGGCTCTGTTGGCAGGAGTCGGGGAGTAGAGCTGTGGTGAGGGGTGCTAGGGAGGGGAGGCAGAGAGAGCTGGTGGTTTTCTGAGGCTGCCTTCCTTTGCCCCCAAGAACCGAGAGCTGCAGATTATGCGTAAGCTGGACCACTGCAATATCGTGAGGCTGAGATACTTTTTCTACTCCAGTGGGGAGAAGGTGAGACCTCAGTGTGTGGAGGAGTCCTCCACTTTGACTCCACCCGTTTGCCTGCCTGCCTTCCTCATGACTGCTGGCCTCTTCCCCCGTTATTCCCCACAAACCTTCCCTTCCCCCGTTCCTTGCTCTTTTCTCACAATGCCCCACACCTCTTCTTTGCTCTCTGCAGAAAGACGAGCTTTATCTAAATCTGGTGCTGGAATATGTGCCCGAGACGGTGTACCGGGTGGCCCGCCATTTTACCAAGGCCAAGTTGACCATCCCTATCATCTATGTCAAGGTAGGCAGGCAGGCAGGCTGCTGGGGCCCAGGCCCACAAAGCCAGGAGCTCCAGACAGACACTCCTGCCTCTGTGGGTTCCCTCATCTCCAAGTTTACGTTGGTCTCTGGAGGCCTCACGTTCCCTGCCCTTGTCCCTATACCCCCAGAGATGGAGCGCGCCAAAGGCAGGGCAGCCCCACCCAAGGCCTGACTCAATCAGGGAGGCAGCTGACCAGGCTGGGGAGGCTGCTTGGGTCCATACTGGGAGCCCGTTGGTACCAGTTAGTGTTGGTGGAGTTAGCTCAGAATCGAGGTGGGGAACTAGAATGCAGAGGGGAGACGATGAGCTCAGAGTCTTGGCCTTTGGAGCCTTGGCAGAGGGGTGATGGGAAGGAGGCAGGGTCGCGGAAAGGTTAGTGCCCACAGAGCCAGGAACACATGAGTCTTAATTCATCACCTGTGCAGGCTTATTCCCCAGTGCTGGGTGCTGTGCCCTGTATGATACTATCCGTAAGGAGGTGTTTGAACGAATGGATGAGTGTATGGGCTAGGGATGCTGTCTGTAGAGAACAAGGCTGGAGCAGCCAGCTGCATTGGAAGGCGGAGGTTGGGTGCGAGTTCGTTGGAGGTTGCATGGGGCCCCATTTTTCCTCCCGCTGGCTTTAAGTACCCCAGGCCTAGGTGAGCCCTGGGGCTCTACCAGTGGTGGGAGCTGTGGGACTTCGCTTCCTGGGAGGCAGTGGTGTGGTTTGTTGAATGTGTCCTGTGGCTGCCTGTGTTCCGGGGCCAGCACTGAGCAGTTCTAGAGGCCCAGTTGACTGAGACCCAGGCCTTGCTCCTGCAGAGCTCTCAGTTTAACAGGGTAGACAGGTGTCATCACAGAGAACTATAAAACTACTAGCAACTGCCGTACTGGAAGGAGCACAGGGGATTCTGGAAACAGAGGCCCTGCTTGCTTTGGGAGTGAGAAGGATCAAGGAAGTCTTCTGGGAGGAGACCAGGCACAGGGCAAGAAAGTGGCATCTCTGGCCGAGGGCACTGGGAACAGAGGAGGAGGGGGCCCAAGAAGCATCCCTGAGCAGATATTATGTGCCAGGCACTGGTCTAGGCCCTGGGGGATGCAGCAGTGATGGAACCACAAAGATCCCTGCTCTTTTGGCACTTACATCCTCGTCAGTAGGGAAGAGGGTGGCAGGAAAATCCAGCAGGAGAGGGGCTGGCTCGTGGGTGGTTGTGACTGGTGGGCAGAGGAGGCTGAGCCTTTCCTATAGCCGGTGGATTTGGTGAGGCTCCCCGGCCTGCTTTAAAAGAAGGCCTTCCTGATGTATCTGTCTTACTCATCAGGCTTCTGCTGAAGTGTGTGCTTGAAGCAATGGTTTCCAAAGTATGGACCAGCACCAGCACTAGGGGCTTGTTGCAAATGCCTCATCCTGAACGACTGAATCAGAAACTCTGAGAGTGGGGCCCAGCAGTCCGCAGTCCCTGTTTTAACAAGGCCGCCAAGTGATTCTGGTGCTCGCTAAAGTTTGAGAACCAAGGGGCAGCAAACTGTTTTCAAGTCAGGGAGAGTGGGTGGAAGGGCTCTTCAGGCCAAGATGGTGGAGCAGGGGTGTGCTCTGCGGGGAGAGCTGGGCTGGAGTTCTGCTGTCCCCTGCCTGCCCCAGGTGTACATGTACCAGCTCTTCCGGAGCTTGGCCTACATCCACTCCCAGGGTGTGTGTCACCGCGACATCAAGCCCCAGAACCTGCTGGTGGACCCCGACACCGCTGTCCTCAAGCTCTGCGATTTTGGCAGGTGGGCCTGACCCGGGGTATGCTGGGTGGCTGAAGGGGCGAGGAGGGATCCCGGCCCTTGGCTTGTGTTGACTCCCGCCTACGCATATCTTCCCACAGTGCAAAGCAGCTGGTCCGAGGAGAGCCCAACGTCTCCTACATCTGTTCTCGCTACTACCGGGCCCCAGAGCTGATCTTCGGAGCCACTGATTACACCTCGTCCATCGGTCAGATTTGAGGGAGGGTGGGGGTGGGAATAGCAGTCATGGCAGGTTTTGAGTTCTTTCTGTGTGTCTGCCAGGCTCGGTGATAAAAGCTTAACATCTGTTCTTTTAGCCAGTCCTCAAATTCAGGAAGGTGATGCTGTCATACGTACATTTTACAGTTGAGCAGTCTGAAGCTTAGAGTGGTGAGGCCACCTGCCCGCAGTCACACTGCTGGGACTGGGCAGGGCCGGGCTTTGAAAGCTGACCTGACTCCAGAGTCCATACCAGCTCTGGAACCTCCCAGTCAGTCCTCTCTTCTCAGGCAGGGGGAGGGGCTGACGGTGACCTTGGGAGAATCGGGAGGTAAGGCTTTGCCATCATGAGGGTGTGACCTGCTCACAGGGCCTCCATGTCCTTCCCTGTTGCTGGGGATGACAGCGCCAACTTCCAGGCATTAGGAGAGGGTGTGAAAGTGTTTGGAAGAGAAGTCATCAGCAGTGTGAGGAAACTTCATGGTCCCTAGATGTGAACTTGTGCTGTGGCGGTCAAGGTTCAGACCAGGGAGGGGTGACTACCGGCCTATAGCTATTCCCAAGGGCAGGATAGAGGCCAGAAGTGAGTAAGGCAGCCCACATAATGCTTTACCTTCCTGAGGCCCAAAGAACACAGGTACCTGTTCTTGGCCTGTTGATCTGTCCTCTGAAGCTAGAGGCAGAGAAAAGGCTTATTGGGGTCACAGAGTGGAGAGAGGCAATGGAAACATCTAGGTTGGAGAGTACAGTGCAGTCAGGTAGACTTGGAGGTTCAAAGTCAGGCTCCTGTGTTCCTAAGCTGTGTGTGACCTTGAGCAAGGCACTTCCTCTCTGAGCTGAGAAAATGGGGCTCCCGGGCATCTCTCAGGATGACCATGAAGGACAGAAATGTATGCCAGGGGATGGGCATGGTAGCTCTGACCCTGCCCCATTCCTCTTCAGATGTGTGGTCAGCTGGCTGCGTACTGGCCGAGCTCCTCCTGGGCCAGCCCATCTTCCCTGGGGACAGTGGGGTAGACCAGCTGGTGGAGATCATCAAGGTGAGGGCAGGGCCAGGGTGGGCAGGGATTGGGCTAAGCACTAAGGGCCTTGGCTCAGACCCCTCCCTTTCCCTACAGGTGCTGGGAACACCAACCCGGGAACAGATTCGAGAGATGAACCCCAACTACACGGAGTTCAAGTTCCCCCAGATTAAAGCTCACCCCTGGACAAAGGTGAGGCAGGGCTAGCGGCTCAGGCAGCATGGCTGAGGTCCCCATTGGAGGCCAACCGGTCTGGGGACCTGGCTAGAGTCATGGCTCAGTAGTGGGTCAGTAAATTTCATCACATTTCAAAGTTTATGGAATGTCCCATACTCTGAAAGTCGAGGACCCACAGTAAATGCAAGAGTCCTGTTTTTCTGGTGGGGAAACATGCTCACGGCAGGGCCCATACAGTCATGGGACCTGAGCAGGTTGCTCATCTGATACAAACTGACCTCCCCTCAGAGGCCGGGCCTCAGTTGCCTCATGTGGAAAGTGGGCTTCTGGGAGGTGGGCAGGAGTATACCAGGGCCCAGGGCGTCTCACCCTTGTCACCTCTGCCCCCTCCACCCCCCCAAGGTGTTCAAATCCCGAACGCCACCTGAGGCCATCGCGCTCTGCTCTAGCCTGCTGGAGTACACACCGTCCTCAAGGCTCTCCCCGCTGGAAGCCTGTGCCCACAGCTTCTTTGATGAACTGCGATGTCCTGGAACCCAGCTCCCCAACAACCGCCCGCTTCCCCCTCTCTTCAATTTCAGTCCTGGCGGTGAGGGCACAGCCTGGGATCTGGGTTGTTGGAGGGGCAGCCAAAGATTGTGAAGAGCTTGGTGTCGAAGACAGGAGTGGGGAGGTGGGCTGCAAGGCAGTCCTGGGGCTCAGGAAATACCCCCGATTCCGGGAGACCCAAACCGACTTCATCTGCACTCTGCAATCCTCCTGTGTTAGGCTCTTGCCAGTTTTTCATTTAAAGTGTTCAGTGGCACGTGTGTCCCAGGCAACTGGCCTTGCCCAGAGCTGGGTCCCTATTTGGTGCCCCTTTCTAACCCCGACTGGGTCTCCAGGTGCCCTGTCCCCTGACTAGGCATGTCCATTCCTGTCTCTAGAACTCACCATCCAACCATCTCTCAACGCCATTCTCATCCCTCCTCACTTGAGATCCCCGGCGGGCACTGCCTCCCTTACCCCATCCTCACAAGGTAAGTTGGGGGCCATCTTCTGAGCATTAAAGCTGCATTTCTCTGCCAGGGGTGGGGATGGGTCTGTTCTCTGTTCTCACAACCACTGCGTTTCCTGCAAAATTGTAGACATTCTGACAGAAAGTGTATTTTACATGTGAATGGCCACCTTTGTGAGGCATTATAGCCTGTATTTGTGTTTAAATGCAAACTGGAAAACCAAAGACATAAGTTTAGCCTGAACAAACAAAAAGTTAAATTTGTTGCTCACAGTAAAAAACAGGGGCCATTTTATGTACAAATCCAGATTTCCTGTTTCTCTTGGGGAAGAAAATAAGACTGGGCAGCACTGGGCCTGCCTCTGCTCAGGGCAGTATTACCAGCTGGAGCTGAGTTCCAGCTGCCCCTGTTCTGTGGGGCCTGGCTTTCTGGTGAGTCACTCAATGACCAACCTGGCCCTTTGGCATTTGAGTTTGCAACCCTAGACCTAAAGTGACAGCTTTCCATTTCTAATGTAGCATCTCACACCAGCTTCCTACTCTTGGGGGGGGGTGGGCGGTGGCTAAAAGGCAAAGGCTAACTGTCTGCTCCTTCCTTCCCCCTCAGCTTTAAGTGAGGCTCAGACCGGCCCAGACTGGCAGTCGACCGATGCCACAGCTCCCCTCACTAACTCTTCCTGAGGGCGCCACCAACTACCCTTCCATCTGGGAGCCCCCAGTGGGGCTGGGAAGGGGGGCCATAGCCTGTCAAGCTCCTGCCCTGACCGGGCCCCTAGACTAGAGGGCAGAGGTAAATGAGTCCCTATCCCCACCTCCAGTCCCTCCCTCACCAGCCTCACCCCTGTGGTGGGCTTTTTAAGAGGATTTTAACTGGTTGTGGGGAGGGAAGAGAAGGAAGGACCGGGGATTTGGGGGGGGGGGGCCGGCATGAGGACCTCCTACCCCCTCAGCTCCCTCCCCTCCCCCCAGGTCTCCACCTCCTCCAACCCCCCTCCCCTCCTGTATCCCTTGTAAATAGAACCAGACCAGCCCTTCTCCTCCTCTTCCCTTCCCTGGCCCCCGGGTGTAAATAGATTGTTATAATTTTTTTCTTAAAGAAAATGTCGATTCGCACCGTCCAAACTGGCCCTTTCCCCTCCAACAGCTGTGTCCCCCCGTCCTGTCCTCTGCCCCTAAGGCCTCCTCCCTCCTCTCCCCATCCTGGAGGGCAGGGGCAGTGGGGGAGCCCCTGATGTCTTAGTTTCCACAGTAAGGTTTGCCTGTGTACAGACCTCCGTTCAATAAATTATTGGCATGAAAACCTGCTTGCTGTCTGGACACCTGTTTTCACAGAGGTGAGGGAGGTACCTGGGGGGCTCTCCTGGGACAGGAGTGGGCTGCATCTCAGGCAGGGGAACAGGGTGGGATGAACCCAGGCTGGCCCTGGCTCAGGTGCCCAAGCTTCCTGTGCTCCAGCCCTCCTCTGCACATGTGATGAGCTAGCTCTGGCTTATCCACTGCAGCACAAATCATCTGCTTCCACTGAGGGAGGGAAGCACTGTCATTCCCAGGTGACTGGTGAGAGAACTGGCCATCAGATAGGTCAAGGCCACAGAGTATAGGTGGCAAAGTCAAGGTTTGGACAAAGGGCTCCCTATCTTATAGCCTGAGCTACCTGCCACTTCAGGGGGACACAGGATGATGGGAGGTGGGTCACTCAGGCCAAGACAACCTTGGTATGGACTCTTAGTGGGCATGGATGGGGGCAGAGGAGCTGTCCCCAAACCCTAGCAATTCCCCAAGCCTTCATATCCGTCTTAAACGAGGCCCCACCTGGCCCACCCCTTTAGGGATGCTGGGAAGTGACAACCCTGGGAAGGGTGTCGCAGAGAGTATGGTTTTTTTCTCTTGCTTTGAAAACATGCTGGGGCCAGGTGGTGGGGCCATGGGCAGAGGAAAATGGCATCTCCTCCACATGGTGCCAATGGTAGGCGAGGGCAGGAGGCCCTAGAAGTAAAAGGGAGCCTGGACAGGAGCAACTGACGTGTCCTCCACTGGATTCCATTTGTGAAGAAAAAGGGAGAAGAGTTTTGAACATATTCCAGAGGGTGTTCGGGGACTGTTCTGTAGCATCTGGGCTCCGCTGTCTGCGTAGGCAAGCCCCAGGGGCATCTGTATACTGCCCAGAGCAAACCCTGGCCCGCCCTGCTCAACGCCATCCAGATGTCACCTTGTTTGTAGGATGAACACATAGAGCAAGTAAACTGGGTAAGAGAAGGAGGGCTGGTCTGGACAAGGGGCTAACCTCGGGCTCCTGGGGACCCCTTCCGGCTGCTCACACCCAGTGGGCCATGAGGTCACTGAGGGTGTCCTACACCCTCCTCCCACCCCCATGGCCTCTGCCCAGGTCTGGCCCCATCCTCTACTTCCTGGACCATCTCCAGTTTCTCCTGCCCGACCCTGATGCCAGGGAGCCCTAACCCCACCTATGACCCTCACCCCATCCCATCCCCCACACTGCCCCAACTTCTTAGCCTGGCTTTCAAGGCCTTCCCAGGTCTAGGCTTCCCTCCTTCCCTGCCTTGTCGCCCCTCCTCTGCCCAGCCTCCCTCCCAGACAGCTCAGCTGCAGCCACGTCCTGCTGCACCTGTCTGGGTACCCTGGTCTGCAGAGGACTGAGACAAGCCTTCCCGATGGACCTGCCATAAATCACCTAATTTCATTTGGAGAGGGAAGGATTGTCAGCCCAGGTAACCTTTGAAAAGGTTGGGGATTCCTTCCTGTTGCCAAGACGTTTTATCTTTTGAGGCCCCTTAAACCCCAATTGCTCTGTGACAATGGCTCACTTTTCCTCCAGTTACCATGACTCCTCCTCTGAGCCCCCGCCCCCTGCAGTGGTTTCAGGTCACAGTCAGTTCACAGCTGTATCAGTTACAGATATGGGCTAAAAGGACCCCATGGATTCAAATCTTGGCCAATGCCTCTGCCCAGCTATGAGATCTTGGGTGAGTCTCTGTCCCCGTTTTCTCACTTGGGATAATACTGAGATCACCTCACAGGCCTGCTGAGATCATTATACATGTATAGTGCTAACTGCAGTGCCTGCCACGGCCGGGCAGTCAAATGTTTGCTGTTACTGTAGCTGTCAATAACTGGACGACCTCCAAGTATAGCAAGAACTCACCCTCCTTGCGGTGCTGCCTGCCTGGAATTTTTTCTTCGTCTTCCACTAGCAGATTTCTACTTTTTCTTCAAAGATTAACTCCTTTAGGAAGTCTCTGACTCCTGATCTACCATGGAGGTTTGTTCCCTGCTCTGGGATCCTACTGTCCCTGCACATCCCCGCTGCAGCTCTGAGGGTCCTGGGGCTGAGATCCATCTGCCCCCACTTGGGCAGGGCAGAGGCCTGATTCGTCTCTGGCCCCCAGCACACGGGAGGGAGGCCTTAGAACACCCAGGCTGAATAAATCAACAAGACATTCAGAGAGCAAGGCCATCTGTATTTGTGGGTGTTCCTCCTACCACACTGCGTGGCTCCTGGGGCAGAGCCCACGTCTGACTCATTCCTGGGTTTCCAACATCACCCACCTGCAGCTGAATACCGGGGCACCTACAGATTGCCCTCCACGTTGTCAAAAGTGAGATCAAGGAAGCCCAGAGAAGTCAAGTGCCTTCTTCCACCAGGCAGAGCCAAGTCCTGGGAGCCCAGAGTCCAGAGAAGGCTAGGGCTGGGGGGACAAGCAGAGGATGTGAAGAGGTATGTGACAGGGCCCAGCAGAGCTGGCACATGGTTGGGGCTCAGGAAAGGTTACCTGATGTTGCTGGGCACCAGGGTGATGCAAAGAGCCTTGGAGAACCCCGCTTTGCAACGCAGTGGGGTGACCGGGACACATCATATCGTGTCTCAGAGCTTCAGCGTCCCCTCAGGCAGAGAAAGGTGACGCCTGGTGAGGCCATTCTGAGGAGTGAGTGGGTAAGAGGCCAGGGTGGGTGAATGCTGGCACCCGGTGGGCGCCAGAGTGGCTTGCCAGGGCGTGGCCCCCTTTCTCCCCAGAGGTGCCCACACTTGATTCTGCAACCAAACTCTTTTATTGTTGCTCTTCAGCTGTGTCACACAAAGGCCGTGTCCAATTGTAACAGCCCGCTCGCTTCAGTGGCCCCCAGTGCCGCCTGGCACAGCTGCAGCGTGTCCACAAGTGCCAGTGGCTGGGATGTCTCGATGATGGCAATGGTCTCCCCGAGCTCGGTGCACATGATAGTCTGCTGAGGCTCGGGGGGCGGGGGCGGGGCAGGAGGGGGTGATCTGGGAGGCTGCAGTGTCATCGTCCGAGCTTGGGCGTGGACCCGCTGATGCAGTCGCAGGCCCGCCATGGCACGGAACCAGCGGCCGCAGGTCCCGCAGTAGTAGGGGCTCTTGTTGTAGAGACCGGTGATGGGGAGGCGGGGCGCACGGGCAAACGCGACTGGCCGCAGGTGCAGCCTCCGGTGCTGCTGCAGGTTAGAGCTCTGCGTGAAGCGCTTGCCACAGTCCAGGCACTGGTAGGGACGCACACCCGTGTGGGTCAGCTGGTGGCGGCTGAGGTTGGCCAGAGAAGCAAAAGTCTTGCCACAGGAATGGCACTGGAAGGGCCTCTCGCCCGTGTGCGTCCGCAGATGGTTGCGCACATGGACCAGCTTCTTGAAGCCCTTGCCGCAGACACCACAGCGGTGTCGCCGCTCAGGGGGCCCATGGACCGCACGCCGGTGCCGGGAGAGCCGGGAGGCGGAGGCAAAGGACTTGGTGCACTGCGGGCAGGGCAGCTGGGCAGGTGGGGCAGGGGGCAGCGCGGGGGGCGTGGGCTCGGCAGGAGCCGGGGAGGCAGCCGCCGCCGCCGCCGCCGCCATGGGAGGTGCCCCACTCTTGCCGGCGTGAGTGCGCCGGTGGTAGAGGAACTTGGTCATGTTGCTGAATGTTTTGCCGCAGCGGCAGCGGTGCAGTGGGTTGGCGGTGTGGGCCCGCCGGTGGGCCACCAACGTGAGTTCTGTGCTGAAGCCACGGCCGCAGTCCACGCAGAGGTAGCGGGCTTCGCCGCGGTGCAGCCGCAGGTGCTGCTCCAGTGAGGCTGCTTTCTTGAAGACCTTGGAGCAGGTCGTACATTCGTGTGTGCCACCAACATGGGCCCGCCCGTGAGCCAGAAGCCGGTTTGCCGAGCTGAAGCTGCGCTGGCACTGGCTGCAGTGGAAGGGGTGAGCCACTGACGCTGGGCCACGGGACGCCCGCCGGTGGCGCCGGCGTGCCCCTGCTGAGGTGCAGCGTTGAGGACAATCCCCACAGCCCTGGGCCTCGCTGGCTGTGGACTTGTCAGCTCCCTTAGCATCATCACCAACCTCTGCTGCTGCCTCTTCCTCGTCCTCTGTCTCTTCGTCGTCATCTTCTTCATCCTCACCCTCCTCCTCCTCCTCTAGCCCATTGCGCTCTTCTTTCTCTAGGGAGTCAAAGTGAGTGCCCTGGTGCTCCAAGAACTCCTCAGGGGTGGTACACAGGGCAGAGCACTCAGGACACTCATAGGGCTCCATCTTGACTTCGGGTGGAGCAGGGGATGGAGGTGGGGAGGGGAGGGGAGGCAGAGGAGGCGGCACCGGAGGTTTAGCTGCTGCAGCAGCAGAAAGGTGCCGGGCCTTCCGATGAGCCACCCACAGCTCAGGCGAGGGAAACAGCTCCTGGCAGTCTCCACACTGGTACTGGATCTGGCTTGCAGACTCCCGCAGGTGGGCATCCTGGTGGGCCAGGAGCTCGCTGGGGGAGAGGATGAGCTGGCTGCACTCACCGCACTGGAAAGGCCCATCCTCAGTGCCTGGCACCAGCTCCGGCTCCAGGCCAGTGTCCTGGGTGGTCAGCGCCTCCTCCTCTGTGACAGTGGGCACATGCTGCTCCTGGTGTGACAGGACTTCTTCCAGTGTGTTGTAGAGGCTGCCACATTCAGAGCACATGAACTGGAAGAAGAGGGATGAGGCAAGGGCCTCGCCAGGTGTCATCTCAGTCACCTCCGTTAACATCTCCATTTTCTCCCCTAACGTCGGTGTTGACATCTCCACTGCCCCTGGTGACATCTGTGTTGGCATCTCAGCCACTTCAGCTGCCTCAGCCACCACCTCTGCCATTGTGCGAAAGGCAGTACCTGGAGAAAGAAGGGAGTGCCTAGTGAGACCAGGAACTCAAGGGGAGGGGGGATGTCTCAGGAGTTCCCTTGCCCATCCCATCACTCACCAGCCTCTAACAATCAGCAAGTCTGGATCCAATACTTATATCTCAGTCTTCAGTGAGCCTGTGACCCTGTAGCTGAACTGCACCCCATGGCAGCCAGGTATCTGCAGAAGAGAGACAGCCCTTCTCAGTCTGGCCTCTGATGCCACCCTCCTTACCCAGAGGGCTGGTCACACCCTTTCCAAGAACAGAATGTGTCTTTTGGGGTCTCTTGGCCTTGGCCTGTGCAGTTTCCTCTCTGTGCAGCATCTTTCCTCTATCTACTTGTACACAGAAAGATGTAGCAAGGTGTTTAAGAGCATAGGCTCTGGACAAGACTGCCCTTGGGTTGAATCTGAGCTCCACTACTTACTTCATCTCTCAGAGACTGCATTCTCATCTGTGAAATGGACTAAAAGTAGTACTGACCACAAAGTCCCTGGTACTTTGTAATGCTTAGATAGAACCATTACTTGTAATTCTCCAGAAATGTTGTTTTTGAACCCTAAGTCTTTGATGCTGCTATTCCTTCTGCCAACGAAGTTCTCTCTTCTTTTCTAGCAAACTCTACATCCACAGGGTGGTGGCCACTCCCTCCTCCTTGGGGTTCTTACAGTATACCGTGCCACCTCCATCACAGCAAATATCATGAACTTGGGATAGAGTCTGTGCTCCTCTCACCAGACTGAGCCTGCCGGCAGGGCAGGTCTGATTTATTGTAGGGGCTGCTGTCACCAACAAAGCCACTGACCAAGGACAGGGATTTTAGCTTTTGAACTTCCCTCTACGTGCCCCATCTCTCCCTCTACAGGTGTGGGCTCAACCTAACGCAGGCCCCTTCACACAATAGGGGCTCAGAGTCCCTACAGCAAATGACTGCCGCCCATGCAGCCCTAAGCAGTAATGTTCCAGATATAATCCCCACCACCTCCATCTCTTCTTCAACTCATCTGTTAGTGCCAGAGGGCAGGTGGAGTTCGGCTTCCAGCTCTGCACACAAAAGTTGCTCATGTGTAGCTAGCTCCCAGAGGTGTCACCATAAGCACTGAGAAGATTTGGTGAATGAATTATGCTCCCTCCAGGAAGTGTGGCCCCGAGAGTTTAACTGTCCTTGTGCACATTCCACTTTTCCCACCAGACCAGCCCTCCTATTAGACTGTGAATTCCCACAAGAACGAGGCCCAGCACAGGGCCCTGCTATCAGCTGCTTTCCAGTAAATGCTCCTTAAGCAAATGATTCACAGAAAGGCCAAGAGCTAAACTTTCCAACTCCCTCACTAATTTTTGAGTTGCTCAGGCCCTGGCACACAAAAGCCATTCAATAACGGACCTTCCTGGAAACAGTCAACCAGGGGCCTGACAGTTCAGCTTTGCACCGTTTACAGCACCACTCCCGACAGAGAACTCCCCTCCAGCGAGGCCCAGTGCCTGGCGCAAGGCTCACGCAAAATAGGCAACCAGTAAATGTCTAGAAGATGGCCCGAAGGACCTGATATTTGGACTTTCCTAGTCTGCATTCCCCATTTCCCAATCCTGGACTGTGAATTATTGGGGGAACGGATGGGTTTTTGTTATACAGTAGACCAATAAAAGTCCTTCCAGGAAAGAACCCACCAGGGCCCTGGAAGTTCAACTTTCCTGAGACACATCCCTTTTCTCTGACCAGACTTATCAACTACGCAACCTGAGAGTTCCCTGCAAACGGTGGGGGCCGGGCGAGCTCGAGCGTAGGGTCCGGAACACCTCAGGCGCTCTATCAACGGTCCAGGGCACAGAGGAAGCAGCACTCTTTCCACGCCGCGTCGCTCCCGCCCTAGCGCAGGCCCCAAAGCTCCTCGACCCCCGGAGTCCCCCTCGTTCTCCCTCCGCCCTCTCCGTAAGCCCAGCTCTCTCTTCCCCGGCCCGCCCCGCGGCGCCCTCACCCGTCTCTCTCGCCTCCTGCAGCCCCGCCGCTCTTGACACAGACCCTCAGCTCCAGGCGTGTGGGACCCCCTCACTATCCACGCCTCCCATTGGACGCTGCCCTTACCCGCGGCGGCCAATCAGAGCCGAAAGCGGAGGGCACGCGCTCCTGCGCCTGCGTATGGACGATTAGGCGGGGCTCGGCGAGTTTCTCCACGCACACAACTGTGCCCTGTGGGCGGGGCTCCGGGCTCGGAGAAGCGCCTGCGCAGTTCTCCCGGGCCGCTCCTCCGCCAAGTCTGGAAGTTAAGTAGAGATAAGTGAACATCACTGGAAAGCAAGGATCATGGAGTGGACTGGGTGGCGGGAGACCTTGACAGAACTGTCATTTCATAGCTAAAGACACAGAGCATCTCTGAGAGCACAGCTTTGGAGTCAAGCATACTTGGGGTGCTACCCCTCGCTGGGCCTAACTTTTACTCCTATGTAAAATGGGCTTGAATCACGTCCACCTCAAAGGCTGTTGAGGGGATTGGATGAAATCAAACAGGTAAAAGCAGTCAGCACAGGGCCTGATACACCGTAGATGCTCACTTTAACTTATCTAACATGGACATAGATAGTCCTTCCCTGTTTGTAAAATTGCTTTCCCTTCCCTCACCCTCTTTGGTTGATTTAATGATATTCACTTACTGGGCGCCTACTGTGTGTCCGGCCCAGGATTGGGTTTCAATAGGTGACAACTGCCATCAGGGAGAGGGGAAGGGACTCTTCGGAGGTCACTGCCTCAGCCCAAGCAGAGCTAGTGCTGAGCCAGTGCCAGGCACGACCCAGGCCTTCCGCCTCCCAAGGGGTGATAATTCCGGGGGTGGGAACAGGTTCGGGGAGGGGCCTTGTCTCAAGGCACGAGCAGGCCCTGACCTTGAGTCATGTAAGTGGGGGGCAGGGTGGCGGTGCTCAGACATGCAGCCTTGATGCCAAATCTCCTGATAGAGACCTGCTCTTGCCAGAGTGAAACTGGCAGGTGCAGCTTAAAGAGGGGCTATTGGGAGTCCCCGTGACCTTGGAGGGCAGAGATTGGAAGGGGTTATGGGGGGGCGTTAAGAGTTCCTTGAGGGGGGAGTCTGAGTGTAATGCGGGAGTCCTGATGGACGCCATCAGGAGGTGCACAGTGGAGATGGAGGGGCCTATTGCAATCAGGAAGGAGGTATTGATTCCTAAGATGAGATGAGGGAGTCTTGGTCTTGATTGGGGAAGGAACTTATAGATGGGGGATTTCTGTTGGATGAGGAGGGATTGCAGTCGAGATCATGAGATGGCACAGATGGGATGTAGGTCTCCAAAAGAAGTAAGGGGCAGTCTAACGGAGGGGAGTCCAAGTCCGGATCATAAGGGACCTGGGTGCTACTCGGAGCCAGTACGGTCGTGATTGTGGTCCTTTGCCATGGGTAGCTGGGAGCAGTGGTTAATGTGGGCGTCTAGGTCGTGATAAGGAGGGGGCTGTAGTCCGTGACATAAGTAGTTTCAACAGGTCGTGAGGGCACTAAGGACCCTGTAGCTTATGTCACCGGCAGAAGCTATCCGGCAAAATGGTACCAGATCCAGCCCAGACGCGGAACCGCTCTCGCTCTGCGCAGGCGCAGTACAGGGCGGCCGGACGTTACGGTTGGGGGCGGGTCCGGAGGGAGGGGCTTGGAAGCCTCTCTCTGCGCTTGCGCTTAAGGGGCGTGGCGGTCGCACCTGCGCGAGATGGGGGAAGGAGGAGGAGCGAGGTGACGCAGGCGTAATAATAGAGAAGGTGCCAGAAAGATACAAAACAAGTGGCCGCGGCCGTCGCCCAGGAGTCGTGAGGCGCCGGAATTCGGTGAGGATGTGGAGAGGCCTACAAGCTACTGGTGGCGGGTAGACCGGACCACCTGGGTGCTGGGGAGAGGGCGGTACCACCCTTACAGGGCGAGGGGGTCGGATTCGTACAGCGCCACCTGTGTGGAGCGAAGGGCTGCTTTGGTCGGTCCCATTGTAGGGGGCAGAGGGTCACTTTCGGACTGTACCACTTAGGTGGAGCTGTGGGGCTGATCGGACAGTACCTCTGGACGCAGCCAAGGAACATGTCTGGACAGTAGTACCCATAGTCAAAGGGCAATTGGCGGGGTGCCCCGCGTTGGGCCCCTAGGCTTGTTCGGACCGAGTCACTTAGTCGGGTGGGAGGCTTGTTCGGAACATACCACCTGGGGAGGGGCATTCGGGCTGGGCCTGCCCGACTGGTCGGAGGACAAGAGGGGTCTGGCGTCTGGACCTGTTACTAGGGGACCTCGGGCGATACCATTCTCTTGCGGGAGAAGGGGGAGGCTAAAACGGCTGGGATGTGAGGGTGGCCCTGCCCGGCGGCACTCGGAAGGGGAGACGCACTGGCGGGGGTGAGGTTCGGGCCTCCGCGTCGCTGACCACTGCCCCCTCCCCGCTGTGTGTGTTCTAGGCCCTGGTTCTGAGCTTATTCCGCCCCCCTCCCCCGGGTATGGCGCTGTCCGGGTCGACCCCGGCCCCGAGCTGGGAGGAGGATGAGTGCCTGGACTACTACGGGATGCTGTCGCTTCACCGTATGTTCGAGGTGGTGGGCGGGCAACTGACCGAGTGCGAGTTGGAGCTGCTAACCTTCCTGCTGGACGAGGTTCCCGGCGCCGCCGGCGGCCTGGCCCGCGCCCGCAGCGGCCTGGAGCTGCTGCTGGAGCTAGAGCGCCGCGGGCAGTGCGACGAGAGCAACTTGCGGCTGCTGGGGCAACTCCTGCGCGTGCTGTCCCGTCACGACTTGCTGCCACACCTGGCGCGCAAGAGGCGCTGGCCAGGTATCGTGGAATGGGAGGGTGACAGACTTCCGGTGGGGAGAGGGCCTTGCTTTCGCTGGGCCTCCACGGTGTCTGATATGGAGAGTGCCATCTCAGTACGTGTCCCATCGCACTCTTTCCTCCTCCCAGGGTATCAATGAGAAACACAAGAGGGAGGAGGCATAGCATTGGGAGGGGTGAGCCTGTGGGATTTGGCTACATCAATAGTGATGTTTGTAGCGTCTGTTTACAGAGGGCTTACTTCTTGCCGGGCACAGCAGTAAGCCCTTCTTCATATGTACTATCATCCTATACCCTCCCGGTAATCCTAAGAGGAAGTCCTGTCACCATCCCCACTGTACAGGGAAAGCAGTAGGTTGGAGAATTTAGGCAGATTGCCCACATATAACAGCTGAATCCTGTGTGCCTGGGGAATAGGGAACAGGAGATACAGCTTGACGGGACTGACAAAGTGTTCCATGAGGAACAAACATTTGGGAGGAGTATCAAGACTATAAGACAGGTGAACGATTTACTTTTTTAAATTCTGTATATGAAGATGACTTTATTTGAACGATTTACTTTTAGATGTGGTTATGGAAGGACTGAAACAGAGTAATGGAGCAGAGAGAGGAAGTAGGGAGTGGAATGCTTCAGAGTGAAAGGAGGCCCCCTTAAGATTCCATAACCAGGGCTTCCCTGGTGGTGCAGTGGTTGGGAGTGCGCCTGCCGATGCAGGGGACGCGGGTTCGTGCCCCGGTCCGGGAGGGTACCGCATGCCGCGGGGCGGCTGGGCCTGTGTGTCCGGAGCCTGTGCTCCGCGGCGGGAGGGGCCGTGGCGGTGAGAGGCCCGCATACAGCAAAAAAAAAAAAAAAAAAAAAAAGATTCCAGAACCAGTCAAGACCTTTCTGAGAAGTTGGCGTTTGAACTGAGGCTGCACTGCCACCCTGGTGCATAGATCTCAGAGTAGGAAATTCCAGGCAGAGGGAAAGACAAGCTTTTAAGTCCTGAGGTAGGACTGAGTTTGGCATTATCAGAGGCCAGTGTGGCAGGAGCAGAGGTCAAAGTAAGGGCACAGAGGTAGGTGAGAAGCCATGCCACATAGGAGCTTGCAGATAACACAGCTAGAAAGTGGGAGCTAGGATTTAAACCTTGTTGGTTTGTCTCCAGAGTTGGTGCCCTTAATCCTTGTAAGGGAAGTGCTCCTATAGGACAGCAGTCCTGAGAAGGTGAAGAGCCCCTTGTGTGCATTGGCTTTGAGCTTTTGAGCCCTTGGCGGGATTACTAGAGGTGCTGTGGCTAGTTTAGGGAGGGGTTTTGTGAGCTTTCCTGCCCAGGGTAAGCCCATGGGATTTGGGTAACCAGGAAAAAGGCATGCCTTGTGCAGAACTGACAGCATTTTTGGAAAAATATGTCTGGAGGTCAGGCTCTGGAAGAGAAGATTTGGGGACCCTGCAGAGGCCTGCTTACTCTTCGGGGCCTCAGGGAGAGCCGGGGGCAGTTGACGGATGGGGGCAGCCAGCATTGCAGGAATCCTGACCATAACTCAGCTTACAGGATAACTGACAGTTGGAGCTGCTGTACACGTGGATTGGGTGGCCCCAGAAGGTGATGAGTCTTTTACCCCCGGGAGGCACCGAACAATTACTGGGCTGCAGGTGTTTGAGAGGGAGTGGGTATCTGGGCTTTGAGTTCTGGGGAACTCAGGCACCCTGTGGGGCAGGTTTTCTTCTGGGGTGGGGGTGAGGGGGTGGGAATTGGAGGCTGGGCCTGGGAGAAGTCGCAGGCTTTGAATACTTCATTCCATTCTTCTCTCCCCACAGTGTCTCCAGAACGCTCCAGCTATGGCACATCCAGCTCTTCTTCAAAGAGGACGGAGGGCGGCTGCCGTCGCAGTCAGCAGTCAAGGAGTTCTTCAAATGTTGAGCAGGGTCAGTGGGAGACAGGTGAGCCCAGCCCTGTGGGTGCGCCAGCAGTCTCTCTCTCTCCCTTCTGAACCCTGATGAACCTACCCCATCCTGACCCATCAAGGAAGGAGCCCGTGGGGGTGATTCTGTCTCATTTTTGCTTTGTGTTTGTGTTTGTTGTTGCAAAAGCACATGTCTAGAAACAACTTACGGAATTGTTTCTTGTGGTTTTATATGTCATTTAAATGGCACCACGTCATGGGTATTATTCTTCACATGGCTGTCTTTGTTGGACATGTTTCTGAGATTTATTCATGTTGGGTTTCTAATTGGTTTTGTTTAATTGCCATGGCAATTAATTTACCCACTCTCCTCCCCTCCCCCAAGTTTTTAATCATTCAAACGTATTTCAAATATACCGAGAAGTGGAAAGATGAGTGCAGTGAATGTGTTTGTATCTTCCACGTAGACTCAGTAATTTTAACATTTTGCCAGGTTTGCTTTATGTGCATGTATGTGTAATTCTGTTTTTTCTTTTTTTTAATATTTGTCCGTTTGTTTTTGGCTGCGTCGGGTCTTAGTTTCGGCACTTGGGATTTTTCGTTGCAGTGTGCAGGCTTCTCTCTAGTTGAGGCACTTGCGGGCTCAATTGCCCCATGGCATGTGAGATTTTAGTTCCCCGACCAGGGATCGGACCTGCGTCCCCTGCATTGGAAGGTGGATTCTCAACCACTGAACCACCAAGGAAGTCCCTAATTCTGTTTTCTTTTTGCTGAACTCTTTGAAAGTAAATTATAGGCATCAGGACACTTTACCCCGAAATTGGCAGGCATCTCCTGAGAATCAGAAGATTGTCTGAAACCACTTCAAGACTACTGTCATATCTAAGAAAGGACAGAAGTACTTATTCTCTGATATCCTAATGGTCCATTTTCAGATCTTCTCAATATTGTCTGCACTTTTAGGATCCACTCATAGTTGTGTTGCTGTACATTCAGTTATTAGTCTCCTTAATCTCTTACTATGGAACCCCCCCCCCCCCGCTACCCCGTACCTTTTTCTTTTTTCCCCCCATGACATTGACCAGGCCACTTGTTTTGTACAATGTCCTGATTGTTTCCGGACATGTCTGATAATTTCCTGATGGTATCATTTAACTTATCCGTCTGTCCCCTGTAGTTTGGGAATCGGGTTTGGAGAGTTGGTTAGATTCAGGTTACGTGTTTTTGGCTGGAATGCTCCTTGGTTGATGCCGTGGTCTTCACATCAGGAGGCCTGGTTTTCCTGTTGTGAGTGAGCAAGTTCGATCACTTGGTTAAGGTGGTGTCTGCTGTATTTGTCCTTCGTACGGAGATATTTTTTCCCCTTGTGGTTAGTAAATCTATGAGATGACACTTTAGCACGTCGTGTTCACCAACAGCATCCCCAGTGGGTTTAGCAGCCATTGGTGATCTCTGCCTGAACCAGTTACTATATTGGTGTTCATGAAATGGTGGTTTTCTAATTCTTTCCTATGTCTATTAGCTGGCATTTTCTCAAGAGGAGTTTTACTTCTTTCTTTCCCTCCATTCCTCCCTCTCTTTACTTAGTGAGGGGTGTCACCATAGACTCATATATTCTTATTTATTTACTGTTATAATCAATTAGTTATTCTTCCTGATGTTCAAATTGGCTACATCCTGTGTCCTTTTGATGTGTCTCCATCATTCTTTGGGTGCTTCCTGCTTTGTAGGACTGCAAGATGGACTGCAAGATGTCCAGGATTCACTTGTATTTTCCCTTCCCCAGCCCTGGAATCAGCTGTTTCCAGAAACCTGGTTTCTCTCAGAGGCAGCGGTATTTGGAGACCAATATCTGGGTGCCGAGTATGCGCATTGTTTTTAGGCGCTTACAGTGAACAGAACTAGAAATTGCTTTTCGTAAAAGTTCATATTAGGGGCTTCCCTGGTGGCGCAGTGGTTGAGAGTCCGCCTGCCAATGCAGGGGACACGGGTTCGTGCCCCGGTCCGGAAGGATCCCACATGCCGTGGAGCGGCTGGGCCCGTGAGCCATGGCTGCTGAGCCTGCGCGTCCGTAGCCTGTGCTCCACAACGGGAGAGGCCACAACAGTGAGAGGCCCGCGTACCACACACACACAAAAAAGTTCACATTAGCATTTTCAATTCAAACATAACATTATAAGGATTTTTTTTTTTTTTTGGCTGCGCTGCTTGCGAGGATGTTAGTTCCCTGACCAGGGATTGAACCTGCGCCCTCAGCAGTGAAACTGTGAGGTTGTAACTACTGTACCACCAGGGAATTCCCTACAAGGACTTTTTTTTAAATTAATTTATTTTTGGCTGCATTGGGTCTTTGTTGCTGCGCGTGGGCTTTCTCTAGTTGTGGCTAGCGGGGGCTATTCTTCGTTGTGGTACGCGGGCTTCTCGTTGCGGCGGCTTCTCTTTGTTGCAGAGCCTGTCTTTAGGGTGCGTGGGCTTCAGTAGTTGCGGCACACGGGCTCAGTAGTCCTACGAGGACCTTTTTGTCTTAACACTGAAAATCTTGGTTCTTGGTAACATTAAGACATGGATTTATTTTGCTTTATTTTACAACAATAATGAAATAACTTCAAATTTATAACGTCAGTACCACTGCTGTGTCTACTGAATGAAACATAAGATATTTTTGTGGTTCTAATTGTTTTCAGAGTATATCCTACTGAGAGTTTACAGTCAGAATGTTCCTCCTAGTTACTTAAGGTCCTTCTTTTTTTCTGCTTCTTGTTACTGATTTTATATATACTAGATTCATTTGTTTCTGTTTAATTTTATGGTTTGTTTCTTTTGTTTCTTGTTAAATTTTTGAGTATGTTGTAAAACAGTTACGTGATTCCAAAGTCAAAACTAAAGTATGTAAAAAAGGTGTTCTTAGAAGTATCATTTCCATTGGTATCTTTCTTCCTCTTAGTAGATAATCAATTTCATTCATTTCTAACATAGCCTTACAGTGTTTCATCTTGCAAAAATAGCAAATAATGTACATATTCTCGTTTCCCCTCCTTTTTTATACAAAACATAGCAAACTGTAGATATTTGTTTTTCACTTGCTTTAGTTCACTAAGCAGTCTATTGTGGAAATTACTCCGTGTACTTTTTGCCAGACATTTACATTGTCTTCAGGTTTATGTGGTTAGGAACTATAAACAGAGCTCCAGCTACTGGCGTCCTGCCTGTTTCCTGGGGTGAGTAGGCAGGGTTTCTCTGGGGTCACACCTGAGAGTGGGACTGCCAGGTGGTGGGGTGTGCTCGTCTGTCCTTCCAGATGATGCTAACTTGTACTTATTCGCCATCTTATGGCCCAGGAAGCAGAGGGGCTCACCCAGGGTCTGACAGCGTGGAGTCCAGCCTTGAGCGCTTCCTTGGGCACCCACCTTGGTGCTCCACCCATCATCTGGTCTTCAACCTACACCATCTTTCTCTCCTCAGGTTCTCCCCCAACTAAACGGCAGCGGCGGAGTCGGGGCCGTCCCAGTGGTGGCGCCAGACGGCGGCAGAGAGGAGGTCCAGCCACCCCCCAGCAGCAGCAGGAGCCAGCCGGACCTACCTCAGAAGGCAAAGTGACCTGTGGTAGGTGTCTGTGCGTGCCTTGGGAGTGCATGTGCAGTGCCCGTTGCAGCCAGTAGAGCTGAAGGGTGGGAGAATGGGCCCTCATCTGGGGTGTGACACCCAGTGGGTGGGCAGCAGCTCCATGCATCTGTACAGCACAGTGGAATCCCTGTCTTTTCTGTTGCCTACTCGCTTGTCTACATCCTGCCCATAGTTGAAGGATTGTGTTGTGTGCTGCCTCCTCCAGGAAGCCTTTCCTGACAGTCCCCTGCCCTCAATGTCATTTTTTGTTGGAGGAGCCAGGCAGGGGCTGAGCAGCTGGGCCTGGCAGGCCTCAGAGCAGATGGGAGTTAGATTTTATTCTATGAGTCAAGGGCTTTCCAAGGGTTTTTAGCAGGGGAGTGAAGTGATCTGATACCAGTTTTTAAAGGAACTCCGATTTCATCTGGAAAATCAGTTAATAAATGAGTTACAATTTGCAAAGTGCTTAGAACAGTGCTGGACATGTAGCACATGCTCTGTAGGTGCACATGAAATAAATCCAACAAAGTGGAAGCAGGGAAACGAGTGGAGGGGCTTCACAGTCCAACAGGGATGAGGCAGAGGTCTGGCCTGGGGTAGTGGCGTTGGAGAGGGTGAGAAGGAGGTGGACTTAAGGAAATAAACATTTTGGATATAGGGTTGACTGTACCTGCAGACAGGTGGGTTGGATGGGTTAGGGGACTCTGCTATGCAGACTCATGCAGACCTTGCCCTTAAGAAATTTCTCACTGGTCCTGAGGGGAGGACACAGGCACGGGTAGGGCGCACACTCTCTCACACACTCCCACACGCCCCTCTGGTACCCCCTTCTCTGAGTTGGGCAAGGCTCTGGTCACAGAGGGTATCAGCTGGTGAGAGGCTCAGGCTGGGTGGGTGGGGGTGGAATTATAGGAGGGAAGGTTGAGGGGCAGGTGGCAGCAGCTCTGCATCCCCCAGGAGACCTTGGCCTCAGGGCGCTTCCTCCTGCCATCTGCAGAGCCTCCAGCCCCCAGAGTGCA
Source organism: Delphinus delphis (assembly GCF_949987515.2). Lineage (NCBI taxonomy): Eukaryota > Metazoa > Chordata > Mammalia > Artiodactyla > Delphinidae > Delphinus > Delphinus delphis. Next base: position 11,750,106 of record NC_082702.1, on the reverse strand, counting down.
TGAGCCTGCCTCCTCCCGGTGCCCATTGCGGTCTCCCAGACCCTGGTGGTCCTAGCCGCTCCCTAGATGAGGCTGTAGACACCTGTGCTGGCTGCTTTCAGGAGGAACAGGCCAGTGGAGCCAGCCTGAGTCCTCAGACAGCCCGCACTTGAGGGGGTGGCTGTTTGGTCGTGACTCTCCCCAGAGTCAGGAGTTAATTACCAGAGCCACCCACTGGCTGGGTGGCCTAGAGAGTCACTGCCTCCCTAGGGAGCAGGCCAGGCTGAGGCCGTGAGGGGTCTTGCTGCTGGAGGCCTCCGTCTCTTCTCTGAGGGTGGGGAGGTTGTGACCCTGGGTGTGGCTGTCTCTTGCTGTGGGGCGTGGCTGCGCAGGTCTGACTGCTGACTCACCAGGCAGGGTGGGGCTGGAGTGAGGCTTTCCCCAGTAGGGCCCTGAAAATGGAGATGGCCTAGTCCCAGGGGTGGAAGGAGGTCCCTCCAGACCTGAGTGAGGAACGGGTCTGCCATTCTTGCCTCCTCCTCACCTGTGATAGCTGTGGGGGTTGAGCCCCAGGCAGCTGCCTTCCACTGAGGGATAGAACCAGACTGAACTCCGGAGGCCCCAAGAGTGTGAGGAAGGGGCCATGGGGGATCCTGGGCTCAGACACAGGACCTCTGAGTCTCCACATCCCTCTCAGGGCCATCCACTGCGCCCTGCGCTGAGCGTGCTCCTCACCTGACCTTGAATTCTCAAGACGGCCCTTGAGGTAGGGATGCCGTCCCCCATTGTGCGGAGGGGCAGGGCTGGGCCGAAGCTCGGGTTTGCTCATTTGGTTGTTCCACGTGTGTTTATAGAGCATTGACTACCTGCTTACATCCCACAGAAGGGACTGGAGGCCCCTGCCCTCATGGAGCTTGTGTTCTGGTGGGAGGAGAAGGCTAAGGGAAGGAAGAGAAACTTCAGATGTCAGCTGTGAAGAGAAACAAGCCAGGGGGAGGGGGTAGAGAATGATGGAAAATGCAGTTCTAGGTGGATTTTCAAGGTAGGGTGGTCTAGGAAGGCCTCTCAGAAGACAGGAGGAGAGGTAGGAGTGTGTGGACGGCTGAGGCAGGGTGTTTCAGATTGAAGGGACAGCAGGAGCAGAGGCCTGTGTGGGGACATGGCAGTGGTGGTGCTGGGACCGAGAGGAAGCTGGCAGGGCTGGAGCAGAGGGAGTGCGGGGAGGCTGCCAGGAGGTGAGGGCAGGAGAGGTGACCAGGGGCCCATCCTGCAGAGCCTGGGAGCCACGGGCCAGGCTTTGCGTTTGTTTAAATGATGGAAAGCAGTGGGAGGACTTGAATGACAGGCTGCGCTTTGCTTTTTTTTCCTTCAGTGTTTCCTATGGAGAAGAAATAGAAGCAGACAGATTAGCATAACGAATCCTGGCTCCCCGGCCCCCAACCTCAGCAGTTGTCAGGTCATGGCTCATCTTGTTTCATTAGCCACGTTGTTTTGGAGTCAGTTCCAGGTGTCCTTTTATTTCACTGGTAGATTTTTCACTGTGTATTTCTAGAAGATAAGAATTGGGGAGTTCCCTGACGGTCCAGTGGTTAGGACTTGGACTTGGCGCTTTCACTGCTGTGGCCCGGGTTCAGTCCCTGGTCGGGAAACTAAGATCCTGCAACCTGTGCAGCCAAAAAAAAAAAAAACAAAGAGTAAGAATTCTTAAAAAAAAAATCACACCAAAAAAATAACAGTAACTTCTTACTCTCATGTGTTTGCTCAGTGTTTTAATTTCTAATTCTTATAAATATTGGTTCTCTTAAGTCTCTCCTATTTATAGGATTCCTCCATCACCTCTGATTTCTCCCCCACCACCCTTGTATCTGTTGAAAGTAGTTGTCCCGTAGTGTTTCCCGAAGACTGGCTTTTGCAGACTGCTCTGTGGCAGGACTGACTGAACATGCTCCCCTGTCATAGTTCCTGAAAGTTGGTAGTTGGGCCTGGAGAGCCTTGATCAGATTCTGGTTTGATGGTTTTGTTTTTTTATTTTCTTATTTTGGCCACGCTGTGCGGCTTGCAGGATCTTAGTTTCCTGACCAGGGATTGAACCCCCGCCCTTGGCAATGAAAGTGCTGCATCCTAACCCCTGGACCGCCAGGAAATGCCCTTTTTTTTAAAAAAAAAAATTTTTAATTAATTAATTAATTAATTTTGGGGGCTGCATTGGGTCTTCGTTGCTGCGCGTGGGCTTCTCGTTGCGGTGGCTTCTCTTGTTGCAGAGCATGGGTGCTAGGTGCACGGGCTTCAGTAGCTGTGGCATGCGGGCTCAGTAGTTGTAGCTCAAGGGCTCTAGAGCACAGGCTCAGTAGTTGTGGTGCACAGGCTTAGTTGCTCCGTGGCATGTGGGATCTTCCCGGACCAGGGATCGAACCTGTGTCCCCTGTACTGGCAGGTGGATTCTTAACCACTGTGCCACCAGGGAAGCCCCCCTTCTGTTTTTTTTCAAGCTCACCTCCTAGGTGGTATTGTGCTCTTCCTTTAGGAAGCCGGCAGAGGCTGCTTGTCTCTTAACTGCCCTTGGTGGCAGCAGCTGCTCACTGCCTCCATCCATTAGTTCAGGAAAGGTTGAAGAACTTTACAGTGACACCGTGACTCTGGCTGTGCCTTGGGGAACAGACTGGAGCAGGAGAGGGAGCCGGCTTTTGTCCAGAGGAGGTGCTGGTATTGGTGTGGCATTGGAGGGTGGAGTCTGTCCCTTAGAGCTTACTGGCTGATTCTCTCTCCTGGGCACAGGTCCTCTGTGTCCCCAGCCTTTCCTGGAGGGAAGACCTGAGTGAGAGTCATCCCTGGCCTCCGGCACAGGGTCTGGCACAGAACGCTGCTCACCTGCTCGCCTGGGCCTGTCCCTCATACCTTTCCTGATCTCCCACTGGAAAGCCCCTCCCATTTCCCTCTGCGGCCCATTCTGTCCCAGAAGAGAGACTGATGAGGTGTCGGGTAGAGGAACAAGAGAGTGTTGGGGGGCTTCCCTGGTGGCGCAGTGGTTAAGAATCCGCCCTGGTCCAGGAAGATTCCACATGCTTCGAGTAACTAAGCCTGGGCACCACAACTACTGAGGCTGTGCTCTGGAGCCCACGAGCTACAGCTGCTGAGCCCACATGCCACAACTACTGAAGCCTGCACGTGCCTAGAGCCTGTGCTCTGCAACAAGAGAAGCCACCGCAATGAGAAGCCCGCGCACGACAACGAAGAGTAGCCCCCGCTCTCCACAACTAGAGAAAGCCCCTGCGCAGCAACGAGGACGTAATGCAGCCAAAAATAAATAAACAGATTTATTATTTTTTTTTAAAAAGTGTGGGGGCCCACCTGAGTGCAGGAAGCGGGAGCAACTCTCCTCTGAAGGAAGACAGGGCCCCACCCTCCGTCCTGGGGGCAGGGAGCATCTCCCTACCATTGGCGAGGGACTGTTGACAAATGCTGTTGACCAAGCATTTGGTGTGTTCCTGGCCGGAGGAAACTATTCAGCCACCTTCAGCCTTCCCTGAGTGCTGCCCTGGCTCCTTTTCTGACCGCCCTGCTGCTTCTGCAGAGCAGCTGCAGTCTTGGTATCCTGAGGCCACTTCCTTCCTGCTGCATCCAGCCTTGTAATCCTCACAGTGGCCCCATGAGAACAGGTACTGGGGTGAGGTTGTCTTATGGAGGAGGCCACCGAGGTGCAGAGAGGTGTGGTCAGCTCAGGAGGCCCCAGACTCCCTGCCCCAGCCTGCCAGGGCGTGGTCAGCCCTGCGCCTCCAGTTGTCCCCTTGTACCCTTTTCTACCATGCTGGCCCCCAGCCTGTGAATGCCCCAAGTTCATTTTTTGCCTCTGGACTTTAACACACACCGATCTCTTCTGGGAAAGTCGCTCTTCTCTTTTCACTGCTTTCCTGTCTCGACTTACTTGTCCTCTTTCACATTTTACTTCCAGTGTCATTTCCTGGAGAGGTCCTCTCTGATTGTTTCGATCTAAATCGTTCTCTATAATTTCCTCTCCTGACCCTTGGAATGTCTTTTAATTATGGACTTCTGTGTATGGTTGTATGAGAGGCAGCAAACAGGATAGGGATAGTTAAAAGAGCTTGGGCTCTGGAGCCAGGCATCTCGGTTGGAACTCCAGCTCTGCCATTTCCTGCCTGTGTGGCCTTGGGCAGGTGACTCATCCTCTGTGCCTTAGTTTCCTCATCTACAAAAAGGGGACAATAGCACTGCCTCATAAGGTTGCAGGCACGATCAAAAAGGTCAATAGGGCTTCCCTGGTGGCGCAGTGGTTGAGAGTCCGCCTGCCGATGCAGGGGACACAGGTTTGTGCCCAGGTCCGGGAAGATCCCACATGCCGTGGAGCGGCTGGGCCCGTGAGCCATGGCTGCTGAGCCTGCGCGCCCGGAGCCTGTGCTCCGCAACGGGAGAGGCCACAACAGTGAGAGGTCCGTGTACCGCAAAAAAAAAAAAAAAAAAAAAAAGGTCAATAGATGTGAAATGTGTGACGGTAGTGCAGTAAGTACTATATAAGTGTCACCTACGGTTAAATTATTTTGTCGAGGAATAAAGAGAGAGTGTGCGTGATGCCCATGATTCAGGGCCGGGGTGGAGTGGTGGCTCAGATAACACACATCTCTCCTTTTCTCCAGTGGAGTTTCCCTGTCCTCCCCTTCTGTGTACTGTCCTCTTGTGTTTCAGACCAGCGGTTGGGCCATGTCTTCACCTGTATTTGGGATAATGAAAGTGCTGTGAGGACTCAGGGGTTAAGACAGGGAAAGCACCTGGGTAGGGTCTGGCCTATACAAAGTGCTCCTTGACTGGGGCTTACATGTCTTCCAGTCCCACCTGTGGCTCGTGTCTCCCCACCGTCCCTGGCACTTAGTAAATGTCTGTTGAATGGAAGGATGAATGGGACACATGAGGGTCCCCCCTGATCCTGTCCTCCTTCCACCCCCACCATGCCCGGTGGGCTCTGGGTGAATAGACAGTTTCCACCGCAGGTCTAGTAGCAGTCTGTGCTGAGGATAAAGGCCATCTGGGAGGGGATTCACCTGGGCGGGCCACAGGTCCCGTGAGCCGGGCCTTGGTGGGTGATGGGCATTCTGGTCAGAAGAGGTGGACAGGTCATTTTGTGAGTAAGGCTTGTACTGGGACCACTTCCCTTGTGACTGGAGGGCAGGGTATGGGAGGATGTAGCTGGGATTGAAGGAGGAGGGGAGGGGAGGAGGTTGGCTCAGGGGCCCAGGTGGGAGAGGGCGAGGCCTAGGCAGGGGCTGTGGTGGTAGAGAGGTGAGTGTTGAAATTACAGTTCCTGTTTTGGGGTGCCTTCGGCATCTAGGCCCCGGGTCACATGCTTCATGAGTTGCCTAATGTAATCCTCATGACCCCATCGTGCAGCAGGGACCTCTTGTTTGTTTGTTTTTCAGATGGGGAAACTGAGGCTCAGAGAGGTGAGGTCACATGCCCAAGGCCCCACAGCTAGACAGTGGCGGAGCCAGGACTCGCCTCAAGGTCTGTCGTTGTCCGCCACCAGGCTCTGTGCCTCTGCCACTGAGCAGCCCGTGTGGCCTTGGACAGGTGCTGCTCCTCCAGCCCCCTGCCTCCCAGCCCACGCTACGGAGGCGTGGTTAGACACTCGGGAGTCCAGGATGTGGGCCCAGAGGTCTTATCTGATCCTTAGCATGGAGGGAGCCAGGTCTGAGTGTTGTGGGAAGTCCTGGGGGCTAAGGCCAGGTAGGTTTTCCTGGGCCTCAAGCACAGAGGGTGAGCTTCCCCTCAAGGCAGAAAAAGGAAGCATTTGGGGTTTGGGGTGGGAGGAGGAAGTGGGTGGTGCTGAGAAGTCGCCTGGGGAAGCAGGGACTTGCCTTCTACTTTCTGCTCTGTGGTGACACGGTCTTTGAAAGGTGAAAGGAGTCAGGGGTATGACACTTCCCCTCCCAGAGCTTCAGTTACCTCATCTGTCAAATGGGTTCATTGTGGCCCCTGCCCCACAGGGCTGATCAGGCTGAATCTCCAAGGGCAAAGCCTTTGGCACATCAGAGCTGCTGGTGGCTGCCATTTTTTAGCACCCATTGGTGGACCGTCATCTGAACAGGCTTTCCAGTAGGGGTTGTCCCCAGGTTTAGGCAGGAACCTGGGCTCAGAGAGGTGGTGACTTGTCCCAGGTCACATAGCTAGCGCCTGAAGGCTCCTGGATTAGAATCAGCTCCACTGACCTGAGGCTGCTCTGTGGGGTGTGGGAGAGTCAGTGCCCTCTGTCATGCCTTGCTACTCCCTGGCCGTGCGACCTTGGGCAAATCATTTCTCTTTGCCTCCATTTCCTCATCTGTAAGTTGGGGTGACAATAGGGCCTGCCTCACAGGGTCGTTTGTGAATTAAATGAGTTCTTTTGATTCTGCTGCTTGTCATTTCCAGCTTATAGCAGATCCTCAGGATAGCCTGTGTTGTGAGTGCAGAGGAAGTTCTGTTAGTAGCCCGATTCACAGGTGGGAATTCAGTAATCCCACAGGGAGGTGATATGCCTGATATCACATTTACAGGGATAGCCTTGGAAGTTCTGTGTCCTATCCCCTGCACAGAACTGCCACCACATTTGGGTGGATGTAGGCAGGGTTATAAGTGACAAACACAACTCAGACTGGCTTAAGCAAAAAGGAACTTGGTTATTGCTGAAGATCCAGGTGCTCCACGCACACGTGATGAACCTCAGGAGTCTTTTCCTCTCTGTCCTTGGCCTTGTGTAGGTTTCATTCTCTCCCCTCCTGGTGGCAAAACGGCCCCCAGCAGCTATGGGCTTAACAGCCCACCTTCTTGGCAGCCTCTGTGGAAAGAGAGCTCCTGCTTGCAGTAGAGCCAGCCCAGTTCCAGCCTTGAGTCTCCTGGGCCTGGTGCTTGCTTGGTGGTTGTGGGGCTGAGGATATGACTGGCCCCACATGAATGTCCCTGTTCGAGGACGCAAGAGGGGTAAAGCTGCTTACCTAAAAGCAAGTCCATTCATTCGTGCGTTGGTTCTTTCACAAATGTGTATTGAGTACCTACTGTATGTCACGGGGCTACACTAATGAACAAGACAGACAAAAATCCCTTCCTTCAGGGAGCTCACATTGAGGGGGAGACAGGTGATAAGCCTGACGGTAAGGGAGAGCTTAGGGTAGGTTAGAAGGTGATAAGTGCCTTGGGAAGAAATGGAGCAAGGAAAGGGGAACTGGGAATCCCGGGGCCGGGTGGTGGTGGTAAACAGGGTGGTCGAGGTAGGCTCACTGGGGAGGTGGCCTCTGAGCAAAGGCCTGTAGGAAGTGAGGGAGTAAGTCCCGTGGGCGCTGGGGAGAGAACACCCCGGGCTGAAGGAGAGGCAGGGCCGGGCGGAACCTGCCTGCTGGTGGGGGGGGGGGGTGGGGCAGCGAGGAGGTGGTGAGGCTGGAGTGGGGCACATGAGGGGAAGAGCAAGGCCACCAGGTCAGGAGGTAACAGGTCAGACCACAAGAGAGAAGCCGAGTGAGGATGTCATCCGTACTTGGGTGTGGTTACCAGAAGGGGGAAGGTTGTGGGGCTGGTGCAGTGCAGCCCACAGTGAGGGGCAGCAGGAGGAGGCTGGAGGGAGCGAGGGAGGGTGGCGGTTCCCCTCTTCCCCCTGGCCCCACTGCGCCGTGTGTCGGCCCCTCCCTGACCAGTCCCTCCTTCTCCGCAGACATCCGGCTCAGGGTGCGAGCAGAGTACTGCGAGCATGGGCCGGCCTTGGAGCAGGGCGTGGCATCCCGGAGGCCCCAGGCCCTGGCACGGCAGCTGGACGTGTTTGGGCAGGCCACGGCGGTGCTGCGCTCTCGGGACCTGGGCTCTGTGGTCTGTGACATCAAGTTCTCAGAGCTCTCCTATCTGGACGCCTTCTGGGGTGACTACCTGAGTGGTGCCCTGCTGCAGGCCCTGCGGGGCGTGTTCCTGACTGAGGCTCTGCGTGAAGCCGTGGGCCGGGAGGCTGTCCGCCTGCTGGTCAGTGTGGACGAGGCTGATTACGAGGCTGGCCGGCGCCGCCTGCTGCTGATGGAGGAGGAGGGGGGAAGGCCCGCCTGAGGCCTCCTGATCCTGGATCTGGCAGGACTGACCCCACCTCCTAGCCTCTGGGCCACCTTCTCCCCTGGAGGATGTCGACCATCTCTACTCCTAGAGGACTGTCACTCTACTAGCTCTGAGGACTGTGACAGCCAGGCCCCTTGATAGACCCTCCCACAGGATGTGGGCTTTGAGGCCTAAACCACTTCCAGCTGAGTTTCCTTTCCAACCGCCCCCCCCCCCCCCCCCGCGCTCCTTACCACCACCCCCCACCACCACCACCCCGCCCATTAGGTGCGTTCCCTCAGCTTCAGGAGGCCAGGGGCTCAGGCCTGCAGATCCGAAAGGAAGGGAGGCATAGCCACACACCAAAGGCCCCTTGCACATCGTATTCCTGGCCCTGGGCTGTGTGCGTGCACACACGCTGCCCCCTCTGAAATCTCTCCTGGGCTCCTGCCCTGGCCTGTTCCACTTACTGCTTTGGCCTAAGGGCTTCTCTCTCAGGATCTCTGATTATACCGCCCCCCAACCCTGAGCTTCAGCCACACCAGTGGGCACTGGAGCTGGGGTGCATCTGGGGCCTGCTCACCTTGCCCGCACATCTCTACAGCCAGCCGGGCTCTGCCCAGCTTCCACACACAGACCTGGCTCTCCCCCTTCTCCTGCTCCCCGAAGCTGGACACAGATTTGCACATGGATCTGCACCGAGTGTCACACATGTGTTGCAGCGGCATCAGACCAACTGTGCTGTTTCCCAGGAGGCCAGGACCAGGAACCAACTTCTTTCTCAGAAAGGGAAGGCAAAGGCTTGGGGCTGATGGGAAAGGCCTTTTACGAGTGACACCAATAAAACTGCCCTGGAGAGGGCATAGGTGGGCATCACGGCTGTACTCTTTCCTTTATGGGCTGGAGGAAGGAGCTGATTAGAGCCTGGGCCCAGTACCAATCCCGGAGTTCCTCGCCTGGTATCTGGCTGGAGGGTGTGCAGGATGCTGGACCATCATGTGCCGGCTGCTGCCACGGTCTTGCCCTCCTTTTGGCTTCAGTTTCCTTATCTGTTGAAGGAGGACATACTGCCTTGGAGTCATAGACTCTCTCAACCTCATTCACACATGCTTCGCTCCTGTATGTCCTTGGGAGTGCTGGTATTTTTTAACTAGTTCGGTGAGGTGGGCTAACTGTCTATCTCCAAGGCCGACAGAGCCCAGGGTTTGGAAACCAACTGGGTCAGCAGCCAGTGCTCTCTGCCTAGAGCCCCTCTCCAGGTGGCTCTTCACCCCTCACAGCTTCTGGACAGTTACTAACCTTAAATCTGGATCTGTTGTTTCTCCTCCTGAGGCCAAACACTACTTCCTGCTGCCCCGTGGCTGCAGCTGAGGTTGTGGCCTCTTGCTGTTGCCCTACTCCTTGTTTTAAGAGTGTAGGAACTCAAGTTCCGTACACAATACTGGGAGCTTTCCTTCCTGGGCGAGAAGGGGACCTGGGCTGGGAGTTGGGGAGGGGGAGGGCAGGGATTCCCAACTGCCGGCTTTTCTTGGGGGAAAGGATGCAGCTATCCACGCCTGGGAACCTGTCCTGGACCCCTGACCTGTGTTGATATACAGGGATACAGCGGCAAGTCTAGGAGTTGAATCCTGTCCAGGAGTCAAGACCTGATCCATCTAGTTGCTGTGTGATCCCAGACTGTCTCCATTTACCTTCTCTGGGAGGGAGGTAATGTCTGCTGGGCACCTAGATAAGATCTATTTAATACTTAGCCAGCTGTGTGAAGTAGGGATTTTGGAAGTGACTTGCCGCAGGAGTAGAGAAGCACTGAGATGGAAAACAGCTCTCCACTGGTGGATGCCGTCAGGTTGGGAAGGCAGGTGGGGGCTTCCAGGTGCTTTCTCCTTCCCTCAACTAGGGGAGTCTCCTTGGCTGGTGTGGGACACAGGCTTTCTTTTCACGACCTGTCAACATTTGGGGTCTTCCTCTACCTGGGGCTTCCCGTGCTTGGGGGGTGGGGGCTGCTGCTTGACCTACCCTGAGCTAAACTTCAGCGTCCGCCTCTCCCTCAGGCCCTGGGGCGTCTCCCCACCAACCTCCAGGTTGCCAGCGTTGGGCCCAGCCTCTTTAGCGGACAAGATTCAGGCCCTGGCCCTTACCCACCTCCACTCCCATCACCAGTTCAGTTCCTTGCTGAAGCCCCCGCCCCCTGCTTCAGCCCCGCCCTATTCCTGAGGCCCTCACTCCTACAAGCCCCGCCCCATGCCTTAGGCCCCGCCCGCTCCACCCTTTTCAGCCGGGGTCGGGGGTGGGGAGCGGGGTGTGCGTCTTTCGTGGCAAATGCATGCCGGAAGTAAGGGAGCCTAGCCTTGAGGCCGCGGGAGCCGGAGGCCGCGGGAGCCTGCGCAGGCGCAGTGTGTGCCAAGAGTCCGCGGTGGCAGGAACCTCGAGGCAGTGTTTTGCGCTTCCAGAACCTGCCTGCGCGCATGCGCTAGAGAGCTCGCCTGGGCTTGCCAGAGCCCGTGTTGGGTGTTTGACAGAGTCCTGAGGAGGCCTATTAAGTGGGTCAGACCCAGGCTAAGAGGACAACCCAGGGAGGTCAGAGAGCTTCAGAAGTCGAGAAGGATTCTATGGGGCAGGACATGGACAGGCTGCAGCCAAGGGAAATAGGGGCCTGTGGGAGCTCAGAGGAAGGCGGGCCATGGTTTCACAGAGGAGAGGAACCTGGAGCTGGCTCTTGAAGGATGAGTAGGAGTTCAGCAGAATGACAGAGAGGGGCCATTCCAGGCAGAGAACATTCCTCGAGGAGGCCTTAGGGAACATTCCTGAATGGGATGTAGAGAGACAGATGGACTGAGTCAAAGGTAAGTGGCAATGCAGAGTCAGCCACGCCCTCGTTCGGTCAGCAATCATCTCCTGCCACATTGCTAGCAGACACACAGGGGCCCTGACAATGACAACGTCAGGTGGTAGGTGAGGCATGCCCAGTGTACCTGCATAGCAGCACATGTTCCGAGAGGGCTCCTGGTTGCCCAGCCCTGGGCTGGCTGGCCTCTGCTGGGGATCCTGAGAGGACTCTAGCCTGGGTGCTGGCTCTGGACAGCTCCTGTTCTGGTGGGTGAGCCAGACTGGGACACTGGGGGTCACAGCCCAGAGTGGTCAGTGACTGAACAAGCAGCAGAGGCTGGGGGTGCTCAGATGACCCTGGATGGAGGGACCCAGGAAATCTTCATGGATTGGGAAGCTCCCTGTTCATTTTATTAAAAATTATCACCACCACCGCCGCCACCAAGATACTTTTTTTTTTTTGGCCATGCGGCATGAGGGATCTTAGTTCCCCGACCAGGGATCGAACCCACGCCACCTGCAGTGGAAGCGCGGAGTCATAACCACTGGACCGCCAGGGAAGTCCCGCCAAGATACTTTTGTGAAATATAACAAATACCACAATATAACATATAATTGTGAAATATAACATTCAGAAAAGTGCATAAAACATAAATTGTACAGTTAATAAGCTGTTGTGAAACACCCATGCCTCCCATGATAAGACATACATTAGCAACACCCCAGAATTCCCCCCACCCCCTTTCTGTCATGTGCACCCTCCTGATCACAACTCCTCTTCCCCTAGCTAGGAACACTATTCTTTCTTTTACAGTAATAATTCCTTGCTTTTCTTTAACTTTCTAGTTTTATGTCACTCAATGAAATAGTTTTATCTCTTTTTGAATTTGATATAAATGGAATCATACAATATGTTTTCTGTTGCGTCTGGTTTCTTTTGTTCAACCTTGTGTCTGTGAGATTCTTCCACGTTCTGTTTATTTGTAGTTGACTCATTTTTATTGCTGCATAGTATTCATTGTATGACCATCCCACAGGTAGTTAGTTCATGCATTGCACTGTTGATGGACATTGGGTTGTTAGCAGTTTGGAGCTGTACTGTATAATGCTGTGAACATTCTTACGTGTGTGTGTGTGTGTGTGTGTGTGTGTGTGTGTGTGTGTGTGGTGTGTGTGTGAACAAATGCTTTTTTTTTTTAATTTATTTTTGGTTGCGTTGGGTCTTTGTGCGTGGGCTTTCTCTAGTTGCGGCGAGCAGGGGCTTCTCTTCATTGCAGTGCGCGGGCTTCTCATTGCGGGGGCTTCTCTTGTTGCGGAGCACGGGCTCTAGGCACGCAGGCTTCAGTAGTTGTGGCTCCTGGGCTCTGGAGCGTAGGCTCAGTAGTTGTGGTGCACGGGCTTAGTTGCTCCATGGCATGTGGCATCTTCCCAGACCAGGGATCGAACATGTGTACCCTGCATTGGCAGGCAGATCCTTGTCCACTGCGCCACCAGGGAAGCCCAATGCTTACATTTCTGTTGGGATATACCTGGAAGGAGAATTGGAGAATTCCTGGACATGGGCAAGAGTATGTTCAGGTTTGGTCAATACTGCCTAATTAGTTTCCTATGAGTGCTGTAACGAATTACCACAAACCTAGTGGATTAACACAGCATAAATGTATTCTCTCACAGTTCTGGAGTCCAGAAGTCTAAAATTAGTTTCACTGGGCTGAAGTCAAGGTGTTGGCAGGCCCGTACTCCCCTTGGAGGCTCCACGTGAGAATTTGTTCCTTGCCTACTGTGGCTTCTGGTGGCTGCCAGTATCCCTTGGTCTGTGGCTGCATTACTCCAATTTCTGCCTCTGTACTTACATTGCCTCCTCTCTGTCAGTGTCAAATCTCCCTTTGCCTCTCTTACAAGGATCCTTGTGATTGCACTTAGGGCTCACTCGAATAATCCAGAATAGTCTCCTCATCTCAAAATCTGTAATCACATCTGCAAAGTTCTTTTTGTCACATAAAATAACATTCACAGATTCCAGACATTAAGCCACGGACTTTTTTTTTTTTTTTTTTTTTTTGGCTGTGCTGCATGGCTTGCGAGATCTTAGTTCCCTGACCAGGGATTGAACCCGTGCCCCCTGCAGTGAAAGGGCAAAGTCCTAACCACTGCCGGGGAATTTCCTTGGGGGACGTTTTTCAGCCTACTACACTGGCAAATTTCTTTTCTAAACCGTTTATACCGATTTACTGTCCCACCAGCACTGAATGAGAGTTCTCTTTGCCTCACATCCTTGCCAATACCTGGTATTGTCAGACACTTTTAATTTTGTGGTAGGATACCATTGTGGTTTATCTTCCTTCTCCCTCATGATTAATTTCTGCTCACTCTTGAATGAGGAGTAGGAGATCTTTGGGTGGATAGAATGGGCAAGGGTATTCCAGACAGGTGGAATACCATGTATGAAAGGTCTCAGGAAACATTTGTTTAAACTGAGTAAGAGGTTGCTTTTTTTTTTAAGCATTAAGTTATTAAAAGTAAAGAGTATGCAGAGAGAGAAATGGAACAAAGTCAAGGGTAAATAAGATGGTCCAATATGAGGCTCTGGTTGGGCAGGGAAGGGAGAGGAGCCACGAAGGGGTCTGGCCAAACTGGCAGAAAACAGAAGGCTGAAGGGAGTGGAGCTCTCTCTATGAGCTGATGCCACAGGTGTGGTGGCAGCGGAGGCCTGCCAGCCCTGGAAGTCAGGTTCCGGGGTCAGAGCGCAGGACACTGGATTTTGAACATGGAAGACAGTACTGGGTTGTGGTTTAAACCAGGGATTTTAAATTTTTATTTATTTTTTTAATTGAAGTACAGTTGATTTACAATGTTGTTTTAATTTCTGCTGTACGGCAAAGTGATTCAGTTATACATATACGTTCTTTTTTATATTCTTTTCCATTATAGTTTATCACAGGATATTGAATGTAGTTCCATGTTCCATACAGTAGGGCCTTGTTGTTTATCCATTCTATACATAATACTTTTATCTGCTAACCCCAAACTCCCAATCCTCCCCTCTCCCACCGACCCCCCCTTGGCAACCACAAGTCTGTTCTCTATGTCTATGAGTCTGTTTTTGTAAAACCAGGGATTTTTAATTTGGGACCCAGAGAGCCCCGTGTTACAATCCTGGCTCTGCCCCTTTACTGAACGTTACCCATGACTTTTCTCCTTCCCTCACCCCCAAATCATTCAACAATCATTTACCAGTGTATACTTCTAGCTACTAGAGGATGGGTCAGCTCCAGTCCCTCTCTTGCCATGCTCTGGCTTTGTGGGGGATGTGATCACTGAGGGATGTGATCACTGTGGGAACTCAGATGAGGCAGACACCAACTCTAATCTGGCTTCACAGAACCCAGGCTTCCTTGAGCCTTAGGTCCTCGGGTTCTATCACCCTCTGTTCCACTTCCTCATTGACATCTGTTGACTCCTTGCCTACTCCCCCTCATTCCTGAAGACCGTAGCACATCCTCACAGACTTCCTGTCCACCCCAGCCCCCGCCGTTCTGCTGGGATACTTAACCTCCGTGTGGTGACCCATCCTTCTAGTTATCGAGCGTCTTAGTCTCTTTCTACCTCATCCTTGGTGACCTTCCTCCCACACCAGCCGTCCACTCCCATGACCACACTTAGTCATGACCCGGAAGGGCAGTGCACACAGTGAACATTTACTGAGCACTTATACCACATGCCAGGCACTGTGCCAAACGGTTTACATGTTTACCCGTCCCCGAAACCTGTAGGGTTGGTATTTTAAAGACGAGGATACACACTCAGGAAGGTGAAGTCACTTCCCTGGGTGACACATTTAGTAAAGTGGCAAAGCCAAGATTGTAACAGAGCACTCTCTGGGTCCCAAATTAAAAATCCCTGGTTTTAACCACGACCCAGTACTATCTTCCATGTTCAAAATCCAGTATCCTCTGCTCTGATCCCAGCACCTTCCTTCCAGGCCTGGCAGGCCTCCGCTGCCATCACACCTGTAGCATCAACTCATAGAGAGAGCTCCACTCCCTTGACCCCTCTGTTTTCTGCCAGTTGGCCAGACCCCTCCTGGCTCCTCTCCCTTCCCTGCCCAGCCAGAGCCTCACATTGGACCATCTGATCTCTCTGGCTAGCTCTCTAATAGTCAGGGTCCCGGCGGGAAACAGAGGGCACCACAGCTGGGATTTCAAAGATCATTTAATGAAGGGACTTTTTGCAGAGGGTGTGGGTCAGGTTGAGAGAACCAACAAGGGAGGTGAAGACAGCGGGAAGTTGGGACCACTCTGAGGTCTGCAGGGGTCAGGAGAGGAAATGATATTACTGGAGCCCGGTGAGACCGTGGAACATACCTGAGCAGCGTCAGCGTTGTGGAGGGTGCAGCCACTCTCAGAACTACGGTACTCTGACTTCCCTGGCGGTCCAGTGGTTAAGACTCCGCGAGTCCAATGCAGGGAGCGCAGGTTTTGTCCCTGGTCAGGGAACTAAGATCCGCGTGCCACGTGGCTCCCCCCCACCCCCCCGCCAAAAAAGAAAAGGGACAAAAAACCATGGTAGTGGGAATTCCTTGGTGGTCCAGTGGTTAGGATTCCATGCTTCCACTGCCAGGGGCCCAGGTTTGATCCCTAGTTGGGGAACTAAGATCCTGCAAGCCACGTGGCATGGCCAAGAAACAAACAAACAAACCACGGTACTGATCCAGAGCTGGGAGTAGGAGGTGACATATCCAGAATGACCCAGTTAGAAGTCAGAGGGCAAGGCAGCCTGGATGATGCTGTTCATACGGGCAGAGAAGGGTGGAGGTGGGCCTGGAGGGCAAATGGAAAATGGGCAGCGCGCTCTGGGTTCCTGTACACCCTGGCCTCTGCCTCATCTATCAGCACATCCCTAACCCTGGTTCAGGTGGCTGAGATTGGCTCAGAGAAGAATGGTGGCAAAGTGGTACATATAGGTGCCACTCCGACTTCTTGGTCAACCCCCTGTCAGTCACCACGCTCCCATGAACATCCCCCAACCCTACCCTTTCATTCTCAACAAATAAAACTAAGGCTAATCAGTCATTCATTTCTTTCAGCTTCCTATACACACCTATAGGAATTCACACCCACCTTTACTTCCCTTCTCCAGGCTCTTTTCTAGTCCAGCCTCTCCACCCATGCATCGCCTATCATTATGACTCCCAGAATATTACTCCTTCATTCTTCCCTTCTCTGTTTCAACAGTGCTTCCTTCTCACTCCTTCTTCTTAGCCTATAAATATATGCAAATTTCTACCACTTTAACAACTAACAAGGACTTTGCTGGTGGTCCAGTGGGTAAGGCTCTGGGCTCCCAATACAGGAGCAGTTCCCCTGGTCGGGGGACTAGATCCCACACGCTGCAACTAAAGATCCCTCGTGCTGCAACTAAGACCCGGTGCAGCCAAATAAAAAAACAAAAACAAGAACAAAAAACCTCTACCTCCCTTTACTCTGTGCCCCCTCTAGTGCCTGCCCTTTGTCTTTCTCCTCATCCCACCCAAAATTTCTTGAAAATAAGTATGAATTAGGGTTCTTTGGCTGCAAGCAACAGAGACTGACTTGCTAACTTAAGCAAGCAAGGAATTTATTAGAAGGAAATAAAGGTGGCACACACAGTGGAAGGAAAGACCGAAGAACCCGGCTTCAGAAAAGACTGGAGCCAGGGCAGGGGCGGGAATCGAGAGAGCAGGAAGGAATGGCGGTTTCCTCAGGGCCCTGGCTGCTGCATGAATCAGCTCCAACCAGGTTCAGGCGTCCTGTCACGTAAGCTCACAATTCAAATTCCAGGGAGAGCTTCTGATTGGTGCAGTTTGAGTCATGTGACCTCCCTTTGGCCTGTGGACAGCTGGGCACCCTGGCGGACAGAGTCTCATGGAATCGTACGTATCTGGTAGGCCATGGGTGGTTACTCAGAGAAAAATCAGGGAGCTGTCATAGACGGTGGGGAAATGGCTTCTGGGCAGGCAGAAACAATAGATGTCTGTGCACTCCTGCTCGTCAGTCAGCCCC
This sequence comes from Delphinus delphis, assembly GCF_949987515.2. Taxonomy (NCBI): domain Eukaryota; kingdom Metazoa; phylum Chordata; class Mammalia; order Artiodactyla; family Delphinidae; genus Delphinus; species Delphinus delphis. The sequence continues at coordinate 11,733,208 of NC_082702.1, read as the reverse complement.
AGGCTTCATCTCCCATCTGAGTCCTCAACTCACCGAAACCATTTGCACCGAGCTTGTTAATGACCTTCTCTTGCCAAATCCAAGGACATTTTTCAGTCTTTATCTGCAGTTTTTAACTCCATTGACCAGTGCCTCTCTTTTGAAAATCTTTCCTCCCTTGGCTTCTGCAAGACAAATCAACCCAAGACTTAACATCTTAAAATAACAAACATTTATTATCTCATAGTTTCTGCAGGTCAGAAATCCATGAGCAGCCTAGCTGAGGGGTTGTGGTCTCTTCTGAAGGCTTGGGTTGTGTGTGTGTGTGGATGGATAGCATGACCTAGTTTCCCCCAGGGTGAGTGATCCAGTAGAGGGGGAGAGAGAGAGAGAGAGAGAGACAGAGAGAGAGACAGAGAGAGACAGAGACAGAGGAAGGGAGGGAGAGAGAGAGGGAGGAAGGAGAGAGGCAGGAGAGTTGGGGAAAAAGAAAGACATGCACTACACAGGCAAGGAAGCTGTGGTGTTTTTTGTTTTGGTTTTTTTTGGCTTGCAGGATCTTACTTCCCCAACCAGGGATTGAACCCTGGGCCCTCGGCAGTGAGAGCATGGAGTCCTAACCACTGGATTGCCAGGGAATTCCCAGTGTGGTCCTTTTTATAACCTAATCTTGGAAGTGACATCCCATCACTTCTGCCATATTCTGTTTATTAGAAGTGAGTCACTAGGTCCAGCCCACAATGGGGAAGGGATCACACAAGCACGTGAGTGTCAGGAGGCAGGGTCACCGGGGGCCTCGTAGGGGCTGCCTACCTCGGCTTCCATAACACAGCACATTCAAGGTTCTCCTTCCTCCCTGACAGCTTCTCTGGTCCTTGTAGGGGCTCCTCTTACTCTGCCCTGCCTTTGAAATGTGGCTCTTCCCCTGTGCTCCTCCCTTGGCCCATAGCTCTCTCATTCTTCATATTCTTCCTGAGAGAGGTCCTCCACCCTCATGATTTTAGCTATCACCTGTATGCTGATGATGCCCAAATCTTCAGTGCAGACCTGTCTCCATGATACTGCACGTAAATATGTCCAAATATTGACTGCAGAGCCAATATAAACTCTTGGACCCAGGGCATGTCCCATGAGCACTGCAGACATAAGAAGTTCCATAAAGGGACTTGCCTGGTGGTGCAGTGGTTAAGAATCCGCCTGCCAAAGCAGGGGACACGGGTTTGAGCCCTGGTCTGGGAAGATCCCACACGCCGTGGAGCAACTAAGCCTGCGTGCCACAACTACTGAGCCTGCGCTGTAGAGCCCGTGAGCCACAACTACTGAGCCCACGTGCCACAACTACTGAAGCCCACGCGCATAGAGCCCGTGCTCTGCAACGAGAAGCCACTGCAATGAGAAGCCTGCGCTCCGCAATGAAGAATAGCCCCCGCTCGCTGCAACTAGAGAAAGCCCATGTGCAGCAACAAAGACCCAACGCAGCCAAAAATAAATAAATAAATAAATTTATATTAAAAAGAAAAGCTCCGTAAAAACTTCACTGGGGAATTCCCTGGCAGTCCAGTGATTAGGACTCTTTGCTTTCACTGCTGAGGGCCCAGGTTCAGTCCCTGGTTGGGGAACTAGGATCCTGCAAGCCTCATAGCGCAGCCAAAAACAAACACAACAACAAAAACAGAACTTCATTGAGTAAGTTCTATGCCGCCTCCTATTTTCTCCCAGCTCAGCAAACGGGACCTCCACCTACCCTGGCATCCAGCTGAGGAGCGTGCCCTTGACACCACTCTCTCCCTTACCCTCATATCCAAATGTAAAGCCTTGCTGACTGGATTTTCCTCAAGGTTTTTCCAGCCTGTGCCCTCCTCTGTGTCCCTGACACCAACATCGTAATACTGGCTTTTAGTACCTCTTGCCTAGGCTATTGCAACAGCTTCCTGATTTCTCTGGCCCCCACTCAAAAATGCAAAACTGCCCTTGATGAAACCCCCATGGCCTCTGAGATCAAAAGATGCTTAATGACTGGGCCCCATCCAGCCTCTCCAGCAGCATCTTCCTCTCACAGCTTGTGCTCTAGCAACCCGCCCGCCTGTCTGCACACACCCTGCTCTTCCTCATGTGTCCGTTTTTTTCTGTTCATACTGTCCTCTCTGAGTTTAATGCCCCCTGCAATTTCGGGAGAATGATTTCCCCTTGAAAACTCAAGAGAATTTGAGCTCTTGACAGCAGGAGTTATATCCTCTCCTGCTTTGCATCCCCAGCACCTTCCATGGAAGTCACACTTATGTAGGTACCTCAGCTTGTGTATGGAATGGATGAATGTATAAGCTGGAGATTTACAGTAGCATAGGGTATGGGAGCTGGTTCTTTTTTTTTTTTTTCACTCAGTCAAGTTTATTGAGAATCTACCACGTGCTCAGCACTGTCCTTGGCAGTGACGTGAGAAAAATTACAAAACAAGATATCAAGAAGGGAAAAATACACTTTGCACTCTGTTAATTTGCAATCTTTTCCACGTTGCTTTTCAAAAGTGTTCTCGGGTTGTTTGGGGATGTGATCTCCCTGCTTTTTCCATGTCCCCCTAAGGTTTCCAGCACTCTCAAGTTATGTGCCACTGTGGCCATCCCCTAAAGAACAGGGGATGGGACAGGAAGAACAGCTTCCTGCTGATGGGGTAGTCAGGGCTGGGGTCCCATAGCGGGGTGGATACTTTCAGCGGGAACCCGTCAACCCCAAGGGCTCAGGGCACTCACAGTGAATCATGAAAAGGCCAGGCTTGGGGAAGCCCCAGACAGGGCCCTGGGGCCCTTGCTCACCCCCTCCCCAGAAGACGTGCTGAAAGTGCTAACACTGTAAGAAAACAAGGCATAGCTACATGCAGGCCTGGACGCACCAGACTTCTCACCTCCCATTCTTCCCCTTTCTTGTGCTAACACCAGGCGCTGGCACCACCAGGGCCCAGGCCAGAGGGGAAGTCTAGTGCCAAGTGGAGAAGGTCCAATGTATAACCTGTGATGCCCAAGGGGGGCTGGGGCAGAGAGGTGTGCAGCAAAGGGTACTGGTTTGTGCTTGGCCGGCGCTGCTGGGCCAGAGGTGCGTTCCTGTGCAAAGGGCAGGCTGGTTCTCTACAGCTAGCAGGGTCCTAAATTTTCCCTGAGGGAGCAAAGCTGCATAGCATGGGAAGGAGATCCAGGACGTGCAGGGCCCTCCCAACCAGGCACGCCCCCAGTGCTGAGGAGCACCGGTGTGGGGCACAGAGCTGCCCCAAGCCGACAGGCCATGCCACGCTTAGATGCTGGATGACCTCCAGGCACACCTGGACAGAGAGCCCCATCCGCCTGGGCACAGGCAATCATGCAGGCCCTCAACCAGAGTTGGAACAAGGGCTTAGGTCCAGCTGGCAGCCTTGCCAAGGATACCAGTGACCCAGAGGACAAGCAAAAGTGGCAGTGGCGTGGCCTCTTCCCGTTGGCAATGTGGCCAGGCCTTGGAGGAGGACCGGGAGGGTGCCCAGGGGCCAAGAAGGAACCCTCTGTCTTGGCCTCAGCTCAGAGTCAGATCTCATCACTGCTCACACTGGACACCCGATAAATGTAGCCCAGCATTGGGAGACGGATGAAACCTCGGCTGCTGAGGAGGCCGCCGGACTCCAGATCCAGAAACTCTGGCTGGCTGTTGTCCTGAGCCATCTGCTGGTCTGCTGGTTTCCCTCTGGAGTCTGGAGTGAGGTCACTGAGCTGCAGGTGGAACGGGAGGGACATGTTCTCCCGCGGCAGGCGCACGTTGTTGAATTTCAGGTTGTTGGAGTCACTAGGGATCAGGGATGGGCGCCGGGAGGGGCCTGCGGCCGGAAGCGAGGCGCTGGTGACACCCACATCGTTGGTGGCCACCAAGGAGAGATTGTGTCAGGCTGCGGAGCTGCAGCTGCACGGTGTGTTTGGTGAGCCACGGGTAGTTCTGGGCAGCCAGCACCAGGAGGTCAGAGGCATTGACAGTCACCGGCCCATCCTGGTCGATCCAGGTCACGTTGGCAGGCGGGTTTGCACGCGCCAGGGCAAAAAGGACGACCAGGAGGCCCGGGCCTTGAGCTTCCTGGTACTTGGCCCCAACCTGGGCAAGCTCCAGCTTAACTGTACACCTTGCAGGCACAGAACTGAGCACTGACTCCACGGGACAAACAGGCACACGCTCGCAGGTACACAGAGCCAGCCAGCAAACGTGCAGCCTGCACCAGGCCCAGACACACACACACACACACACACACACACACACACACACACACACGCATAAACACTCGGGTACACGTGCCCCTCCCCCAAAGGGACCGTCCTTCTCCCGACCCCGGCTCTCTCCTGCCCGCTTTCCTCACCCCATCTACGCCCCTTTTCCTCTCCTCTGGATTTGGGCTGAAGAGGAGGGGATCCAGGAGGCGGGGGTCACAAAACATGCCCGCCCCTGCCTCTGGGAGCTGGTTCTTGAAGTCTAATAGGTTAGCCAGGGGGAGAAGAGTGGGAAGGACATTCTAGTTATAGGGAACTGCATGTACCAAGGCCAGGAGGTAAGAGGAGGCGGATGCAAGGAAGTAGTGGTGGTCCGGTGTGGTCGGAGGATAAGATGCATGGTGGGCAGGGACTGGAGGGGGAGGGGAGCCAGATATTGCAAAGGGCCTGAAAAGCTGGCTAAGGGGTTTGGCTTTTGTCCTGTTGGCAGCAGGGAGCCCTGAAAGAGTTTGAAGCAGGGACTTCATCAGAGGCATGTTGTGGAACGATCACCCCAGTGGCCAGACTGGAAACTGGGAGGCGAGGTAGGAAGCAGGTGCATCGGGCCAAGCAGGAGGTGTGGAGGCCTGAACCAGGACACTGCGGGCAGGGAAGAGAAGAGGAGATGCACTTGAGAAATATTAGGTTGAATTCTTTGAAACTGCTCTTTTGTAAAAAAAAAAAAAAAAAGCTGATTGACGATTGGTAATTTTCATATGGTTCATCTTTTTAAAAAAATAATTTTATTGTTTTTTTCAGTTGGTTTCTACATTTTATTTATTTACTTTTAAATTTTTATTTTATATTGGAGTAGAGTTGATTAATAATGTTGTGTTAGTTTCAGGTGTACAGCACAGTGATTCAGCTATACATATACATGTATCTATTCTTTTTCAAATTCTTTTCCCATTCAGGTTATTACAGAATACTGAGCAGGGTTCCCTGTGCTATACAGTAGGTCCTTGTTGGTTATCTATTTTAAATATAGCAGTGTGTACATGTCAGTCTCAAACTCCCAGTCTATCCCTCCCCACCGTTTCATCTTAATATTAAGGCGGGAAATGAACTGAATTCGATTGCAAGCCCGATTTGGATATGAACGTGAGGAAGAGGCTGTCAGGCTGGGGGCCATTTTTCTTGACTTCATTGCTAGATCAGATGGAGCTGCTACTATGGGGGGAGGGATCTCAAGTGTGTGTGTGTGTGTTGGGGGGTACGATGGGGAAGAGGCATTTCAGGTTAGACTTGTTGATTCTGAGGTGCCTTTGGGACCTCCAGGAGCTGGCTGGATATCTGGTCTGAAGCTTAGGAGAGAGGGATAAGCTGGAGACAAATTTGGGGTTACGAGCAGAGAGAAGACAGTTTGGGGTAGGGATGATTCACTCTGGGAGAGCAGCCGAGACAGCAGGAGAACCAGAGGAGTGAACTTTCTTAGATGTAAAGAGCATTTTTAAAAGATGGTTGTGACCGTGTGCTGCAGAGAAGGCAAGTCCCATAGGACTGAAAAGCGCCTATTGGATGTAGCAAGGAGGAGGCCATCTGCAAGGGGGAACATTGATGGGGGTGGTCTGGACTGGGCTCTGGTGGGGCAGAGACTAGGCCCTGGCCTTGACACTGTCCCTTCATCCTCAGTAATGCATGGCTCCAGCCACCAGGGGGCAGTGGCCACATGGAATCCAGGCCGGACGGATCCACTAGGGCCAGCAAGCTTGCAGATAGATGTGGGCAGCGGGCAGGGACTGGGGGGGCGGGGGGATGGCCCACTTCAGAGGTTGTTGCCTGGTGGGGAGGGACGTTCCCACATGAAGGGAGCAGGAATGAAGTTCCGGAAGGACAGGGGAAGGAACCCCTGTCTGTGGGGCGGCCGAGGGCAGATGAGCAATTCCCAGTCCTGTCTTGCTTGCAGTTTCCCTCTTGTGGGCCTTTGCAGGTGCAGGTGGGGTTTATTCAACCCAGTACTCCCAATGGTCATGAGGTTTGTATTTTGGACCTTGATTTTCTCTACTCTCATTACTTGATAGCCCTACTTTGCATTCTGTGTTGGAGGCATACTGAACTTTTTTCAGTCCCCTGCTACCATGTGAAAGTCCTTCTTCCATGGAAACGCTTTGCCCTCCACCTCCATCCTTAAGGTCTTATCTCAGGCATCACCTCCTCCTGAAGCCCTCCCTCACTGCCCCCTCCACCTCCTCTTGGTTCCTACTGAGCACAGTTTTCCCTATCTTGAGCCTTAACGTTCTGGCGCATAATTTTTTGTTTATTTATGTATTTTTGCTCAGCTTTATTGCAGTATAATTTAAATACAGTCGTTGACCAACTGTAAGTGTACAGTGTGATGGGTCTTCACACACACAGGGTCATGTAACTGCCCCCAGTCATGATGCAAAACATCTCCGTTACCCCCCAAAGTTCCCTCCTGCCCTTTGCTACAGTCCCTCCTCCCAATCCCAGCTCCTTTCCACCACTGAGCTACTTTTCTGTCACTAGAGTTTCGCTCTATCTAGAATTTCGTGTAAATGGAATCCTATCGTATATAGTCTCCTGTGACAAGCCTTGTTCACTTTGCTTTTCGGGTTCATCTGCGTTGCTGAGTGTGTCAGTAACTGCGTATTTCTTGCCTTTTTCCTCCCCACAACAGGATCTCTGTGAGGGTCACCTTTGTGTTTTCAGCTCATAGCACGGTCCTAGCGCAGACTAGCACTCAGTGAATGTTTCTTAAATGGGACTGAATCATACGCTCTGGGAGAGACAACCTAGAAGAGCTTCTTGATCCTTGGAAGTGCATAACGCTAGGCCCATCTGCAAGATGTCCGGTGGCCTTCACATCGCTCTCCAGCCGCTCTTCCATTTGCCCTGGCCATTTCTAGCCAGCAGGCTCTCGCTCCTCTGCTCCTTTCTAAGCTTCTTCCTCTACCTGGTCCTTGGTTCTCCACTCCTACCCGCCCTTCTGGCCTTTGGAAACCTCTGTACCACGGAGCCCTCACCTCCTTGAGTCTGCCAGCTCCTCCTACCACCGCCTCCTGGACCCTCCCCCTGCCGCTGCCTCCACACCTCGGGCTGGCTCTGGGTACCATTCTCTGTGCCCCAGGAGCCCTTCTCTCTGAGCTCCTTTTGGGATGCTGGAGGCAGCTCTCTGCCCGATCCTGGGATGCTGAGTTATGATTTCTCTTCCCTCCTCTCTTCTGCTTCCTGCCATCCCCCTTCATGCCCCACTCAAACACCTTCCCATGGGAGGACCTTGGGGGAATCTCTAAATTTTGTACTGGCCAGAAAAACCTCTATCTCTCTGATTTCTTTCCCTCTCCTCCTTCCCTCCATCTCTCATCTCTTTTCTCCTCTCCCCAGTCTGGGTCCCTCTTCTTGACACCCTTAGCCCACTCTCTTGTCGCTGGTCTCCTGTCCGCCCCACTTACCTCCTTTCTCCTCCAGTCTCCCCTCCGTTCTCTCCATCCATTTACCTGCTGTCCCTGTGCTCCGCCCTTTCTCATCCACTGTCTCCTGTCTGTCTCTGTCCCCACAGCCTTGTTCCTTCCTTCCCGAGGTCCCATTCCACTTCTACTTCTCTTTTTCCCCCCCTTCTTCTTGTACCACTTCTTTCCTCCTTCTCTCAGTTTCCTTCCCCCACCCCCTGTGCCTCCGTTTCCCATATCTTACCCCCTTTACCCTCAGGGGTGTAAGGGAGACCCAAGACTTGTGAGCCAGACACAAAGACACACACACACACACACACACACACACACGGCCACAGATGCGTGAACAGACACGTTGCATTAGCGAGCATGTGCCTCTATCCAGAGGTGCGTTCAGATATGCGGACACAATTATAAGTATCCATAGCTTACAACATATTGCATTTATAGCACCAGGTACCGTTATTTTTACACAAGTTTCTGAAATGTGAATGGGCCGAACGAGGAAGGGTGAGAGCTAAGCACACAGGTTCACTCACAGGGGAAGAACTGCGTGCATGCATATCTGTACCCAGACACGGCTCTCGCTCAGACCCACACACACACACACACACACACACACACACTCTTCAGAGGAATCCACACTTCTGGAATCAGGGCTCTTTCAGAAGCAGGGAGAGCATGCACGTTTTCCCAGCATTGCGTGCCGTGTCCCGCATACATCTTCGAACGTGCCTGGTGGCTGCCTCAACCCTCCCAGGGTTATGACTCAGGGCTGGGTGGAGCCCTCGAGAGCGTTTAGGACAACCTGGCCCCAGGGCTGTCCTCCTGCATCTGCTTCTGGTACACGAGGAATGTCAGCTCCTGCTTGATACAGATATTCTGGATAATTAGGGGATACCTATCACATGCGGGCCACTCAGCATCCTGTCTAGGGAGCGTCTGAAATGGATGGACTTCCCACGTAGCAAATCAATAGTTTTGGGTCCTTAACACCGGTACTAGTGTCCTTAGTGTGTATTCATCATACACATAATTATTACATACTTGCTCATTCTTAGAAGGGATGAGCCCTCACCACATGCCGTCCTTTTAGGTGCTGGGGGGCGAGGCAGAGCACAGCCCATCCTTGGCCTTGGCCCCAGCCCTGGCCTGGAACCTCCCTTCTGGCAGTCACCCTCTGTCTGTTGTGCACACACACACCGGGGTCTGTTGGGTAGTTCATTGCAGGGTCCGCGTTCCTCCTTGCTCCTTCCAGGGTGGGCCATTCCTGTGTTGTCATTACACACACACCTTTTTTGGGGGGTTTCCTTCTTACTAGCGGGACCCATGTGCCTTTGTCTGCAAACGGAGTGGGAGTTTCTTACAGTAACTTGTGTTATACTCATGCTGTGGGTCTCCAGGATCTGCTCATGGGCCTCTCTCACGTTGACACGAGGGAGGCCCATTAGGTCGTGCGCCTGCTTTATGGGCACAGGCCATACAGTACTCCCTGCGTTCATCTGCGCTGTGCGTACACAGCGTGGATTCTGGCAAGCTGCTTGGTATGTGGTTCCTCCATCCGTGCCCTGTAGTTCTTGTGTGCCTAGTTTGTGTGCAGGTGGGGCAGGCATTTCCTGTATTTATCCGTGTCCTGCACAGTCAGGGTGGGTGGGGCCTGAGGGCCTGAGGGCCTGTGATGTGTAGGAGGTATTCAGTGGTTCCACGTCTCTTGTGCACGGCTGCGAAAGTCGCTGTACCTACTTTGTATGCACATGGGGTGAGTATTTCTTGCATTTATTTGTTTTGTGCACACACTGTGGGTCCCAAGAGGCTGCTGCGCACACGGGGTAGTAGGTACTTCCGTGTCTGTTAAGAACGCTGCACGGTCCCGTGTACTTACTTTGTACGCCCGCGGGGTAGGTGTTTCCTGTATTTATTTCTGTTACGCACTTGCATTGTAGGTCCCGGGAGCCCTCTCGGTACGGTACACGTGGGCAGTTGGTGATTCTCATGTTTCTCTCACGCACCCAACGCGACGATCCTGTGTGCCCATTCAGTCGGCACGGGGCAGCCGGATGACGGGTAACAAAGCGACAGGCAGTTGCTGAGCCCAGACCGAGCGGCGCGCCCGCGCCCTCCTCCCCCAAACCCCTTCCTGGTCTGGGTACCACTCGCAGCCCCATTCTCTGCCCTGCACCGCAGCGCCCCCGCCGGCCGGGGCCGGCGGCCACGTGTCCTCCTCAGACTCGGAGCCGACTTTGCCCGGGGCCCAGGGTCCCTTCCCCTTCAGCCTCCCTTTCCTTGCTCTCCCTCCCCAGCCTACTGTGTCAGGCACAGGGGAGGTGTTCAGTGACCGTGTCCTGCCCTCCTTGCTTCCCTCCCCTCCCTGCTATTTTTGTCTCCCCCAACCTGCTCTCCTGTTCTCTCCCCCTCCGCTCCCCTAGACCCCCTTGTTCCTCTCCTGGTCTCTGCCCTCACCCCAGCCTGCACCTTTCTGCTTTCCCTAGCCTCTGCCTCTTTGTCCCCCACCCTGCCACACACACCTTTTCCAGTCTCATTCTGTATTTCGGACTCTCCATTTATCTCTTGGTGTCTCTGTCTTGTACCTCCCTAAGGATTTCTGTCCACCAGGGCGCCTCTTCCAGTGTCTGTCTGTCTCCATCGACCATCTCTCTCTCTGTCTCTTTAGATGTCTCCTCTGTCTCTTGCAGTCTCTGTCCAGGTCTCTGTATGTCTGTGTTTCTCTGCGTCCTCACTTTGCCTCTGTAAATCTCTGTCTTTGCTTTCTGTCTCTCACTGTCTGTATTTCTTCTTGTCTCTTTTTCCGTCTTGGCCTCTGTGTCTCTCTTTGCACATTTCTTGCTTTCTGTCTCTTAGGTTCCCTCTCGGAATCCCTATGTTTCTCTATGTTTCTGTCTACATCTCACGAGTCATCTATCTCCTTGCCTCTGCCCCTCTCTCTCTGTGCCTCTCTCTCTTTCTCTATCTCAGTCTCTGTATCTTTTGGTCTCTGTCAGTGTCTTTCTGGCTTTGCCTCTCTTGGGCTCTTTCTTCATATCTCTCTGACTCTGCATGTCTCTCTTATCTCTGTGTCTATCTCTCTGTGCCTGTCTCTGTCTCTGTGTCTTCCTATCTCTCTATCTCTCCAGCTCTGTCTTGCCTCTTCCTCCCTCTTTCTCTGAGTGTGGCTCTTTCTCCTATCTCTGGTTCTTGCATGTCTCTCTCTCTTATCTGTGTCTCTGTCTCTCTCTCTCTGTGACTATTCACATCTGCTGTCTGTCTGCTTCTTTGTGGCTGTGTTTTGGCTTTTCACCTCTCTCTCTGCATGGATCTCTTCTCCTTATCTCTTTGTCTCTGAGTGTCTCTGGTTCTTAGTGCCTCTCTCTGCCTTCATGTCCCCATCTGCTCTCCCCACCTCTCTCCTCACCACCCGCCCATGCCTGTGTCTACATGTTTCTGTGTGTCTCTGGCATCTCTCTGCCTCTGTTAGTCTCTCCCTGCCTCCGTATCCCCTGTACTCCCACCCTCTCCTCTCTCCCTTTCCTTCCTGTACTCTGTGTCTCTGGTGTCTCTTTGAGTCTCTGGGTCTTAGGACATCTCCGTGCCTTTGAGTCCCCCTCTGTTCCCCACCCCTCTCACTCTGTCTCTGTGTTCATATGTTTCTGTGTGTCTCTGTGTCTCTCTGACTCTATGTCTCTGTCTCTGGGCATCTCTTTGTCTCTATGAGTCTTTCCCTGCCTCTGAGTCCTCTGTGCTCCCTGCCTATTCCCTCTCCCTTTTCCCCCTTGTCTCTGTCTCTGGATGTCTCTGTGTCTCTGTGAGTCTCCTGGCCTCAGGGCACCTCCCTGCTTTTGAGTCCCCCTCTGCTCCCTGCCCCTCCCTTTCCCCTCTGTCTCCTTCTGTGTGTCTCTGTGTATCTCTGTGTGTCTCTGTAGGTCTCTGTGCTTTTCCTTGTCTCTGTGTCCCCCTCTATTCCCCACCCCTCTCCCCTCTCTCTGTTACTGCATCTCTATCTGTTTCAGCCTCTGTCTGTTTCAGCCTATCTCTGCGTGTCTCTGTCTCTGTGAATCTCTGTGTCTCTGTGAGTCTGGGGCCTCTCCCTGCCTCCGTGTCCCCTGCGCTCCCCGCCCTCTCCCTCTCCCTCTCTCCCCCCTCGCTCTCTCGCTCGCGCTCTCTCTCTGAGCATCCTTGGGCCCGGGGTTGCCATGGGGACAAGGTGGGAGCCGGGGATGGCGCGCGCCTGGGCTCGCGCCGGCAGCTCAGGCGAGGAGCAGCGGCCAGAGCAGCGCCAGCAGCAGGCAGCGAGCGGGCGCGGGAGCGGGAGCGGGAGCGGGGGTAGCGTTGGCGGCGGCGGCTCCTCCTCGGCCATCCCCTCGGAGCTGTGCAGCTGACGCGCATGGCGAAGACAGCGGCGCCTACCGATGGGAGCAGCGGTAAGGCAAGGCGGCGCGGCGCAGCCGGGCGGGCGGGCGGGCGGGCGGCGGGCAGCCTCCTCCTCTCCCCAGCTCGCCTGCGCGCCGCCCGCCCGCCCTCCCTTCCTCCCTCTCCCCTCGCAGCCCCTGCCTGCCCGCCCGCGCCGCGCTCGCCCTTCCATTTAAAAATCTTTAAAACTTTGCATATTAATATCTGCGCTTTGCATAATCTGACCCGCGCTTTATTGATTGCAAGAAGCTTAATGCAGCCGGCTCGGCCTATTGCAGAGAGCTCTCCGGGCGGGAGCCGGGCGGGCGCCGCTCGCTCCGCACCGCGCTCGGGCTGCCCGCCGCCGCTGCGGCCCCGGCCCTCTCGCCTCCCTCCTGGCGCCCGGCGTCGGGGCTTTGCCCCCTGGCTGGGTATTTTTATTATTTGGGGTCGAGGTGTGTGTGGGGGGTCGGCTTACTGTTGGTGGCAGCGAGGGAACCAAAGGAGAGATGTGCGTGGTTGTGGGGGGGAGGGATGGGAAGAAATGGGGACGCAGAGGAGGTGAAGAGGGAGAGAAAAAGGGGAGAAGGGGCAAGAAGGAAGGGGAAAGGAGAGGCGTAGAGGAGGAGGCAGTAGAGAGAGGAGAGAGCAGAGAGCAGTCGACTGGGGACGGAACTGAAAGGACGGAGGAGCAGAGCGGAGACAGAGAAGAGAAAGGAGGGAGGCCCAGGAGCGCAGACTAGAGAAAGAGCGGCCGGCCGGGAGCTGGCGGAGGAGGCGGGCGGTGGGCGCTTTCATCGCTGCCGCCCCCAGGCCAAAAAAAATAAAGGAAAAGAGGAAAAAAATAACACCAGTAAAAAGACGAAAATAAACCACATCGCGGCTGGGGCCATCATATACAAAAAGGAGCGAGCGCAGAGAGGAGAGACAAGGTGGCATCTGCGCCCGACTGGCTTCGTTCGGCGCTTTGGAGAGGCTCCCCGGGCTGGGCGGGATCCCCATTTTGGACCCTGCATTTGGGGAGCGGGCGACTGTGGAGAAAATGAGGCGAGAGGGGGTCAGGGCTGGTGGCGGTGCCGCCTGTTTGTTTGTTTGTTTGTTTCCTCCCTTTCCTGGTGGTGTGGGGGCCGGTGTAGTGCGATGATGGTGAGGTTATTGGTTGGTGATGCTGTCTGAAGCTCGGAAGCAAGCAGGGTGCATGGGGGGGGGAGAGGTAAGAGGGCACGGGCAATGAGCAAGGGCTGGGGGTGGGAATGAGGGGCAAGAGAAAGAAACGGGGTGCCTCGGACTGCCAGAAGGGTGGAAGCCGGGATCGGGGCTCCAAGAGACATCGGCATCTCTGGCCGGAGAGGTGGGCAGCAGAGCTCCAGGGCCCCGGAGCGATGTTGGGGAGCCAGGGTGCGCCCCTCAGTTCTCTGGGCAAAGTCTGTAACTTGGGGAACCCCCTTGGCCGCCTCCTCCTGCCTCTTGTCTCCCTTCTCTTTTCTTCCTCTCATGTCCTACCTCGGGCTCCTTTTTCTCCATCTCCTTTGCTGGTGTCTCTTTCTCCCTGTTTTCCAGTTTCTCTGTCTCTTCCTCCTCTCCACAAAAACTACCCCCCACCCCCTCAGGTTTTCTTTTTTTGCCATCTTCCTTTTCTCCACCCTCCCTTTCTTTTTCTCTCTTTTCCCCCTTCCCCCGTCTCCCTCCCTGCCACTCATTTTCCCTGTTGCCCCGTCCTTTCTACCCCCTCCCTCAGCTTCATTTATTCATCACTTTTGTAGCATTCGGCTTGAACAGCGTGCCGGGGAGAGGGGCTCTGTGCAAAGACAGGACTGCCCCAAGTTCCCACCAGAGCCTAAGCCTTATTCCGCAGACCCATGTATTTCCACCCTCTTTCATCCCTGCTGGGGGCGTGGGTCTGCCCCGGGTGGGGGGGCTCTAGCGCCATCCCCCTCTTTCCTCTGGCCTCCTGGAGAAGTCCTACTGGATGCTTACTGGGGCCATGGCAGGGGGAGGGGAGGACTTCAAGTGAGGGCTCATGGTTCTGGACTCAGCCCCGCTGAGAGAGAAGGGTGTGGACAGAAAAGAAAATGACACGGATGGCTAGTGGGAAGTGAAAAGGGGAGGCCGTTTGTGCGGGGGTCCATCTGAGAGGGTCCTCAGAGCTTTCACGCCCCAGGTAAAAAATCCAAAGAGAAGCCTCTGGCCTGCTGACCACTCCCCGCTCTCTCCCTCCATCCTGAGGCCTGCAGAGTTAGGGGGCAGGTCCTGGATTTAGGGAAAGACCCAAGGAGACTCTTAACTCAGTAGTTGTTAGCCTCTTACCATCCTGCCAGGTGAATTTGCCCCCTCCCCCAGGGCGGGAAGGGAGAGTGTGGTGTCAGTGAGCAGTGAAGGGCTGGAGAGCACAGTCAGACCATGGCGGCCGTGTGCATGTGTACATGGCCTGCGGGCATTGAGAGAGGCGTGCAGGACGGACTGACTGTGTGCAGGGCTTGGGAGCCTCGGCAGAGTGAAGAGAAAGGTGTAGAATCATGACGTGTGTGTCCAGCGGGGGTGGGGCCGGTACTCGGGGTTTCCATTGTGGGTGAGGCGCGTGCGGGGGGGAGTTGGCGCGAGTATTTATCCTGGGAGTTCCTTTCCTTGCCTCGATGTCTGTGGAGCCCTCGCTGCGTGTGCACCCGGGAGGCACTCTGGCTCCGTGCGTGGCGGCCGTTGGCGCGTGTGCAGGTTTGTGTGCCAAGTCTGGCCTCGGCGGTGAGTACGTCAGTCTGTACGTGCAGCGTGGTTGGCCTACAGGCTCTGCGTGCAAGCACTAGGTCTGACTGTGGTGTGTGCCCCAAGAGTACACGTGAAATAAAGTCACCTGTGTGAAAGCGTAATACCGTTTCGCCATAGAGCTATTATTACTGTTGTTGTTGTTATTCTCGTCGGGTGTCTCTGGGTCTCTGTGTGTCCTGGGTCAGAGGGAGGGTGGGTTTGTGGAGCAGGGTCCCGGTTTAGTGATTAGAAATGTGAACAGAGGTCGTGGGCGCGGGGGTGGGCTTGATAGCACGCTTGCGCAGCAGCCTTGAAGCTGGGTTCAAGAAGACACAACAAGCAAAGATCCCCCCTCCCCGAAGTCTGCCAGCCCACAGAAACCTTCCCTGGCTCTTCCGTAGTAACAAAGCGTCCTGTGGCAGGGGGTGGCAGGCAGGCCAGGAGGGAATCGCACCAAGGCCACCGGCAGCATCTCCAGTTGCTGGTAATGGGATTCCACATCTACTTCCTGATTTCTGGTTAAGGCTGGACAGAGGCCCATCCACGTCCATTGGAAAGGTCCAGATCCCCATTTCCCGCAGGCCGCTGGCCAACCCTCTGGCCGGTCGCAGTGCCGTCCTTGGGGGCCTTGGTTGCCCTCACTTCCCTCTGTCAGTCTTTGCAGGGAAAATGGAGGGTGTCTGTTTCACGGACCGTGGTATGGAAAGAACTGAGCCACAGTGTGTGTGTGTGTGTGTGTGCGCGCCCACACCCATGCTGTGTGTGTGATGGAGGTCAGCCCGTACATCCTAAACAGCATGCTAGCCAGATTTTTTTCCAGCAGACCCGTCAGTGGTCACCCCAGGCCCCCTGCATTCTGCTTCATACACGTTCGCTCCTTGCATGCAGGGGCCATAGGCCAGAATCCTTTCCCCCACCGATGTGACAGCCAAGCTAGGGCCCCCAACCTCAGCACCCCCCTGGGTAGAGCTTGTCAGAGCTCTGATGCATGTTCGTAGTGTGTTGGGGCATGACCCTGGATGGGGGGACAGATGGCTATGCCAGTGGGCACTTGGACTTAGATGGGGGCAAGGAAGCAGTTTCCCTGTCTGGCATGTGGTGGTTAATTTCCAGTATTTTTTTAAGGATTGAAATGGTTGAGAAACCTGAGTGTGGGGAATTGTTGGAGGAGAGAGTGGACGTGGGGGTCTCCTCAGACCGGGGTCTGTTCTTTCTTCTAAATATATATCACTCATTGTTTTTCCCTTGGGCCTAACAACTCCTAATCTAATAATAATAATAATAATAATAACGATGACGACGCCTCTTACAACCGCCTACCTCTTACGGCAGCCCTGATGGTGCCCCTTTCACAGATGAGGGCTTGATTCTCTCAGCCTATGAGCACCCAAACGGTGCTAGGACTGAGGTCTTGGACTCCTGGTATCACGCCCGGCCTATCTTTGGAGGTCTGCCCCTCTCCTCTTATCTGTCCCAGCACCATTTCCTTTCTCTGGCTCGGCGCCTTCCCCCACTTCCTCCCTGCCCCCTGAGACGTCCATCCACAGGCCCTCTCCCGGGACCTGTCAGGTGGATGGAAGCCTTACGTGCCTCAACAAGGGCTTTGAGGACCTGGGTTTCGCTTTGTATCTTGAAGGGAAAGCCAGCAAAAGAGTGAGGTTGAGAGCCCACTCTGTGGGTGACAGTTTGGGGCTGGCCCTCTTCAATGACAGGGTTACTGATGAGCTTAGGTCCCCCCCCCTCCAGCCCCTGCTGGTGAGCCCCGTGCTGCACAGCCACTTCCCAGATGCAGGTGGTGGCCTTGAGAGGCAGGTGCCCCTTCCCTCACTCATCCACAGCCCCACCTTCTTTAGATCCCCGGGGCAGGCAGCTTTCCCAGCTCTGACACACTCGGAAGGAGGCTGGAGGTGGTGACCCCACTTCCTAGGTCCCCGAATTCCATAGGTATTTACTGAGTGGTGTGAGTCACCCAGCTAATGAAGTACAGTTAGTTCCCTGAGGTAGTCAGGCCATGGCAGCATGATCACTCCTTACCTGAAAACGATTGTTAGGGACCAACCATGGGCTCTGAAGTGGACCCAGCCTTAGACGAGATTCTGGGTGCCTGGAGCACAAAGGGAGCTTCTGGGTCATCGGGAATCTGGAGGAGGGAGGTGTGCGTTTAAACAGGGAAGTGGGTCTTTGAGGGTGCTCAGGCACTGAGGAAGGGGGCAAGCGGGGAGGGCGGAAAGATGACTGAGGGAAGTGGGGAGCAGGGAGGAAGCGGCCCAGGTTGGGGGCATGGCCCTAAGAGCTGAGGCTGGCACGTTGTCGCAGGGCCTATCTCTGGAGGTTCTGAGAAGTTTGGACTTGATCTCTCTGGCCCTGGGGAGCTATCACGTGTGTGATCTTGAGCGCACGTGTGCATCTTACGACAGCGTGCCTTGGACAACACGGACTAGTGTGTGAGCGTGAGTGAGCGCCTGTGCACACACACACAGCCCTTCACCCCGGCATCCATTCGGACGCGCTCTCCTTCAGAGAAACTGGCAAGGGGGTACTTTAGCCGTCATCCCCAAGACCCTATACCGTTCAGGGCTGTGGCCCGCACACGTGAGTGTAAGAGCAGGCTGGGGACCCTCCCCCACCGGGGTTCGGACTCATGTGGCATTCACAGACTTAATCCCCCGCAGTGAGGCCAGGGAGGCAGCATCTGTCACTTTCACAAACACAGGC
The DNA here is from genome assembly GCF_949987515.2 of Delphinus delphis. NCBI lineage: Eukaryota > Metazoa > Chordata > Mammalia > Artiodactyla > Delphinidae > Delphinus > Delphinus delphis. The sequence continues at coordinate 11,715,726 of NC_082702.1, read as the reverse complement.
AGCAGAGCCTGGGAGAGACACACTCCGCTTGCTCACAACTGCTTGAAAAGCAGACGCCTGTACCGCGCTAATCCCCATGCCCGAGACAGAAACAGCCCCTCACAGCCCCCGGCACCAAGGCCAGACCCGTACACCTAGTCACTCCCTGCATTCCAGCACGCACACACGTGCACATGCACACACACACGTGTGAAGCACGCCCCTGACATCCTAACTCCCCATATGCACAACCACACGCTCAGATACTCCTTGACTTTAAGCACACCTGGTGGTATCCTAAGCCTTATTCACACACACACACACAGACACACTCACGCACGCACATACACACTCAAACACACAGCCTCGAGATCCACCAGAACCACCGTGGGCAGCGGTCATTGAAGAATGACCGCCTGAGCGGTGCGCCAGGGGAGGGGGTCGCCCTGAGGCCTGGGCTGAGGGTCATACGACAGGGGACCTCAGAATCCCTTGGGGAAGGGGTCAGGCAGACCCTGAAAGGGCTCCGTTGGTCTGGACGGTTCTGCCAGGTAAGGGAGACTCAACAAACACAGGCCAGAGGCGGGAGCTGACTAATGGCCGAGGCCGCTGATGGCCGAGATGGCCGGTCAGCGAGGAGGGAGGCTCGACAATGATGTGACTCGGGGCTGGGCAAACGATGGCGCCTTTGGCTGGAGCCGGCTGGGGGGCCACAGACCAGAGAACGGTGGCCCTTCTCGCCTCAGTGGGGAGAGGGCCAGAGCCGGCTGTGTTGTGACGGGGTGGGTTTCCCAGCCTGGTCCCGCCGGCATCCTGCCTGGTGTGCGTGTCTTGGGGTCTTCGTACGGGTGGGTGTGCGTGTGTGCGTGTGTGTGTGTACGTACATCAGCGTGCACCTGCCTCCGTAGAACTTTGTGTCCTGGGCACTCTGGTGGTGGGGCATCCGTGTGCATCTTTGTGTGTGCATTTGTGTGTGTGTGTACATACCCACCCGCAAAGTGTTCAGGGACCCTTCTGGAGGCACCTCGTGTACCTTTGTGCTCCTACCTGCATGTGTGCATTGAGTGTGCAAGGACCTTTCTTTTCATGAGATGCTGTGCACTCTTGTGCGCTTGTATTTTTTTCGGTGTTGGGTGAAGGTTGGGGTGAGGGAGAAGGAGTGGCCCGGACTCCAGCTGTCCATGCACCTGGTGGCCCACAAGGCCGCCTTTGTGCGTCCGTCAGAGCCTCTGTCTGGGCATCAGCGGGTGTGGGCTTGTGTGCTTGCCTGCTCCAGCGTCTGAATATCTGTGTGTCCACACAGCATCTCCCTCTGAGCATAGCTGTGGGTGGGGTGGGCTAGACCAGATGAGGGGGACATCTCCCTGAATCTATGCATCATCCCTCTGGAGGGGGTCACACAACCCAGGCTGGGCCTGGCTGGGACCCAGCAGCACCGCACAGTGCAGACCGCCCCTCCTCCTTCTTTTCCCCGCGTGACCTTTGAGCGCAGCAGCCCCAAATACATATTTATCAGAGGGGCTGTGGGGACCAGCCCCTCCCCACCCCTCCCCTCAGGGCCCAGCCTGCCTGGCTGCGGAGAAATTAACCTTGTGACACGGGAGCTCGCTGACACTCTGGCCCCCTCCCCATCTGCGCGGCACATATGAGCATGGGTGGGTGTGCGTGAGAGAGAGGCAGAGAAGAGGTACTCATCCAGGCTGGAAAGGGGAAGAGGGACACACAACTGTACCCACGTCCGTGTCATTCTTGACACACACACAGACACACACACACAGACACACGCACACACACCCTCCAAACTACAAAGTATAGTCAGAGACTTTGAAATAGATATGCATGCAGACACATGCAGTGGTTCTAAAATAGACACACGCACACACATTCTCGAATACATGACAGATCTGTGCACCCGTGGGTCCTGAGACCCAGGTACCTGTACCCTTGGCCAGAGATTTTCTTTAGAAAACACGTAGATAGAAAAGCCTACAAATCCACACAGATGCTTGTGCACACGTCTCCAGAGATGTTGAAGCGGACACACCAGATACAAAAACAAGGATAAGCACGCACTCACACGCAGGTATGAAAGCCCAGACATCTATGCGTGCTCGTAGGTACCGAAACATCACACGGCAAGACAAATACTAAAACACCAGGGTGCTCCTCACGTGGAGAGTCTTTTCAACAGGAAAGGTACAAACACAGATACTAAATATGGCGGCATCTCAGCCCACATGCCCATGGGTGCACACAGGCCACGTTCAGAAGTCCCACAGGGAAGCCACTCACAGTGACCTGAGGGGACGTGTTCTGAGTTATAGCACACAGACATTCCCCACTTTAGACTTGTTCCCTTAGAGCAAAATGAAAATGGGTAGATGCTCAGGTCTAAAAACGTTCACGGAATGAATTCATTCATCACACATTCACGGAATGAATTCATTCATCACACAGGAACTGGGCCCTACGTGAGCCAGGCCCTATCTTAGAAGCTGGGGAGCAGTGATTTACAAGACAGACCTGGGCCTTGCTCTCCAAGAGCTTGGAGCCAACAGGATGGGTACTGATTGGACCTCAGTGTGTAGTTGGGTATGAACAGTGATAACATCTGGGAAGGAAAGGAACGAGGGGCCGGGGGAAGGGATCGTGGGAGAACTTGGTTGAGGTTGGTGGGTCAGGTGTAAGCCCTCTGTGGACATGACATTTCAGCTGAGCGTTAGACACAACATACTGATTCTAAACGTGCACACACATGCCTCCCAAAACTTACCGAGGCCGCACAGGCATAAATAATGCAGGACGCAGATGCCCCCACCCCCAGTCCTCTGTACCTCAGTGACCCTTTAGAAAACTCCTCTGGTGGAACATGGGGTCCCCCTGGCTGGGGTCCAGCTGTCTGGGCTCTGACAGAGATGCAGAGTGTGCCAGGGCTGTGCTGCCTGGGAGGGTCCAGGGGGCTTCACTGAGGAGGTGACATGGAGAATTGTGGGCAAGGTCCAGAGGAAAAGGGGAGACAGAGGGCTGTCCAAATAGAGGCACTCCCGGGAATTCCCTGGCGGTCCAGTGGTTAGCACATCGCAATTCCACTGCAGGGGCTGTGGCTTCGATCCCTGGTCGGGAACTAAGATCCCGCAAGCCTCGCCGTGCAGCCCAAAATAAAAAATAATAAAAAATAAAGAAATAGAGGCAGTCCCTGTGCACAGGCACGGAGGTGTGAGCAAATGTACACATCACTGGACTTGCAGGTGTGTTCAGGTAGGGGCGAGAAATGAAGCTTGACGTCACTGGGAAGGGCTGTGAGGCTCGGATTTCTTTCAGGCGCACCGCGTAGACAGAAGGGCTTTGAGGAGGGGCTTGACAGGATGTGAGCCACATACTGAGTCAGGGATCTCAGAGTCTGGTGAGGAGGAGGGACGGGAGGAGGCCCCCTGCCCTGCCCATCCACCCTGGGAACCCTGGACAAGGCCTGGCCAGGGCGGTGACACAGCTGCCTTCCCCCTGCTCCAGCCCCTTCTCTCTGCCACTGGGCAGAGTTGAACAAACTACAACTTGCTCCCACAGGGAGATTTGCTGGGAGGTGGAGGTCAAGGGTTACAATCCCTTTTAGTGACCATTGACACTCTGCTGTTTTCTGAGGCCTCCTGTGGCCAGGCCTTAGCTGGGTGCCAAGGTGCACGGATGAGCCAGTCCCTTCCCTGCCCCAGTGGTGTCCCCAGGATGGGAGGGTCGACCCTGAAGGAGCCTTGTCTGGGACTCCAAGGGTTTATTGAAGGCGTCTGGAGCTTGTTCTTAGAGAATGAATGGGTCAGAAAGCCCCACGTGGTATATGGGGAAGCAGTGAGGATGGAGCTTGGTTTTTGAAGGTGAGACCAACTTTCATCTGCCATCGTGAATCCCCCAACATGCTTAGAACATCTTCTTTAGCCCAGAAGCCCTGCATGAACTGGTACCTGCTTGCCTGTTCAACTTCCGCACCTTTCCTCCTGCCTCCAGAAGCTCAGGCCACTCTGGCCTTCTTGCTCTTCTGCAAACACATCAACCTTGGTCCTGCTTCAGGGCCTTTGCACCTGCTGTTCCTTTGGCCAGGAAAGCTCTTACCCCCAGCACTACTCAAAGCCCACCTTCCCCAACAGGCCTTTCCTGACCTCTCAGTCTAAAGTAACATCACCTTGTAACCTACCCCCTCACCTGCTTTATTTTCCTTCTTAGCTCTGAGGTGTATATTCTTATCTGCTGTATCTCCTCCTCCACTAGAAAGTCAACACTGTGAGGGCAGGGACTTTGCCTTGTTCACGGCTGTATCCCCGCTGCCTAGAACGATGTTCAGCACACAGTGAGCGCACAGTGGACGTTTGTCAGATGAACAGGAGCTGGGTCCCTTGCCATCCACTTGTCCAGTAGAACAGTAGAGCTGGACGTTGGCGGTGCTGAGCACGAGTGGAGGGAGCTCACCTCCCGGGGCAGAAGGGGGCCTGCACCTGCCAGTGTGGTAGGGGCATCGGCCAGGCAGGTCACCTCCTGCCTGAGGAAGGAAGCCAGCTGGCCGAAGCAGCTAGACTCCACACCCATCCTCCCGGGCCTGTGCACTCCACTCCATCTTCCTGACAATGCTCCCCTCACCCCAGCCGACGCACCCTTGCCCCCGCATCATCGCGTCCGCTTACCCCCCAACTGTTGCCCTTCCCCCACTCCCTGACCCTGACAACCCACCCCACGACAGGAAAAGGCAGACCCCAGACTGCAGGGTCACACACACCCTGCTTTGAGTCCCAGCCACGGCTGTGGGCAAATCACATCACTCCTTTTAAAACCTCAATTTTTCTCGTCGGCAAAATAAGGTTTTTGTAGGGATCAAGAGTGATCTGGTGTGTGATGATGATGCTAATAATAGCTGCTATTTATTGAGGCCCTGCCAGGTGTTGGGCATTGTGCTAGGCGCTTTGAACATTTTTTTTTCATTAAAAAAAAAAAAAAAAAACAGAGGAAAAAAAAAATCGAGCACGGCGTGTCCCCAGAGTGTCAGGCCTGGTGTGCGGGGCTGTGAATCACAAAGGTGAACACAGCCCGTCTGCACAGACCTTACTATTCCTACGTGTGCTCGCACACCCACCTGAAGTACCGCACCAGGCAGGCGGTGGGGGCTTGCGCTCCTGCTAGGCCCCTTTCAGCAGAAGCCTCAAAGGGTGGTTTGGAGGCCACTGAGGCAAGCAACTCTCACAGATGAGAGAGCAGCCCAGCCATCCCCAATCCCTCTTTACTAACTCAGCGGGAACTCCCATTGTTCATATGTGGATTGCAGGGCTTGACACAGGGTCTGACCTAGAATTGGCCTCAGGAAGTGCTTATTGGATGAATGAATGGATGAATGAATGAACAAGTGAACAAAGGAACATATAAATATATATTTTTGGCTGTGCCACGCGGCATGTGGGATCTTTAGTTCCCTGACCAGGGATCGAACCTGTGCCCCCTGCAGTGGAAACTCGGAGTCTTAACCACTGGGTCGCCATGGAAGTCCCTAAAGGAACATATTGAGCCTGGTGTCTTCATTGCATTTGTTCACCCCAAGACAGAGTACCAGGACACGCCTTCCTCCTGCCCCCTCGCACTGCATTCCCTTCCGCACCCTGCACATCCTACTCACATACATCATTTGTGGGCTGATCATCCTAATATCATTTCCACCACTTACTTGCCCCTTTCTGTGTCAGTCCCTCTCCTAAGTTGGTTGTAAGCATGGTCTTGTTGACTTCTCACACCACCACTGTGAGGCAGGTGTTATCCCCGTTTTATGTTTGAGCAAACTGAGGCTCAGAGAGATGAAGTGACTTGCCCAGGGTCACACAGCTTTTTGACCACCATGCTCTTCTGCTCCATAGAATCTCACGCCCTCTCACTAGTCCTCTGGCCCACGTGCACACTTGATCTTTCAGGTTTTTCTCCTCTTGGCAGTGGGATGGCACAACCCAGGAGCCGGCTTTGGTCCCAGCTCTGTTACAACCAGCTGTGTGATGCTGGGAAAATCCATTCCTTCCCTCTGGGCCTCGGCTTCCCCTCCAGCTGTCCCTCCTGCCCATAAGCCCTCAGCCAGTTTCCTGAAGCGGGGACAGGGCACAGAATTCGGCTAGGTCCTACCCTGTCCTCTCTAATAGAGGAGAAACCAGAGGAGCTTCTCCACTCAGCAGATTTCAGATTCATTCACATTCTTGGGGGCTCTGGGCTCGGCTGGGCTTGGAGGCAGGGGGAACATGAGACGAGCCTGTCTGGGAAAGGGAAAGGGGTCAGAGGAACACCGCTCATCGTGTGTCTACCGAGCGCCTTGCCACAGTCCTGCTGATGGAGGACTCATGAGCCCCGCCTTTTGCAATTACAAACAGGTGTTAACTCATGTGACACATGTTCATTGTAGAAAAAGTAGAAAATGCAGATATGCAATGGGATAAAAAATCACACCATGATCATCTAGTTAAATGAAAAAAAAAAAAATTAACTTCTTGGGCTTCCCTGGTGGCGCAGTGGTTGAGAGTCCGCCTGCCGATGCAGGGGACACGGGTTCATGCCCCGGTCCGGGAAGATCCCACATGCCGCGGAACGGCTGGGCCCGTGAGCAATGGCCGCTGAGCCTGCGCGTCCGGAGCCTGTGCTCCACAACGGGAGAGGCCACAACAGTGAGAGGCCCGCGTACCGCAAAAAAAAAAAAAAATTAATTTCTTGATGCCTATCTTTCTAGATAGCTTTTTCTCAAATGGGAGTATGCCTACGAGTTTACCCAAAGAATGTATTAAAAGTCAGATGCCTGGGACCAAACTCTGAATTCTGACTTCTGGGACTTCCCTGGCGGTCCAGTGGTTAGAACTCTGTTTTCACTGCTGGGGCCCAGGGACTGGGCACGGGTTCAATCCCTGGTCGGGGAACTAAGATACCCCAAGCTGCGCGGTGCAGCCAAAAAAAAAAAAAAAAAAAACTTAAAAAAAAAAAAGAGTTCCGATTTCTGCTCTAAACCTTTCTCTTTAGGAAAATAAAAAAAAAGTGTGTGTGTATGTGCGTGCGTTTCATAAAAATGGAACCATAAACTACATACCAGTTTATAACCTGCCTTTTTTTCCTTCCTAACAATGGATTAGGAATGTAGCTTCCTTGTCAATGAATTTATTTCAAGCATATTTTCTACAACTCTGCAGCCCTCCATTATGCGGCTGCCGCACCATCATGAACTGTACCAGTCCCCAGTCACAGGACATCTAGGTTGTTTCCTGGCATTTCCTATTGTAATTATCCCCAGTTTACAGAAAAGGACATTGAGGCACAGAGAAGTCCCTCATATGTGTGAGAAGCTAAGGCACGATCCAAGGAGAGCTGGGAATGGCTTGGGTGCTGGGGACGGTTCCCAGCCTCACTCAGGGTGGGGCTGAGGGGCCCTGACCAGCGGGAGAGGCTTGGGTAGAAGCCCCTCGCAGAAGACACATGACCATAGGGTTTCCCTGGTGGTCCACTCCCAATGCAGGGGACGCGGGTTCGATCCCTGGTCGGGGAACTAAGATCCCACATGCTGTGCGCACGGCCAAAAAAAAAAAAAAAAGAAGGCACATGACCTGTCAGAGGGGAGGTGGGTGGGGGCACTTGAGGAGGAAACTGCCCACCCTCTCTCAGGCCCCCAGACCCAGGCACACTGTGGGCCTGAGCACTGCCCATCGGGCTGCCCCCCAGCCCTCTCGCTGCCGTCCTTCCTGAGCCCTCGCCGCCTGCTCCATCCTTGCCAGCTTATCAATAGGTTAAGTGGTCAGGTCAGCGATATTGACCATTTGATTAGGACCTTGTCAGATCAATCCCTGGCTCATCTCACGGACCTCCTCCCCTGCCCGCACACGCTCCCTGCCTCCGCGCCAGGGAGCAGGTGGCTGGGGAAGCCTCCACCCTCCCCACGCAGCACCCCAGGACCCTTCGGGGCTCTTCGGAGCCCTCCAGCAATTTCAGAGAAGGTGAGAGCCAGCCTCGGCCTCACCATCTCCCATCCTCGTCCTGCCGGGTCAGGAGCTTCGAGGGCTGTCTCCAGTTTTGCCCCGCCCCTTGCTTGCCCCACCCCTGCCTCAGGGGCCTCTGTGGGCCCCTCCTGGACCTCTGCCTAGGTGCCGGGTTCCTGCACCCCCTCCTTGCATCCACTCTCTTGCTTGCGGTCATTAGACCTTGTTCACTCTGTCCCGTTTCCCTCGGAGTCTGGTCAGACTGAGCTGCCCCCTCTTGGATGTGTGACCTTGGGCAAGTGATTTCACCCCTCTGAGCCTCCATTTCCTCATCTGTACCGTGAGAATGATCCTCACCAAAGGGTTGTAAGGATTCTTCAAGATCATGCCCGCAGAGCAACGAACCACACCTGGCACGCAGCTAGCACCCCGGAAACCCCGGCTGCTGTCACTATGGGCTACTCTGCTGAATTTAGCTGAGCTGATGTGTTTGTGGGAGATGGTTGCTCTGTCCGTCTGCTGCTCAGTGGAAGTGTATGTGGGCAGTGTGTGTGGGGGGGCTGATGGGCGCTGTCATCCTCAGGCCTGTCCCAAGCTCCAGCTCAGGGCCATACCCTGTACTGGGTGGTGTAGGGACCCCCAGTGGAGCCAGGCTCCAGCCTACACTCCAGAAGCAGTTCTAGTGGCTTCAAGGAGAGCTGAGGGGCCAGGACCTTCTTTCCTTCCCCAGGAAACATTGGAATCTTCCCCTTCTGTGTGGCGCAGCTGCGGGGAACAGGGACTCCGGAGTCAGAGAAGTCAGGGTTCCAGTTCTGCTTCCGTGCCAGGTCACCACGGGCCATCTGCTTTTGCCCTCTGTTCCCCAGAGTTCCCATCTGTGACATGCGGAGAAGGCACCTTCTAAATAGCTCCCATTCCCATCTTCCAGTCTCAAGGTCCTGCTGGGAATACGGCTCCCAGCTCCCACAGGGCTTGCCTGTCCCGTGGGGAGATGTTAGCTACTTGGGAGAGGGATTTGTCAGGGGAATACGGGGGTTCTGGGGCCTGGGAGATGGCACGAGGAGGAGAATTAGAGGCCGATGGGCCAGGGGTGGTCCTGCCTGTGGGCATCGCAGATGAGGGTGGCAGAGGGCAGAGACCAGGGCAGGAGGGGGGCGCTGTCTGCAGGGAGGACCCCAGCCTGAAGGCGCTGTCTGACTCCGGGCCCCTAAGAGGCCCGGGGATTCCCCTGCCCGCCCCGCCATCACTTACACCAATATTGACGGTTAATGCCGTGTCGCCACCGTGTTCAACACTCAGCGCGGCTAATTGTTTTGACTGGGAATCGGCAAGGCGATTAAACGCCATCGATTTTGCCCTGCGCGCTGCATCGATTTTTAAATTTCCTATTGATCCGAGCCCTAAATCTCCTTAACCAAGACCTCACCGTGGAGATGACAGCCGCTGATTAGCTCCGGGGGCGGGGGGGCGGGTGGTGGGCTGCCTTCGAGTGGGGAAGAAACCCCAGCTCCTCCCTCCCCACAGGGACCGGGGGTCCGGGTCCCCTTGACCCCTGAAGATGGAGGCCCAGGTGGGGGGGGGGAGGGGGAGGAGTTGGGCGGACCCCTTGTTACTTTTACACCCCTTCTTTACTTTCCCATTTGGGCTTCTCTCTGGTCTCTGCTTGCGCTCCTTCCACTCCTCCTGTCTGTCTGTCTGTGTCTCCCCATCTCTCTTCTCTTTCCTTTCTTCCTATCTATCTCTATCTGTCTATCATCACTCTCCCCACTGTCTCAGTCCATCTCTTTCTCTTTCTCTTTTCTCTTCCTGGATTCCAGTCCCGCCAATTCCTTGTGTCCTTGGCTGGTCCCGGGCCTCAGTTTCCCCATCTGTGCCGGCAGATTTGCCGTGAGATAGAAAAGTAGCCTGCCAAACGTTAAGGTCCACGCCGTCCTGCCCACTCCCCTGAGGTCTCCCGTCTGGGGAGTGCACCCACAGGGACACACAGATGTCAGGCAGCCGTGAGCTTCCTGGCTTGGTGAGCCCACCCACAGGGCTCTCCCTCTCTGAGCCACTGCTTCTGATGTTGCCCACCGTCCACTCATCAGGACCCGCCTGGTGGGAAGTGTCTCCCTCTCCTCCAGTTCCTGCTCCTTCTCTGAATGCCCACAGCAAGGGTGGTCTTTGTGTGGCTTCAAGCAGCTTTTCCAAGAAGACCACGTTCCCAGAGGGCAGGAAACAGGGTTTCAGTAGGAGGCACGAAGGCCTGAGCTTTCTAACCAGCTCCGCCCCTCACCGAGCTGTACGGGATTCTGGGGAAGTCAGTCTCCTCATAGCCTCGCCTGCTGCATCTGTAAAGTGGGAATGACAGCAGCCGTCACTCTGCCTTCCTGCAGGGCTGCAGAGAGGCTCAGCAAACACTCTTGGGAGAGGGTCTCCCCATTTCCTGTAGACCTCTCCGTCCTCCCCATCTTCTACATAGCATGCAGTGGGACCTTTCTGAAGACAAACTGCATCATCTCCCTCCCCCGCAGCTGCTTGGACCAGGCCCTGCTGGGTGCAGCCCCTGCCATCTCTGCAGCCTCATCTTTCCCATGTCTCTCGCTGAGCCCTGCGTGACCAAAGGCGTGATATTCTCTTTCCTCCCATGCGGCCCCTCCACCTGGCTAAAGTGGATTCGTCCGCCAGGCTTGGCTCGGGGGTTGCATCCTCCCTGGGTCTCCCCTGACCTCCCCTGAGATTCCCACTGCATCCTCTGCTTACCCCAGTGTGTGGACATCAGTTCTTTATTCAGTCGCCCCAGCTTGCCTTCGAGCTCCCGGTAGACAGGGCAGAGACCTTGTCTAATCCATCTCCGTACCTCCCACGCTCGGTCCGGAGCCCAGCTCAGATGAGCCTCAGTATTTGCTGGTTAACCAAATGAATAAATGAGTGAACAAATATACCAGTTAGAAACATCATCATGACTTTTGTGTTCGTCTCCCCACAGCACACAGGCACCTAATAATGAAGAACCCTTTCACACTTCTTTCTCATTTGACCCTCCCTGCAGTCCTTTGAGATACATAGTTTGTCAATTCATTAATCCCTCCATCCATCCATCCATTCACTCAGTCATCCATCATGTACTTAATGAGCGCCCCACGTTTGCCAGGCCCTCTGTCAAAGGCTAAAGGTGTAAGACACAGTCCCTGCCCTTTAAGGAGCTTCCAGTCTGCTGGGAAAAACAGACGTTCTACAAGGGAAGGCATCCGTTATCCCCATTCATAAGATGGCGACACTGAGACTTAGAGCCCAGAAATGAAGGTAACCAGTGGCTGTCAGGAGTTCACATTCACCAACCTGTGGATCCTGGTGGTGTGCAGGGTCCCTTGGCCCCAGGAGTGCCTCGTTCTGCCCAAGGTGGAGACGTTTCACGATTTCCTCAGGATGCTCAATCCCTTCTCCTCTCTCTCCAGGTTCTCTACTGGACCGGGTTGGTGGCTTGAATGTATTAGCTTCGCTGCTTCTGCCCAAGAGGTAAGGGCCACGGTCCCAGAGCTCTGCTTATTGCTGTGCTCCGGCTCCAGTCTCCTCTCGGAAGCCCCTGCTTTCCCATCCTCACCTCCGGCCCCACCCCGGGGATGCTGCCCTTCCTCGTTCTGCCTCTGTCCTCCGCGAGGTTACTCTGACTGATTTGTGTTTTCATCCTCTGTGTGTCCTGCGGCTTTCTGGCTAAACCCGTGGTTCTGGTTGTTGGTGACCGTGGGGATTTCTGCCAATGAGTGGTAGGTAGGCTCAGTAGGAGAGAGATGGGGGTAACTTGGTGGCTCAGATCACAGCTTGGGGTCAGGCTCTCCCGTGTCAGGATCTCTTTTCTGTCCCTTCCTAACTGCGAGTGACTTGGGACAGTCAGAGCCTCCATTTCCTCGTCTATAAAAGGGCATAATAACAGAACCCACTTTACTCGCGGTCCCGAGGACGGAAGCCTAGTGAGGCCCTTCAGGTTCCAGCTCGGGAGCCAGACAGCACCCGCTCTGCCCGCTGCCAGCTGTGCGATCCTCAGTTTCCCCATCTGTCAAAGGAGGGTAATAACAGCACCCCTGCACGCACACACACACAGGATGTGAGGATGAACGAAGTTACTCCATGAAAGCATGTAGCCTCGGAAGTCAGGAGCCTGAAATGCAGCTGGAAGCTCCCCTGAGCAAGTGAGGATTTGTCAGGCCCCTCCCTGGAGCCCGCTGAGCCTCTCAGACAGAAGCAGGAGTCCTCTAGCCGCTCAGCTCTGCAGGAAGCAGAGGCTCTGGGCGTCTGCTCCGGGGTTGGCTCCACTCAGCTTGGTGAGGCCCTGGCAGTGAGCATCTGGGGAGGGGTAGGGACAGGGCCTCTGGGGTGGGACCCTGCCTCGTGCTGCCCCAACCAGAGCGGTTTAACCCACAGGCCTCAGGACCCCAGGGAGGCCTCTGCTTGCCCTCATAGCCTCGTGGCTCTGGGGTTGGGGGTGGGCGGGGCGTGTCACAGCCTTACTTTAAGAAGCAGATGAAAGCTGTAGGCTAGGGTTTGCGATCTGGTGTGGTAGGGACTGCGGTGGACTGGAAAATGCATTGGCAGGGGTGGGGGAGCTGCCCTTCACCTCCACTGACTGTCCCCAAGCAGAGACGTACCTGCCACTTGCCAGATTTTCCGATTTTTCAAGAGAAGCCAGGAGTCCAGACTTTAATGTGAAATCTCTCGGTTTTTCAATATTGGCAACTACCCCCACATTTCATAAAGCCCCTTGTGGTCCAAACCACGTGTTTCAGGCAAACTTTGGCCCATGGATTTCCAGTTTTACAATATTTAGTGTAGACTTTCTCCCAGGAAAACGCATCCCTATGTCTACCCAATTGTGCTCCAACCTCAGGATGTTCACAGACCCCCCCGAAGCTCATCCATGGGCCCTATTCTAGCCGGTAAGGAACGTAGGCGTCTGAACTACACGACGTGTGCTTTCTCCAGGGAACCAGAAGTGTAGCTTTCCCAGGAACCATCATATCCGCTGATGCTCTTGACGTTGAAAAGAAGGTCAAGGAGCTTCCAGGCTGCAGAATTCATTTGGGGGCTAGAGGCTGGCCTTTGAGAAATGCCTGAAAGTTGGGCTAAAGTGACAGAGGTGTTTAAAAGGAATTATGTGTCAGAGTCGGTGGAGGTTGCAGTCAGGGCTGTGATTTTAGTTCTTTGTGTTCAGATAGATGTTTGTTAAGTATGCAAGGTTTCACGGACATACGCACGACAGATTGGGTAACACGTGCCAGAGAGCTGTTATATCCTAATAAGGAAACTGAGGTTTGGTAGGGGCCACCTCTGTGCCAGGGCCTGTTCCGGGCACTCCCTCCCACCCTGTGAAGTGGCTGTGAGTCACTGTTGCAAGAGAAGGAAACTGAGCCACAGAGAAGGAAGGCGCAGCTGGCCTAAGGTTACCTAAGGTTACCATGGTAACCTTAATGCTAGAGTCAGAATTTGGACTCAGGTCTGTCTGAACTTCAAGCTCTCATTCTTCCATTTCACCAAAATCCACTCCAGGTTTGGAATCTCCTCCGTGTGGCCAATCTTTGTGCTTTGGGAATGATTTTGATTTGTGGGGTGGGGTGGAGAAGGGAACACCTGAAGTCTTATTTGGAGCCAACCCTGATACATTTAGCAGCGCTAATATTAATCACAGATCATACTGGGGCTACTCGTTGGTGTTTTGATAGAAACTAGAGACAATTATACAATAGAGATGTTTTGTTGATGGAGTCCGTAAACTAAAACTGGCCTTGAAAGCTGTGGCCAAAACATCTGAGTGCTTCCAGGGAAAGTCCAGCCTCCCGGGGACACATGTTGGAAGGGAGCCACACCCTTTTAGGTATTAAATTTTGTTGCAAAACAATTACAACGAACATTGCCCCCACCCCCCATTGTCTTTGCTTTATAACCATACTGGGAAGGTGAGTGCTTCCCCAAAACGTGTCCAGAGGCCTCCTCAATGCCCTGGAGGGAGCTGGAGCATGGAGCCCGGGGTGAGCGAGACCCCCTCCAGCCCTGGAGGCGCTGGTCTGCCTCTGGCGCCCAAGCGGCTCCCCTCCTTCACTCCCTCTGGCCCTTCCTCTGGCTTTCTTCCCACCCCTGCCAGGGCCTTCTCTCCACTTTTGGTTGGACTCACCCTTCCACCTCTCTCAGATCTCCATCTAGGGCTCCCCAACCCCCCCGGCCTGCACTGACCCCCCTACCCTGTCCTTCCGTCTTGCCATTGTCGCGGTATCTGATCGTATATTCTCCGGGTAGTGTTTCCGTGCCCTAAGCTTCATGGCTGAGGCAGGGAGAGACGTCTCTATTTGTCTAACACGTCGACACCCAGTCCCTGGCACAGTGTAAATGCTCAATTAAGTATTTGCTGAATGGGGACTTCCCTGGCAGCCCAGTGGTTAGGACTCCGAGCTTCCACTGCAGGGGTCACGGGTTCGATCCCAGTCGGGGAGCTAAGATCCCGCATGCCACATGGCATGGCCAAAAAAAAAAAAGTGTTTGTTGAATGAATAAGTAAGTGAACACATAGACACATAAACCTACATCTATCCATTTATTCCTTCAGCCACCATTTCCGGGGGGTTCTTTTGTGCTGAGCCTTGTGCCGCTAGATCCCGAGAGAAGGATGTAATTCACCTGCCTGGGGGGCCTCAGGGAGTCTTTGGGAGGAGGGGTGGGAAGGCGTCTCCTGAGGGTTAGGAGAAGCCAAGGAGGAAGTTCTGGCTCGGGCTGGGGGGTTCACTCCTGGGGGCCACGGATGCTGGCCTGGTCTGAGTCCCCATGGCCACCTGAGGCAGGAGCAGGGCTGTGTCCCTACCTTGTCTCCCTCCCTTCTGTCCTTTCATCCTTCCACAAAAAGACACAGTGGCCTTCGGTGTGGACCAGGCCCTGGGGTCCCAGAGGTGACTGTGGCATGAGTGCCGGGGCCTGCCTGGAGTGCCCGCACACCCCGAGGGGGCCTGGAATACCTCGGAAGCAGGAGCTTGGCTGTGGGTGAGACCTGGCTTCCATTGCCGGGTCTGGGGAGGTGACTTGCACAGCACCCAGGGCTGTGTAAGAAAGAAGACGTTGAGCTGCAAGGTGGGCATGTCCTCTCTGGAGGGTGCAGGTGTGGCCCTGGGATGCTCCGGGAAGTGCAGGCCTGCGCGGCAGCACAGGTGTTCTGCAGACAAGAACCAAGAAGCCAGCAGGTCCCCCTAGGGTCCTGGGGTTTTCTCTGATCCCGCAGGCCCATTTAGCCACCTCTCTGTTGTGCCCGGGGTGAGGGCTTTGGCTCCAGGAATAGGATGTGTGCGGTTACAGACGTGGCCTTGGGGTGTGGGGCAGCTGCAGCCTCGGTGCGGCGTGGGGGCGGCCCCTTGAGGCTGCTGCTGGGCAGGCCCCAGGGGCTGGTCCATGGGCCACGGCTGTGTGAGGCTGAGGGCCGGGCTGTGCTGCTGTAGCGGGTTGGCCGGGCGCAGGCAGGCGGTGGCGCTCCTCGCTGGGTGTGGAGTTGGGATGGGAGGGGCTGTTTGTCGTTGTGGGGTGCCGGGAAGCCGCTAGAGATCCCTTTGGTTGCCTTTGCTGTCCCTGGCTGGGTGGAGACAGCTGCCACCCACCCAGGACTGGGAGTGGCTGTCAGCCATGGGGTGGGGCATTACAGATGCAGAGGGGGTGAAAGTGGCTGGCAACTCTTACAGCTTCTGGGACCGATGAGTCCCTGGCATCCCAGACAGTCCTAGAGCAAACGAAGGCCAGAGCGCCTACCGTCCCGGCTAGCATGGAGCCCCAGGGGCTGAGGGCAGGCACTTGACCCCGATTTCACACAGAGGACACTGGTGAGGGCTTGGTGGCAGCGGATAGGTCGCAGAGTCTGACCCTAGATGTTCAGCAGTGAGTGCGTGACCCCCACCCCTGGCATTGTCCAGCTCACGTTGCCCGCGGTCTCTGCAGGTCTCTGGTTTCTCTCTTCTCGTCTTCCTCTCCCTGGGGCTCCACCTCCATCGCCCTCTTCTTTTTTCCTTGTCTTGGTCTTCGTCCATGTCTGGCCTCTTCCTCCCATCCTGATTGCCTCCTCTTCCTCTGAGCCTGGATCTGTTTGCAGTCTTGCGTGCAGGGTGTATATGGGTCCGTGTCTAGCTTTCTGTCTCCAGAGACAGCCATGGGGAGATGTGGACCTGCCGCGGGTGGGGAGAGGGGGCGAGGAAGAGAGAAGGAAAAAAGGCACTTGAAGGAAAAGCAAGAAAGGAGGTGCCCCACCCCCCGACTCCAGGACAGCTTCTGAGGCCCCTGCACAGCCATCGGCCGTCCTCCTCTTGGGGCGCGAGGGGACAGGAGGGCCAGAGGGGTCATCTGAGAAAGGGGGGATCCAGGAATACGCCAGAGAGGAGTAGAGTGGGAGAGAGAGACTCGGGGAGACCCAGAGTACGTCCCACGACAGAGAAATGCCTGGAGAGAGGATGCAACGGAGAAAAGCAGGTAAAGAGCCACGGAGACAGCACGAAAGTCAGCCGGGGAGCAGAGTCAGGCTCCGGGAAAGGGAAGCCGAGAGCAGAGCGTGCGAGCGTGCGCGCGTGCGAGCCCGCGTGCTGTTGAGACCACCGGGCTTGGGGGATGGGGCTATAAGAGAGACGGGGCTGAGGGCAGCCGGGAAGGTGCGCAGGGCTGCGGGCCAGGAGGGGCTGGCTTCGTGCCTGCTCTCTGGGGGCCCCACCCCCTGGCCAGCCTGCTGTGCCTGGCGGAGTGTAAGGAACGGCCAAGGCCCTTGGTATGCGTGTCCCTGTGTGTGGCAGGGGGAGACGGTGACAGGGAGTCTCCCTCCTGCCCTGGTGATCCTGAGCCCAGTCTGCTCTGTCCCCTCCCTGCTGCTGCCCTGACCCTCCCTGTCCATCCTTCCTGTCCCCTCCTGCGCGGTTCCATCCCTGGGTTTTCGGTTCTGTTTTGCTGTGGCTCACAGGAGCCCAGAGGGCCGTGGGGAGCGCTTGGGCAGCCCTGACTAGTGGCCTGGGGGAGGGGGGAAGCCGTGTGTGCGTGTGTGTGTGTGTGTGTGTGTGTGTGTGTGTGTGTGTGAGAGAGAGAGAGAGAGAGAGAGAGAGAGAGGGAGAGAGAGAGAGAGAGAGAAAGCGCTCGAGGTCACTCTGGACTTGGTCTCCCTTCAGCCCCGCTCCAGCTTTGCTGTCTGTCTCTCCTGCATTATCAACTTCCCTCTAGCTGCCTGTCTCTCTGGGTCCCTCTCACCAGCTGTCTCTCACTTTCTCTGTCTCCTCTGCCTGTCCCTCTGTCTTTTATCTCTCTATCTCTCAACCTCATCTCGTTCTCTCACTGTCTTTCTGTTCCTCTGTGTATCGCTCCCATTCTCTCTCTCTCTCTCCCCCCCTCTGTTTTCTAGCTCTCCCTGTCTCTGGCCCCGTCCTCTCTTTATCTGCACCTCTTCTCCATGCAGCTCCATCCCTGGCTTTTTGGTTCTGCTGTGTTCTGGTGCTCTCTGTTTCTCTCTCTCCGGTCTCTGTTTCTGTGTGTCTCTCCATCGGGTCCTCCCGTTTGCCCTTTCTCTGCTCTTTTTCTCTGCCTTTGCCTCCTGTGTCTGTCTATGTCTCTTCTGGTCTCTTTCATCTTCTGTCTCTCCCCGTCTGTTCTCTCACACTCTCTGTGTGTCTCTCTTGTCCCTTGTCTCTGCGGGTCTCTGGCTGTCCATCCCTGCCTCCGTGTGTGTGTGTGTGTGTGTGTGTGTGTGTGTGTGTGTGTGTCGCTCCCCCCTCCCTTCCCCCCTTTTTTTTCTGTTTCTAACACCCACACTCACATCCTACCTCAGGAGTAATTGCTTTTGTCTGGGTTGGACTGGACTTGTGGTGGGGGGAGGGTGGGGGGAGCCGGTGGTGCTGGGGGGGTTGGGAGGGACGGAGGTCGCTTGGTGGAGTTGAGGTGGCCTCCTCCAGCGCAGGGGGTGCTGAGGAGCAGAGGTCCGGCCACCCAAGGTGGTTGGGGAAGGGGGCCCTGGGCCCAGCCTGGCAGGGGTCTGGGGCCTCTGGCAGGGAAGGAAGGAAGGCAGACAGGCCCTCACGTTCGGATTTGGAGGCGATGTAGTGATAAAACGGGCTAGTCAGCATCGCAGTGGCAGTCTCGGCCTTGAACCCTCCCCCATTCAGATACCCCCCCCAAACCCGAAACCCCATCATATGCACCAAGTCACCACGACACACACGGGGACACGGCCAGAGCCTCCGACCCACTCACGGAAACACACTCGGGTATCGGCACACAGGGACGCCGGAAGTCACACAGATGCATGGGGTGCACACGGGATCTCTGACACTCTCGGAAAGAAAGAGCCTCCAATATGCCAGAGACAAGCACACCTACAGCCACCCACCGACACAGGCACAGAATCCATACACACGGACACCTGGGGACTCGTGTCATGGTTCCCAGACACTCACAGAGCCATCCATGCTCGGATACACGCGGATGGGGGCTCGCACACACACAGCAGAGTTCCTGGAACACAGGAACACGTAGCCGCCACACTGCCTGGGCACCGGGGTCACTGAGATGCTCCCGGGGACACACCCACACTCCCTCGAGGGACAGGCAGATCTGCCTACACATATTTAGACATCATTTGGGGACATCCAGGTTCAGGAGACACTCATGGAAGGACACACACACACACACACAGAGCCCCCGAGTCCCCTGGGACACACCCACAGACTCCTGGTCACACAGAGGTGACTCAGTAGCTGAGACACTCGGGGACATACAGTCCCGGAGTCCCACGCAGAGCTGAAGGACTCAAAGTCATGGCCACCCAGGCACACCGGGGACACACCCTACACATATGGCAACTCAGACACCACAGCCCTCCCCTGGAATCTCCTGTCCGATGCCTCACAAGCCCTCCCCGCCTCCCCCCCCGACAGTGCAGTCCAGGCCCTGGGGCGAGGCCAACTTGGAGCTGCCCACAGAGACCCAAGGAGGGGGAGCCAGGGTTCTGGGGGTGGGCAACAGGCTGCCTGGGGGTTGCCCCACTGTTCCTGGCATCCACTCACCCAAGCTTAATCCAGCCCCCCCAGGCCTTCCCCCACCCCCACGGGCTCAGGACAATGTCTCCCCAGCCCCCAGGTACCCCCTGCCCACCTCCCAGAGGTCCATCCGTCTCATACCTTCAAAGGGCCCCATCTCCCTGCGCTGCTTCCAACTGAGGGGATGCCTGCTTTCTCCCAGGGCGTGTGTCCCTCAGTTTCTCCCAGCCCCTTTACCTGCCAGCGTGACCCCCATCCCCATCTGCTTCCCTCCCCACTCTCATACTCACCCCCTCTCCTGGCTGTTCAACCTCTCAGCCTCCCTAAGCTCTCCTGCTGTAGAGGGGTGGTGCTGGGGGGCCCTGGCCCCTCAGAGGCATGGGTAAGGGGTACACGGGGGTGGGGGGGTGGGGCCTGGGTGCGGCTCCGGGAAAGGGAAGCAAGGCAAGCGGGAGAGAGAGAGAGAGAGAGAGAGAGGCAGAGGCAGGCAGCCAGCCAGCCGGCTTTATATCCCTGCCGTATTGATCTACCATGTCACAGACCCGGTCGATAGCCAGCCCAGAAAGAGAGGGAGAGAAGGGAGGGGAGGTTTGGGGGAGGGCAGTGGGACCCCCTATAGTCCTTGGCCCATCTGGGGCCCTCTTGGCAGGCCACGGGGACCTGTTCCAGCCGCCCCCCCCGCAAAAGAGGCCCGTTGTATGTTCCTCCTCTTCCTCTTGGCTGTGGCCCTCTCCCCGAGAGCCACCTTGGCAGAAGAATCTAAGTGCAGAAGCTGTGCACGTTTCTTTCTCTCTCTAGAGGCTCTTCATCTGTCCCGTGGGCATGGGGAGTGGGGGGCTCACAGCTATCCACTGCCTCAGTTCCCCTTGGCCCTCAGTCGGGGTGGGCAGGTGGGAGGCCCAGAGGCAGTGTCCGGTTAGGTCAAGGACGGACGGAAGCACATCTTCCTTCTTTGCTGTGTGACCTTGGGCGTGCCAGAGAACCTCTCTGAACGCCCTCTTCCAAAGCCATCGCTAGCGCTGGAGGACTCTGTCCACGTTGGTTTTCTGCCCTTTTTGACTTGAAGTTTCACCTCGAAACTGCACCAGGCCAGTGCTAGAGACAGACCACATTTAGAATTTCTTTCTCCTGGTCCGCCCACCCCAGCGGCCTCTCCCTCTCCTCAGCCTCCTCTGCCGTCTCTGAAGAACATTCCACCCCTGCCTACCCCCCACCCCACCCCACCATCTAGGGCTCCTCTGACTGGGCAGGAAGGGAGGGGTGTCTCCCTAGGCAGGAAGGGGAAACGAAGGTGAGGTTCCTCCGGGACAGTGCTGAGAACCCTGGGGCTGTGCCTCTATCCTGGATCCAACCCTGCCTCTGTCTCCTCTCTGGGCCTCAGTTTCCCTCCCACCCCCAAGCTCCAACCCTCCCCAAGCTTCGGTATGGCTCTGGGATCCACAGGGATTGGTACGGAGGGGAGGCAGGGCCAGCCGGAGGGTGAGACCAAGGCCAGAGGGGTGTCTGCTGCCCCTCCCTCAGCCAGGACTGCCTGGGTCCCAGGTGCGTCCCCACAGCATCCAACTCCCCAGGGCTCCGGCTCTTTGTCTGTCCAGGTCCTCCTCCCCTGCCAGCCCAGCCTCCGAGAGAGGTTGAGGAATCACCTTAGCCTTGACCCGAGGGGGAGGGCAGAGGAGGGGCAGGCAGGCCCCAGCCCCGCCTCCTGCCCACGGCCATCCCCACAACCTCTTTCCTCCCTGCTTCCCCCAGTACCAGGTCACCCCCCACCCCCCCGAGTGTCAGGCCGCTGCTCCCTTTGTTAGGAAGGGGGAGGGGAAAGAGCTGAGCTGAGGGGACGTGGCCTGACCCTCGACCTCTCCCCTTCCCTCCTCCCATCTGGGTCCCCAGGGGCTCAGAGCCCCCTTGACGGACAGTTCTGACCATCAGTCAAATGGCTCTGGGAGTGTGCGGGGGCCAGGTAGGGGGGAGGGGAGGAAGGCCTAGCCAGGGCCCTGAGCCCACCAGAGGGGGTGTCATTTCATGGGTGGGCGAAGGCCCTTAGGATGAGGGGCAGGGGAAGATAGGCACCCGTATCCTGGGGGGAGCCTGATTGGACGGGGGCGGGGGGTGGGTGTGTGGAAGCAAAGTGGGGCTCAGCCCCGGAGCCGGCAGCTCTGGACGCCCTATGGGTTGGGGCCCGGCCTCAGTAGAGGCCTCCACCCTACCCCCACCCGGCCTGCGGCGTTGGGAGTGCAGCGAGTTTTTTAAAAAATTAAAAGAAAAAAAAAAAATAACAGGAGCAGGAGAAGCTGGGGGAAAAAATATATAAGAAAAAATATAATAAGAACTAAGCGGTGGCTGCAGGAGAGAGAAAGGGCAGGAGGCAAGGAGGGGGGCGCAGGGGGGAGGGCGGCTCGGGCCCTGGTCGCTGCGGAGGCCCGGCCGCCGGTCTCTGCGCTGAGCCCTCCGCGTCCCCCCTGCCGGCCCCCTCCAGCCCCGATCGATCCAGTTTCTTGGCAATAAAGCATTTTTATTGTCAGCTGCCCTGAATGCCAAATGTGAGCCTGGTCCTGCGCCCCCCCTCAACCCGCGTCTTCACCACCCCTCCCCCAGCCCTCCTCCACCCCGTCTCCTGCCGGCCCCCCCCACCACACCGCAGAATCAGCCTCGTCCATCACCACGACCCCCTCCTCTCCCGCCTGGTCCATGTCAGCCGCAGTCCTGTACATCCTCGATAATCCACCAGCCCCCTCCCTAGCTAGGCCGCTGGGCACCCTTCCCTAACCCCAAACCCGCAGGCGAGCAGAGAGGTGGTCTCTGGATGAGTGGTGTGGGGGCGCAGGGGTGGACAGGAGGGTGTCAGCGTGGGCAGGCAGGGAGGTGACGGCCACAGGTTGAGGGAGGCGTGGGCGGAAGTCAGGGGAGCAGAAGGCAGGGGACAAGAACGGGTGGGGGACCCCCGGGGCGCCCCATCGAGGTCCTCCAGGGTCTGCCCTACCCCTTGCACACG
The DNA here is from genome assembly GCF_949987515.2 of Delphinus delphis. NCBI lineage: Eukaryota > Metazoa > Chordata > Mammalia > Artiodactyla > Delphinidae > Delphinus > Delphinus delphis. The sequence continues at coordinate 11,693,788 of NC_082702.1, read as the reverse complement.
GAACTTGGGCCCCTGCCTCGGTGAGGCAGCTGGGGGCAGGGGAAAGAGATAGGCTGGGGTTGGACACCGCTCCCACATACCCGCCTCAGCCCCTTCAGGTCTGGGGACCGCGCCACACACCCCGCAGGAGTGCGGGTGTGAGGGCCAGATGAGAGGGTGTCGGGGAAACAATTTACAGAAGGTCCTGGCGGCCCCACCCCGCCAGTTCTTCCTCCTCCCACTTTCTGTTCTCTCTTTTTCTCTTTGTCTCTCTTTCCACTTTACCCGTCTCTGTTTCTCTTTCTTTGCGTCTTTCTGTCTCTGTCTCTCCCTGTGTGACTCTCCTGTATTGCTGCCTCTCCCTCCAGGGATTTAAGCATCTCCACATCCCTCTCTGTTCTACCTGCACAGTCCTGGTCATTCCTCCCCTGCACCCCTCTTTCTCTGCCTGGCTGCATGCTTTTCCCTCGAACTTTCTTGTCCTGCCTGTCCCCCCACGTGCCCCTCTCACTGCAGTCTCTCTTGGGTTACCTCCCCTCCCACAGCTGGGGAAATAAACAGAGGCCCAGGTCCTGGGAGAGGCAGCAGAAGGCACAGAGAACAGAGCTCAGCGACTCTTCTCTCTTTCTCTTGGGGGTGCCAGTGTCGGGAGGAGGGTGGCCGGGGCTACACCTGCAGAGATGCAGCTGGAGAACTGGGGCTGGGTCCTGTCTGTCTGCCACAGACTTGCTGTGTGGCTCTGCTCCAGTCACGTGCCTGCTCTGAACGTTGGTTTGCCCCTGAAAAGTGCGCTGCTCAGAGGGCATTTCTGGCCCCTCCTGCGGAAAACCTGTGCCTTGAAGGCCCAGAGTTCTCTGGGGAGGGAGTGGGGGACAGGATCCTTCTGCCGGGGAGCATGGTCACCCCTCCACCCGGGTGCCCCTACCAAGGCATCTCAAGGCTGCAAGCCTGCCCTCTCCCCTTCTCCTGGCAGCTGGGGAAGGTGAAGCCGGAGAGAGCCTAGGGTGCCAAGCTTTTCCCTCTCTGGGTAGGGGAGTGGCCCCACCAGAGTGGTGCTTTAGGGAGCGGCGGAGGGCATGGACTCAAGACCCCAGGGCCACCTCCACTGTCAGCTCTGGAAGGCAGGGGTGGCTTCACTTGTCCCCAGCTCAGTGTCTGCCACATGGATGGTGTTCAGGAGATATGTGTGGAACCAGTGAGGAAGTGAGGAAGGACCCGGGCAATATACAGGTTGGAGAGGAGACAGAGAGAGAGAGAGGGAGATGGCCGGGAGATGGGGCAGAGTTGGGGACAGGGGTGCAGAGATGGGGCAGAGCGGGTGGCGGGGGAAAGAGCAGAGGGATTCAGACACCCGTGGGTTGAATCCATGGGAAGTTGGGGGACACTGCAGAGGAGGAGGATTCTGAGATGACCCCAGGTCTCCTTGCCAAGCTGCCACCCTTCCCCGAGGACTCAGCGACCCACCCGTCAACGAATCCCTGCATTCGCGCTGCACCCGCATCCCCCCACCCCTCGGGTCTCACAGCAACCCCTTTGCCAAGGGGGTAAAGAGCTCGGTGTTGGATCCCTCTGGCACATGGGAAGGGGCAGTTTGTTTAAAAGATGATGTATGTACACATGTACCTACTCGCATGTCACGTGCTTGCTTATGCCTAAAACAGTTCTCACTTTTCACCTTTACGAGTTATTTGGTATTATCTTCAGATTATCGTTTTCCAACTAACAGAAGAGAGAAGGGTCCCTGTGGGCTGTGTAGGGAAGACCGGGCCCCGCTGAGCTGGAGCCGGCCTGGGCCCTGGGACGGAGACGAGGTTCGCCGGTGACTGAGGTGTGAGGGATTCTGGCCAAGGCCTAGGAAACCTGGAAGGAAGGAAGGGTTCTGGTAGAGTAGAGAGGGGAAGGAGACCAGGAGACCCCTCCACAGCTTCCCTCTTCCCTCCTCAACAGCCAGGTGCAGACTTGGGAGGCCCTTTCTGTCTGGTTCCAGACGCCCCTCATTTGAGAGGTCCTTTCTGGTGACCCTCTGTCCACCGGCTTCTCATCATCTCCCTGATGTGCCCCGAACCTTTGCTCACGCTGTTCTCGCACGTGGAAGATTAACAAGGTCGCAGCTGCTCACGGACCGCTCACTGCACGCTAAGCGCTCGACCTTTGGGCTCTTGGCGAATCCCCTGGCCACCCTAAGGGGTAGGCGTGATCATTATTTCCATTTCGCAGATGGGGACCCTGAGGCTTGGGGAAGGGAAGTGGCTCACCCAAGATCACCAGCCAGTGACTGGCAGAGCCAGGACTGCCATTCAGGCCCTCTGCGTTGGTCCAACCCACAAATGGTTGTCAAGAACCAAGAGAACTTCCCTGGTGGTCCAGTGGTTAGGACTCCGCGCTTCCGCCACGGGGGCACGGGTTCGATCCCTGGTTGGGGAACTAAGATCTCGCATGCCACTAGGCATGGAAAAAAACAAAACAAAACACTGCAAGGGGTCAAGTTTTGTTGGAGGTGCATGGGAAACGTGACTGCCTCGCTGTGAGGGGTTCAAATCCCAGCTCTGCCACGGACTTGCTGTGACACTGTGGGAAGGTGATTCTCCTCTCTGAACTTTGATTTCCTCCTCTGGGTCAGTGCCACCATCTCATAGGAGACAGTGAACAAGGAGATGTAAAATGTCTGGCAGATAAAGTTACTTGAAAAATGGCCATGCCCTCCTCTCTTGTTCTTCTCTGATTCTGGCCCATCCTTGAGGTTCCAGCTCTTGTGAGCTTTTATATTTGAAGAGCATTTTCCCCAAAGCACCGTCAATATTCATCGTCTCTTGGGATCCTCACCACCTCACTACCTGTAAAGAAGGCATTATTATCTTTTTTTCTTTAATATTTATTTATTTACTTATTTGGTTGCACTGGGTGTTAGTTGCAGCAGGCGGGCTCCTTAGTTGTGGCACATGGGCTCCTTAGTTGTGGCATGCGGACTCTTAGTTGCGGCATGCATGTGGGATCTAGGTCCCTGACCAGGGATCGAACCCAGGCCCCCCGCACTGGGAGCGCGGAGTCTTATCCACTGCGCCACCAGGGAAGTCCTGAGGCATTATTATCTTGATTTGGCAGAAGTGGAAACTGAGGCTCAGAAGACTCAAGTCCTCTGCCTCGGGTCCTTGTCCCCATAAACAATTCATTTGTCTGAGCACTTGCTGTGTGCCGGCCCCTGTATTGGGCACTGGAGATAAAGAAGTGAACAAAACTGGTGCAGCTGATGTCCATGGAGCCGACAAACTAAGAGGAGATGCAGATCTTTGAGTGTAAATATCGATTAAATGCAAAATGAGAAATTGCGATCAAGTCCCCTAAAGGAGAGACAAGAATAGGGAGCCAACACAGAGATGGAAAGACATTTAAGCTGAGCCTTGAAAGATGAGTAGGATTTAACCAGGCAGGGAGCTTTCGAGGCAGAGGGACCGGCACCTGCAAAGGGCCTAGGGTAGGAAAGAACTTGGTCTGAGGAGGCGGCGAGGCTCAGAGCAGGGTAGGTGAAGGGGAGAGTGGGGTGGGGGGGAGAGAGGAGACCTGTCAGCAGAGGCCAGATCACACAGGACTCTGTAGGCTGGATTAAGGGGTTTGTTTTTGTTTTTGTTTTTTTGGCCGCTGTGCAGCTTGTGGGATCCTAGTTCCTTACCAGGGATTGAACCCGAGCCCTCGGCAGTGAAAGCGCGGAGTCCTAACCACTGGACCGCCAGGGAGTTCCCGGACTAAGGGGTTTGGGTTTTATTCCCCAAAGCAGGGAGGCCCCTGAAAAGTCTGAAGCGAGGGAGCGACACGGCCTGATTGTTTCAGAAAGACCCTCTCTGGGTGTGGGGAGCAGACGAGACTATCAGGGTCAGGTGTGGAAGCACAGAGACCTGCAGAGAGGAGGCTGCTGATGTCACTGGGACCAGAGATGGTGGTGGCCTGGGGAGTGGAGGAATCGGGGAGAACCTTTGGAATTGTGCCGACGTCAAGGCTCAGAGAAGTGAGGTTGCCAATCCAAGGTCATGCAGCTGGTCAGGCAGAGCGAGGGTCTGACCCTGCACACACCTGGGGTTTCCCCTCACCGGACAGGTGCCGCTTTGCCTCTGGGGAAATCTCTGGGAGGCAGAGCCCTGGGTTCTATTTGGTGTTCTCCACACAAACCTCAAAGTGCCTGGTGTTTTTGGCACTGAGAAGAAGTCCATTGTCAGAAAGAGGTCATGCGTGAAGGTAAGGGAGAGGCCTTTCCTGGAGAGGCTCCACGAAGGAGGTGAGCAGGGAATGAGCGGGTCTGAAGGTATGTGAGCTTGGAGAAGTGACCAGGGCCCCGGGGACACTGTTCAGCATGCAGCCCAGACTTGCTGTGACTCAGGGTGGGCCAGCAATGTGAAAGCTTTTAGGGAACGGCTCACGTTGGCAGGAGGCCGTCATGGGTCAGGGATGGGAGCACATGGATGTCTCAGGCGGCAAGCCCAGGTCCAAGTCCCGTGTTTCCTGCTGAGCCAAAGGGAAGAGGCCCACAGGGGTCTGGGGTTGAAGTGGAGTCCACTTGCCTGGATGCTAATCCTGGTTCCATCTGTGGGGTCCCAGGCAAATGATTCAACCTTGCAGAGCATCGGTTCTTTCATCTGTAAAATGGGCATGGTGACAATCGTTCTCTTGTCGAGTGTGGAAGACATTCAATGAAAAGATGCATGCAAAGTGTTTCTAACCGTAGTTCAGGGTTTCTCTTTTAACTGTCTAAAGCAGCACTAGATTCCCTGTCCCTGAGCTCTTCCAGGAGCTTGTCGCCATCTCAGTAAATGTTTATCACACCAAAAACCTACCCTTCTCCCGAGAGCCCTCACTTTCTTTCAAGTGTCCAGAGCTCAGAGTTTGCTTCCATGATGGCAGGGACTATGTCTCATATGGTCTGAGTCAACCTGATTCCGTCAAGTTAAACTCCTCTGAATAAATGTTTAGGGGAACAGGGCCCTCTGGGGATGTTGCCCAGAGACCGCACAATTCCGGAAGAGGCACAGAGAGGTTGAGTGGCTTGCTTGAGGTCACACAGCAAGGGCTCGGCAGGCTCCACAGAGGCTGAGAGAGGCCAGGCCACTTCTCATGTGTGAGCCTCCCAGTATGCTCAGAATGAAAGAAGGCCAAAATGGAGTTACAGGCTGTGCTCTGAGCAACGACAACAAAATGCCGCACTGGCTGATATTTACAAGGTCATTGCAGGATTCATTAAAACAAAATTCAGAGCGTCCTACAGGTGATATGGTCTGGCAGTGGCACCCAACTGTGAAATCAAAAATGCACATCTCATTTAATGGGGCCCTTCGTGGACAGAATACCTGGGCCACATGACACCCCTCCCACCCACTCCCATGCCTCCCTGAGCCCTGCGGCTGGGACCTAACCACCTGTTATGTGACTTCAAAGTTGACACCTTTTCCATCATCCTCAGTTGCTTTGGCAGAGATGCGGGCGGCCCAGGACCGCTCCTATTTTCGAGGGGATGCCTACGATCAGTGTAACACGGGCAGTGTGCCTGGTGGTAAGGAGAGCTGGGCTCTGGAATTGACCTGCTGGCTCTGACCCACCTCAGGGTGCTCCTCTGAAAAGCTAGGAGATAATAATGGCACCTGCTTAATTGGATCGTTGGGAAGATGCCAAGACGTGATGCACGGAGCACGTGGCTACACAGAGCAGGTGCCGGCTAGCTGCTCTTATAACTTATGATAATCGTGGGACCATCAAGGAGCCGGGGAGCGGGGAAGGAGGAGTGCATAGAGGTTTGAGAATCCTCGAGGGTGTGGCCAAGGCTGATTTGCCCGGCGTCTCCACGTCTTGGCACAGGGTCCGGCACAGCGGGCCATCTGTGCAGGTGTAGGATTGAATCATCTTGAAGAGGCTCTGGCCAGGCTGAGCAGGGGGTGGGAACACCGGGGAGGACAGGGGAGCTCAGCGGAGGGCCTGGCCTTTGATTTCTTCTCCACCTGCTCGTGAGGCCAGGTGGGCGCTCCCGTGATCTTTCTTTCGCATGGTGCCCCTTAACTTCTCCTTTAGCAAACGGATCCTCCTAGGTGTCGAGTACAGGGGACACAGCGGTGCACACGTCAGGCACGAATCAGTGTGACTATTGTCACAGTTCTAATCTGAATGTCGAGTGGTGGCTTCACATGAACACATTATTAAAAATAAATAAAATAAATAAGCAAATAAATAATGGAAGAGGGCTCTTCCCAGGCCAGTGATGGGAGTATGACGGGAACCGGGGATTATGATTAATGCAATTTTGTGCACCTGCGGCCCTTTTAAAAAGGAGGATAGAACCGAACAGGACAGACGCGCTCTCTGTCCTCCCAGCGTGAACATTCAAGTGGGGGAAGATGGATCATAAACAAGCACATTAACACATGGAAACGCGAATGTTAGTGACAGGTGCTGGAAGAAAATTCTACCTGGTAAAAGGATGAAGAGTGATGAGGAGGGGAAAGACCGTGTGAGGTGGGATGATCAAAAGACTCCTGTGTGGAGAGGACGTGTCAGCGGGCGTCTGGAATAAGTGAGGGCACGCACCACGGGCATATCTGGGGAAAGATGGTACCAGGCCAGCGGCAAGAGCAAAGGTCCTGAGTCACATCAGAGCTTGGGCTGCAGGAACAGAAAGCCAGTCTGGAGGAAGTGAGGGAGCGGTGAGGAGTGCTGGGAGGTGACATATTAGAGGCGGGCAGTGGCCGATTAGGATGAGGCGCCTTGAAGCTGTCCTATTTGGCTGGTCTCCCTGAGGCTTCCCAGGCTTTGGCCGTTAGTACCCTGGACAGCGGCCTCGGCCCCCTCAGAGCTCTTGCAACCGGGGCGCACCCTAACATGGGCTTCTGGGCGTGAATTGGGGGTGGGGAGCAGATGATACTGCAACGCGTGCGAATTGGCCTCTGCCTGCAGGAAGCACAGTTGTAAAGGAAAGAGTCATCAATGTACATTTTAATCAGTCTTTACCAAGTGAACGTCTGTGCGAGCCAGAGCCCAGGAACCCCCCACCCCTGTGACCCTTTTCAAACCTTCCCTATCCCCACCCCCCTGCTGGAGGTAACCTCTGTCCTCACTTTGGGGGATAATCGTTCCTTTTCTTTTCTTTGTAGTTAGCTACCTGTAACTCACTTAATATATTCTAATTTTATTTAAAAACGGAATATAGGGAACTTCCCTGGTGGCGCAGTGGTGAAGAATCCACCTGCCAATGCAGGGGACGCGGGTTCGATCCCTGGTCCGGGAAGATCCCATATGCCGCGGAGCAACTAAGCCCGTGCGCCACAACTACTGAGCCTGTGTTCTAGAGCCCGCCAGCCACAACTACTGAAGCTCACGCACTCTAGGGCCCGCGTGCTGCAACTACTGAAGCCTGCGCACCTAGAGCCCATGCTCTGCGACAAGACAAGCCACTGCAATGAGAAGCCCGCGCACCGCAACGAAGAGTAGCCCCCGCTCTCCGCAACTAGAGAAAGCCCGCGTGCAGCAACGAAGACCCAACGTAGACAAAAAAAACAAACAAAAAAACCTGAATACAATCTCATTCTGAAAACCAAAAGCGTAACAGAAAATGTTAAAATCCCATTTGAGTCCCTTCTGCTTTCCCAGTCCTGGTCCCCTCACCAAAGGTAGCTGTCATTAATTAGTTACCCCCCGGACCTTTTCCTCTGCATTTGTCAATACCTGTGCACCCACAGAAAATACATAGTGGTTTTGGTATGTGTTTTACATAAGTGATATTAAGTTGTATAAATCATTCTACAACTTGCCTTTTCATGCAGCAGTGTCTTGGAGAACTTTCCATGTCCTTTATCCATAGATCAGTTCCATTATCTTTCATGATCCCATCCCATTCCTGAGTATGACTATGCTACAGTTTATCTAGCCACTGTCCTATTGGTGGCATCTGATTTTCTCTACCTCAAACCTTGATGTGATAAACACTTTGTGAACTTTTTGAACTTGTGCATGGTGGTCAGTATTATATTTAAGATTAATGAAAATAAGGTCCTACAGTATAGCACAGGGAACTATTTTTCTAAAAAGATGAATGAAGTTCCTATCAGCCCATGTTACTGCCCCCATTTCACAGATGAGGAGCATGAGGCTCAGAGAGGTGAAGTCACTTGCCCGGGGTCACACAGCAAGTGAATGGACGAACCAGTTTCCAAACTCTCAGATGTTTGACTCCCAGATCAGTGCTTATATGCACCCATACAGATATCACTGTCTGCGGGGGCAGATGTCCTCATTCAAGTGGGCCTATATGCAGACCAGTGCTGGGCTCCACTCCACAAAAATGAATCAGACCCCACCTTGCCCTCCAGCCCTGCCCTGTGGGGGCAGCCTCACTGGGAAGGAATTTCAATGCAGTATGATTAGTGCTAATCCCAGGATGCTGCCTGAGCTGTGGGAAGACTGAGGCCATTACTGTTAATTGGGCCTCCGGTGGAGCCAGAAAAGGCTTCCAGAGAGGGGAGATTTGAGCAGAGGCAGTAGCGGTGAGTACAGTAGAGGTGGCAAACACAGGAAGCATGGAGGATGGGCACGTAGGGGAACCCAAGTTGTTGAACAGAGGAAGAAGGTGAGCTCTGGGGACAATATGCCTGTGGAGGTTGGCAGAGGCCCACATCCACTTGAGCCTGGAAAGCCAGCCTTGGATTTCATTCTGTGGGCTGTGGGAGCCTGGAAGGATCTATTCATTCAACAAATAGGATTTGGAAATTCCCTGGTGGTCCAGTGGTTAGGGCTTTGCGCTTCCACTGCAGGGGGCCTGGGTTCAATCCCTGGCCAGGGAACTGAGATCCTGCATACTGTGAAGCCAAAAGTAAATCAATAAATACACAGTTTTTAAAAACACACAAATAGGATTCAAGCACCTAGTCTGTGCCAGGCATTATTTCAGAAGGGAATACCACAGGAAACAAGACAAGAAAGGACTGCTTTCAGAGGGCTTGCAGTTCAGAGCGGGACACAGACAGTAAAGCAAGTCGACAGTAGCCGAGTTCCAGAGAGAGCGACGAAGAAAGTAAAACTGGCTGTTGGCGTGGAGAGTGGCTCAGGGAGGGCCTCTCAGAGGACGCAGCCTTTGAACTAAGTCCTGAAGGATCGGAGGAAAGGGACGAGCTAGGGAACAGTGTTCTAGGGCAGGAGTCAGCAAGGTCAAGGGCCCCGGGATGGGGGCAGACTTGGCCTTCTCCAGTGTGGCTGGCACGCAGTGCTCTGGTAGGGAGAGGTGACGTCCTGCAGGGGCCTGGAGGCCGTGGTGAGGGGGCTGGGCTTTCCGGGAGGCTGCAGGGAAGTTACCGGAGGGCTTCTGGACCACGGTGAGGGCTCTTGAATTTCAGCCTTTGGACAGCTCCTTGCGCTGGGAGGACAGAAGTGGCTGTGAGCCTGCAGAGGCGGTGCTGGGCGAGTGGGAGATCTGCGCTGGAGTCGAGGGTGCAGCCTGGGGGTGGGTGGCGGCTCCTGCGCCGAGGGGCAGAGCCTCATCAGGGGAGTCCCAGGGCCAGCCACCTTCTTCTTTGGCTTCTTCGGATGTCCTGGTGGGTTTGTGGTGATGAGGCCAAAGACCCTGTTCTCCGACAGCCTGCGGTCTGAGACGCGTACAGGCCAAGGTGGGGAGCACAGGCTTTGGGGTCAGGGAGACTCTGGGTCTGCCTCCGTCTGGCTGTGTGGCCGTGGCCTTTAGTGGATCCAGCAGTCCGTCCTGGGTTCTTGTTTCTCTCAAGCCCCAGAATGTTAGCGCTGGAAGGAGTCTTCAAGTTCTCCTCCAAGCCCACCTCCCACTTTCAGATACGGAAACTGAGACCCAGACAGTGCAGAGGGCTGGCCCTAGGTCACCAAGTGGGCTGTTTCTGTGTGGGGACTGGTTGGTCTCACTTTTACCTTCTGTGAGCCGTACCGTGATGCTTCTTGATTTCTTCTTGCTTGAGGTGAATTCCTGGGATCGCAGGTGGGTCTGGGAAACTGGTGGTGGGCAGGAGATGCGTGAGGAGTGTTTCTGTCAATGTGAATCTATTCAGATCTGCTAGCTTCCTGGTCCACAGACCTTGCTGATCTCCGCCCCCCCCCCCACCCCGGCACTGACCTAAGCATCTTCCCTTACTCTGCTCCCGTGTTCCTGCTGTCCAACAGTGATGGCCTGAGCGCCCACCAAGACACCTCACTCAGCTGCCCACCTGCAGATTCACTAAAGTTCTCTAGACTCTCACTAGAATTTGTACTCTCATCTGCATCCTCATGGCCCCATTCTCTCTTGTTTTCTGGACCACTGTCCCAGCCTCCCCTCTGGCCCTCCTGCCTCCAACTTCTTCCCACCAGCCTGGTCTCACACCAGTCCCCGGTGGATCTCCCTTACACAGACTGTCTGCTGAAAATCCTTCCACCTACAACATCAAATCCAGCCTCAAGTCGGATGTATAGCACCCTTCCTGGATCTTTCTCACCCAAGCGTGAGCCCTCCCAATCCTTCTGTGGCAGGAGAGGCCCTTCTATGTCTTGGGCTTCACCTTTGACTAGAGTTTTTCGGATGTTTACTGAGCCAGTGATGGAATCTCAGAAAACTTTCATCAACTCCAGTCTTCCCCTCGGACTGTAAGCTCCTTGAGGGCAGGTGTGTGTTAGATCCAGCTCATCTCTAGGTCCTCAGCCCCCAGCCCACGGCTTGGCAATAAGGGACACGTAGGAAATGTTTGAATTGAAAGAAATAGGGAAGTGTTGGCCCACCTTCAGCCAGGAGCTGGTGGATCAGGGGTCCAGCACATTGCTGAATGCGAAGAACAGGCTGAAGGGCTGTGGGGGTTGGGCTGTGGGCAGATTCCGGAGTCCCCGAGTGAGCAGGGAGTGGCTGCCAGCTGACCACCGGAGGATGCGGCGTACGCAAAGCTCTAAGCAGGCCCGTGGCAGCGTGGAGAACGAGCGAGCTGTGGGGAGGACAGGGCGGGGTTTGAATCCTGACTGCACCACTCACGTGGGGCAAGTGACTTCAACTCTTTGAGCTCTAATTTTTTTTTTTTTTTTTTTTGCGGTACGCGGGCCTCTCACTGTTGTGGCCTCTCCCGTTGCGGAGCACAGGCTCCGGACGCGCAGGCTCAGCGGCTATGGCTCACGGGCCCAGCCGCTCCGCGGCATGTGGGATCCTCCCGGACCGGGGCACGAACCCGTGTCCCCCGCATCGGCAGGCGGACTCTCAACCACTGCGCCACCAGGGAGGCCCTGAGCTCTAATTTGTCAGTGGAAGGGGAATAATAACAGCCCGTACTTCCTCGGGTCGTCGTGAGGATTAGATATAATGTAGTGGCCCAACTAGCACAGAATAGATAGTTATGCTGCTGCTTTTGATGATGACGGTGACGATGGAGAAGAAGAAACATTTTAAGTCCCTGGATGCTGGGTGCTCCTAAGCAGAACATCGGGTGGTTATAGCTTGGTCTTGACTTAGGGCCACTGGAGAAGCAGTTCTGAGGGCAGGGCTGAGGATGAAGCAGGGGTGTAAACAGGAAATGAAGGCTCAAGCCCAGAAATGAGGAAGAGGCGGACAAGCAGTGCCAGGGCAGGCCAGGCCGGGTTTGATTCCATAGTATCAGAGGCCTGTTGGAGGGTTGCATGGCCCTGCTGTAGGGCCAACCAGATATATTTTCATCTGTGTGTCTGTCTGCCACCCCTCATCCTGCTTTCCTATGTGTTTGGGTCCCGAAGCCTTTCCCCGACCCCCCTACTCCCTAGAGGCTGCCCTCACCTGAGCTCTGCTGAAGGCCGAATGCTAAGATGCAAAGGGAGGTTGATGTCGATGAATTTTAGGTTCAAGTTCATCTTCTGGCCCAGTTGGAGACTCACAGGCAACCCAGTCTCCTTACCTCCTGCCAAGCTGGGGGTCTGAGGGGCCTCTCTGAGCTCCCACGTGTTACAGCCCTGCAGATGAGGCAGCACTTTGGGGAAACGCTTCTTGTGTCCCCACGCAGAGTGAGGATGCAGCCGGGGGCTGAGTGGAGAGGCCGCCAGACACCGCCGGATGCAGAAAGAGGCTGGGGAACCAAGCCACAGAGAGGGTCCCCAGGGGCGGCCGAGAGGAAGAGGCCATGGCTGGGGGCCCTGAGGGGTGAAGAATCCAACTCTGCTGTCCCCGGTGGGCTGGCTGCTCCCCCCCCCAACTCCCCGCCGGGCCCCCAGGGGACCTCGCTCTAATAATGTATTTGATCGACTCGCTGGCCGCGTACAAGCGATTATTGTCTTGTCGGGAGTCAAACGTATCGATCCGGTGAGAAATATGAGCGGAGCAATGGGGCCCGTGTGTCAGTTACCAGCCCCGCTGGCCCTGGGGAGCCCCCTGCGTCTCCTTTAATTACCGCCCAGCCCTGAGCCCAGCCTGGCCTCCCCTATGCTGCCTCCCTCCCAGGCTCCCTGCACCCCTAGTGGCCCCCGCTACTCCCCAGCTCCCAGGCCCTACCTGCCTTGCTCAGCATGGCCTGAGGCTTCTTCTCCAGCTGAGAGGCCACCATCTCTCCTGCCCAGGCCTCCCCGTTCCTGGCTGCCAGGCCCTACCCACCCAGTGTGGCCCAGACTCTGCCCCTCTGTCCTCTCTTGGGCAGGTGGAAGTCTCAGGCCCATCCTTCTTCAAGATGCCCTGACTCCAGCTCAGGGACTCAGTTCTGGTCTGCCACAGGCGATAACAGTGGAGCCAGCATGGGAGGCAAGAGGGGTGGGGTGATTTCACCCCACGGGGAAGCGTGTAAGGCTTTCGCCAGCTCTGCCACTCAGCTGCAGACCTGGGAGGACGGCACCGGAAATGGGTGGTGCTTCTCTCCCCGCTTTGGGTTATGTCCCAGAGCTCGCTCCTGACCTGGATGATGTTGACCATGTCTAGGGTGGAGCATGGGGGTGTTTTGGTGGGGTTTTGCTCCACCCACACCCCGCTATAATGTCCTTATTACCCTCATTTCCAAGTCCCCCAAAACATAAATCCTAAATCAAAACTGAGCTTACTGGGCAATGCAACTTCAAGACAAGGCCCCCAGTACCACTGCCACCAGACTGCTTCCAAGGAGACCCTCCGGTATAAAAACCCTGCATCTGACAGAGAGAGAGGGAGAGAGTGGGAAAGAGGTGGACCAGGAGGCAGGAGGTCTGAGTTGCAGCCCAGCTGATGCTGTATGGTCTCTGGATCTCCTCAGTGAAATGGCCTTTACAGTATGGAATCTTGTGGAGTGTAGCTAGAGGGGGAACTGCCCCCTCTGTGTGCAGATGTGAGGACCGCAGTCATTCCCCCCGTGGAGTGGGTCTGCCTGCCTGGGTGCACAGGGCCCGTGTACAGGCAGAAAGGCACTCACGAAGGTCTGCCTGTGTGTTATATCGTGCGTGAGTGTGCGTGGGTGTGAATGTGGGCACACATGGCCAGGAGGTATGCCTGGGCATACTTGGGAAGATGTGTCCTTGTGCCCGTGTGTCCGCGTGACGGAGCACAGGAGGGGGATCTGTACACGGGAGCGTTGGTGTTAGGGCCTGTGCGCAGAGGAGTGTTTCCGTGTGTCTGGATGTCCACACGTGTGTGTGAAGTGCAGGGGTCCATGTGTAGAAATACTTGAGCGTGTGTATGAGAGTCCAGGCGTCCGTGCGCGCGTGCGTGGTTTGGGGGTCCCTCAGCGTGGGGCGCAGCGAGTCCTGCAGGGCCCGCAGCGGGCAGGTGGGTTGTTTGGAGGCTCCAGGCGGCCCTGCAGCCTCGGACCGGGCGCGGGGAGGAGGAAGAGGGCAGCGGGCTCGGCCGCGCCTTTGTCTGCGCCGTCGTGGGCCGGGAGTCCGGCGCCTTTGTGTGACCCTCGCAGGTGTGCGCGCGGGGGCGGGGAAGGGGACTGGGAGCGGCGGGAGGGGCTCCCTCCTCCGCAACCGGCCCCGCCCTCTGGCCCATTGGCTGGGCGCTGCCGCCCTCTGGCGGGCGCGGAGGGAACAGCTGGTCCGGGAGCGCCGCAGCGCGAAGGGCCAGCCAGCAGCCCCGGGACCGCTTACTTCCCTCCGCCCCAGCCACCTACGGCGCCCGCATTTGCCCCCTGGCAAACCTCTTGCTGCTCCAGGGCAAGGCCAGGACCTGCCGCCGGTCCTACCACTGTCCACGGGTACCGATTCTCCCAGTGGTGGACCCGGACGCCTCACCTGCGGGCAGATGCACGGTTGGGTTCCCGACTCCCCACAGCCTGCGGAAACCTATCGCGAACGCCTCCTGCTGCCCTGCTTCTTGGCTTCAGCGTTTCTTGGCTCTGGGCCCTTGGGGAGGCCACCTCACTTCTCTGGTCCTCAGTCTTTTTGTCTGTAAAATGGGGCAAATAGTGAGCGCCTCCAGAGATGATGCTTGTTAAATGCGAGGTGCAGGGGGCCTAACATTGGGAAAGCCGCCCTCCCCCCACCCAAAACTCCTAGCCAGTGTTTTAGTGGCGTTGTTATGGATCCATCTTCTCTCCCAGACCCACATGCCCTGTTCCAGATGTGCTGGCAAGGTGGAGGCGGCACAGGGCTAGGGGCACCTTCTGGGGGCACAGCTGTAGGAGTCAGCTCTTCCAGCCTGCTTGCACTCTACGCCACTACCCGCACTTCCCCAACACACACGCATGATTTGGGGTCCGCTGCCTGCTGGGGTGGGCCTTCGGGCACGGGTATTTTCCCTTCCGAAGGGGGCGGGCCCTGTGGTTTCCTCCCTGGGTGACTTCCGGCGGAGAGGGCTTGGCCCCCAGAGAGGGCGGGGAGATGGCACAGTCGTCCCCCCAGCCCTGCGGGGCAGGCAGCATGGTTCACTCCAGCATGGGGGCTCCAGGTAAGGGGCCCCAGCACTGGCAGCACCGTGGGGCTCGTCCTGCCGGCCGGTTGCGGGCCTGCCCTGCCCCTCCTCTTCAGCTGTCTCCTTTGCCCTTTGACTCTGTACCTCAGCAGCTGCCCCCTCTTCCCATCCTGGGTTCCCACCTCCAGCTTCTCTTTCCCCTCCCCTTTCACATCAGCACGGGGCGGGGCGGGTGGGGGGGCGCCGGGGGGCTTCCGACCTCTTCTCGCCTTCTCTGCTGCCCTGTTCTGAGGGGTCTGGGGGAGGGGATGGAGCCAGGTGTTGGTAGCAAGCTCCTATACAGAGGGCCGGTGGGTAGGCGACATGAGTGATCCTGGGGAGGGGACTGCACAGGGGCTGGAAGGCTGAGTTGCTGGACCTTTGAGTGTGTGCGTCTGTATCTGTGCGTGTGCGCGGTAGTTCCGAGTCTTCTGTGTGCGACTGTCAGGTGTCCCTTGTGTGAGGGGCTCTTGTGTGTGGCATTATGGGGGTAGCCTTGGCAATGCTCCCTTGGTTCACTCCCTCACTTCGTTCGCCTGAGATGTCCCCTCCTCGGGGTGGCCTTCCCTGCCTGCCCCGTCTAAACTGGCAACCAATCCCGCCATTCTGAGTCCCTTCACCCTGCTTTATCTCTTCTTCATGGCACTCATCACTGCCTGAAAATTTATTACATGTTTGTGTGCTCATGAACTGCTTCATCCACCAAGTGTCAGTCGACTGAGTGAACACCGTGCGCCGAGCACCGTACAAAGCGATTTGTATTTTTGGCTCATTTGACATAATGTGTCCATCTCCGTGTGATGATAGTTATTTCTCCGCGGTGCTGATGGGAGAGTTAAGTGAGGTAATAGGTAAATGCTTACCACGGGGCCTGGAACTGGGCAAGCGTCCATACTTCAGGGTGGTTTTGTTTGCGGCCCTCTAGGTCTGACTGTGGGGATGTGTGGGATGTGTCCCATTTGTGGGTGTCTGTGGGGATGCTTGGTTCGGTGCTTGTCTGTGTGCGTCCGTGTATGCGGGCATCCCTGTGATCTGTCATCGACATGTACTTATTGAGCAGTTCTGTGCTGGATGTTGAAAATAGAGCCGAAAAAAGCAGCTTCAGGTGTGTCCTCCTGGAGTCCCCAGTCCAGGGTGGGGAGACAGACCTGTCACCAGACAGGGAAGGAGGCATAGGCTGAGGGCTCACGGCTGGGACAGGGGAGGCACAGGGGACTGGGGGAGCCCAGGAGACTTGCCCAGTTCAGCCGATAGGCTATCAGGGAGGGCTTCCTGGGAGAGGGCATGTGTGGTCTGAGATTTGAAGGATGAGTGGGTATGAGTAAGGCAAGGGAGGCAAGGAGGGCTGTGAGATGGAAGGAAGGCCACTTGCCAGATGCTGTGTGATTATTTACTGGGGTGATATGTGCAGCTGTGGGTGTGTGTGTGTGTGTGTGTGTGTGTGTGTGTGTGTGCGTGCGTGCGTGTGTATGTACAGTGTAGACACAGGGACCCAGGGCGTCTGTACACGCATGCCGTCTCTTCCCTGTCTGGGGTTGAATGGGGGCTTTGTACGTGTTGGGCGCTGGGTTAAACCCTTTACTTGGGATTTCTCACAGAATTGCCCTGCCTGTGAGGGCTGCCCTGGGTTCCGTGGCATGGACATGAATTAATACATGTGTGACCTTGGGCAGATCACTGCTTGGTCTTGGGCTCTACATCTGTGACCTGAGTTCAGGGGTCCACCTTGGCCATCTCCCAGGAGGAGGTGACTCTGGGAGTGTGAGTACATGCATGTCTGTGTGTGTGTCTATCTGAGTTACCTGTGTGTGTGTGTGTGTGTGTGTGTGTGCATGTGCGTACACATCTGTGTCTATCTGTATGTCTGGGTATGTGTGTGTGTGTGTGTGAGAGTGTACATCTTGCGTGTGTCTATCTGAGTGACCTGGGTGTCTGTGTGTGTATGCACATCTGTGTCTATCTGTGTGTCTGGGGGTGACTTGGTGTGTGAGTGTGTGTAAGTGCAGGTGTGCCCACACACGTCTGGGTGTGTGTTTTGCATATCTGCCTGTGTCGTTGTGTCTGGGCTTGTGTCTTCATCTGCAAACATTCCTGTCTGGGATCTGCGCACACCTGTCCCCGTGTGCGTTCGCGTGGTCTCCGTCCGTGTCCGGGGCCCTGCCTGGCTGTGGCTTCAGTGTCTGTGGCGGCTTTTGTCAGCGCAGCTGTAGGGCCACCTCTCTTGTTGTGTCTGCTGCCTGTATCTCCATCCGTCCCCCTTGACACTCAGAAGTGTTCAATCCCTGGAGGCCGCCCGGGGACAGCTGCGGGGTGTGGGGGTGTGAAATGCGACTCCTGGGGAGGCTGGGCTGGGCCAGTGGGCGAGCAGAGGTTCCCAGCAGTGCAGACCCTGCCCACAGGGGCTCCCAGGCCACAGCCTTGATTAAAGCAGTCTTTGTAGACAGGGGACCCAGGGGACAGGCCAAGCGGGGCCAGGAGGGGTGAGGGGAAGCCCTTGGGCCCTCTATATTTAGCCCCATTTTCGGTAAGTGCTAACGAGAAGCTGGCCCAAGTCTGCTAAAACCGGCTGGGGGAAATGCAGAGGAGAAGTGAAAGTCCGGGGAGGGAGGGGCGAGGAAGGGCGGAGGGGACCCAGTGTCCCAGGCCTGGGGCAGTCGGGCAAGTGAGTGTGAGCCCGGGGCGTGGCCGCCCCTGGTGGGTCTGACCCAAGGATGGTGGGGTTTGAGGGGCCCGGTCGGGCTCTGCATTGCTTTTGCTTGCCTGTTCCTCCAAAAAGTGGCACGCTGCCTGCGATGGGAGAAGGGAGGGGTGACCCGAAGCAACCAGCCAAACTTTCCTTGCGAGTGAACGAGGCTTTGAGGGGGGTCTTCCGAAGGCGCCAGGGGGCTGTAGCAAATTAGAATCACCTGGAAGGGGGCTTAAAAGTTTCTGACGCCTACGTCTCTGTCCCAATGAAATCAGAGTGTCGGGGGAGGGATTAGGCATCAGTGTTTCTCTAGAGTCAAAAGAGAGAGAGAGAGATTGAGAGAGAGAGAGAGAGAGAACCCTGCCTGGGCCAAGGCTGAGACAGCCTCAGCAGGCCCCTTGCCAGGGTCGCCGTGCCCTCGAGAGTCCCCATTAAGACATCACTTAGCTTTGGGTCGCGGTGGAAATGGAGTTCCCTCTTCATTGCTGGTGGGGATGATTTGATGAGACCCTTTTCTTGGGTTGGGCTCTGATGGAGGAGGAGAGGGCAGCAAAAGAGGCCTGGGCGAAGGACAGCTCTGGCCATGCTGTTGGCCCAGCTGAGCGCTGCAGGGGTGCGCGGGCTGTGTGGGAGCTGGGACTAGTGTGGGGCAGGATCCATGAGAATAAGGGAAATGGAGTGGTGGAAATTTCCCCTCAAACCACTTTTTCCTCTGCAGCCAGTATCCCTGCAGAGGGGATGTTACCTTAAATGTTTAGGTTGGAACTGCTTGGGGATGAGGCTGAGGGTCGAAGTGTCAGGTGACAGCAAGGAGAGGAGACTCTTTCATGCTTTTGTTCGTTCCAAAGACACAGTCCCAGACTGTGCAGCCTGGGCCCTAAGGAGACCGCAGTCTGTGGTGGGGGTCACTGTCCAGGCTGTCAGTGTGTGTTAGGGGACAGGGTGACCCCAGACGAGAGAGGCACTGACCGCCTGGGCAGTCAGGGAGGACATCACAGAGGAGGTGACGTGGAGCTGGCGCCTTAAAGAGGAGCAGGAATTTGCTAGTCGAGAAGGAGAGGGTTGCCCCAGGTGGAAGAAGAGCAGAGGCGAAGGCTTGGAGGAGGGAGAGCAGGGCCACCCTTGTTCATTCAACCCACATGTCCCGTTGGGGACCCCAGATGAGTCAGAGCTGCCCCTGAGGGGTTTCTAGCCTGAAGGAGGAGACATTCTGGGGCCCAGATGGCTACAGCCTTTAGGACAGTGACAGGGGAGATGGAGCCAGGGTGGAGGGAACAGGGGAGAGACCCTCTGCCTGAAGTCATCAGGGGTGGTGACTTCACGGAGGACAGAGCCTGTGCCGGGCCCTGAAGGATGAGTAGGAGATCTCCAGGCAGATAGAGTGGGGAACAGCGTTCCAGGCAGAGGGACCAGCCCATGCCAAGGCCTCGGGAAACATTTGTTAAATGGCAGACAGACAGCAGGACAGAGGCAGGAACAAGTAAGAGACAGAGAGAGCTGCAGGGAAGGACGGACGCTCAGCAAACATAACCTGTTCTCTGAGCTGGGTGATGCCGGGGACCCAGCGCTGAGTCAGACCAGGCCTGCCCGCTGGGCTGGTGGGAAAGGACAGGGACGCAGGTGACCACAGCCCTGTGGGCTCGGGGCTAGGACGGCGAGAAGGCACGACCAAGGGAGACTGCATTAGTTTGCTAGGGCTGCCATAACAAAGTACCCCAGACTGGATGGCTTAAACAACAGAAATTTATTTTCTCAAAATTCTGGAAGCTAGAAGTCCAAGGTCAAGGTGTCAGCAGGGTTGGTTTCTTCTGAGACCTCTCTCCTTGGCTTGAGATGGCCGTCAGCTCCCTGTGTCTTCACACGGTCTTCCCTTTGGGCATGTCCCTGTCTCAATCTCGTCTCAATCTCCTCTTCTTATAAGGACCCCAGTCATATTGGATCAGAGCCCACCCTAAGGGCCCTAAGGGTCTCATTTTAAGTTCATTACCTCTTTAAAGATCCTATCTCCAAAGACAGTCACATTCTGAGGTACTGAGGGTTAGGACTTCAACATAGGAATGTTGGGGGACACAGCTCAGCACATAAGAGAGGCTGAGAATGAGCATGGACTCTCTGGGGTGGAGGTGAGGTCAGAGGCCACCCTGGTCTGTGATCAGGAGGGACGTTCACTAGCTAGGTGGGGAGTAAAGAACCTGAAGGTCTGGACTCCCCGTCAAGCAGAGGGAGATACCTGGCGTGGCTGAAGAGAAAGTTGCGTAAGTGGCAAGAGATGGGCAGCAGAGGGTGACAAGGGTCACACCCTAAAGGCCAGGATGAGGAGCCTGGGCTTTTCTTAGGAGATGGGGAGCCATGATAGGGTTCAGGGCCAGGCGGGGAGCTCCCGTGGCAATGTGGACACTGGCTGGAGAGGGGGGCCGGGGAGGGGGCTGGGGCCTGGCTTTCAGGGATGCTGGGAGGGGTGGGATTTAGGGCCACGTCAGGATTTGTGGTTGCCTGGAGCAGGGCCAAGTTCTGGGAGATGTAGAACCAGGATCAGGCAGGACTCCCACGTCTGATGCACCAGAGTCAGGAGGGGGCCTCATCCCCTGGCTCTCTCAGCATCCTTAGCCACTTGCTGCCCCCTTCCCAGTGCCCAGAAACAGGGCCTGAGCTCCTGTAGCATCTGGGCACCTGCACCCCAACCCTCATAAGCTCATGCCTTAATAGGACTATATGCTGGCTTACTATTTTTATTGTTATTAGCTTAAAATTGTATTTATTTATTTGGTTGCACCGGGTCTTAGTTGCGGCAGGCAGGCTCCTTAGTTGAGGCTGGCTGGCTCCTTAGTTGTAGCACGTGGGCTCCTTTAGTTGCAGCTCAAGGGCTCCTTAGCTGCGGCTTGCCGGCTCCTTAGTTGAAGCACATGGGTTCCTTTAGTTGCAGCTCAAGGGCTCCATAGTTGTGGCTCGCAGGCTCCTTAGTTGTGGTTCACAGGCTCCTTAGTTGTGGCATGAGTGTGGGATCTAGTACCCTGGCCAGGGATCGAACTCGGGCCCCCTGCATTGGGAACGTGGAGTCTTAACCACTGCGCCACCAGGGAAGTCCCAACTCAAACTTTTTTTCTTTTTTTGTGAAAACGTACCATACATAAAGTGCTCAAATTTTAAGCGTACAGCTTGATGAATTTTTACATATGGGCAGACCCACATAACCACCAAACAGAACATTTCCAACCCCTTGCAGGCTTTCTCACACGCTCTCCCGGTTAGCACCCCCCAAAAGGTGCCCACTAATCTGACCTTAATCATCTGATGTCATCCTGCCTGTTTCTGAGTTTCACATAATTGGAGTCCTCCTGTCTGTCCACTTTTGTGTCTCACGTCTTTACCCTGGCATCATGTTTGCGAGATTCAGTGTGTGTGATGCAGGAGTTGGTTCTTTTCCCCGGCTGCGGAGTACTTCGTTGTATGGACGTACCGGTGTTGTTGACCCATTCCCGTTAATGGGCCCTTGAGCTATTTCCGGCGGCGGGGGGAGCGGTTATGAAAGCGCTGCTGGGAACACGTGTGCCGGGGGTGGTGATGGTGGGCAGGACGCTCCTTTCTCTTGGATGGGTGCCCGGGAGTGGATGTGCCGGGCCACAGGGAAGGGGCGCCGCTCGGCTTTCCTGAATCGTGCTTGTATTGATTTCCACGCCCACCAGCAGTGTGTGACCTGGCTTTTTAATCGGGAATTTTAAATCCGAGTGGCGTTCCGTGTCGAGTAATTGCAAAATTTCTGGACTTTTTTTTTTTCGGTTGGTGACGCTGTTCCAGCTCTCTCTCTAGCTGGCCTTCTTTGAATATCTTGGATGCAGGCACTCTAGAGTTGGATAGCTCCTTTGATGGGGTGGGGTCTTGGTGGGGATTTGGAGTGAGCTGTAGGGGAGACTTTAGGGTCAGAGTCAGGGTCAGGAGTAAGGTCTGAGGCCGAGTTGGGAGTTGAGGTCAGATGAAGGACTCGGGTCGTCTGGACAGGAGTTGGGAATCAGGGTGGGCAAAGAGGATTCAGAACGGGTCGGGCAGAAACCCAGATTTGTGCGGGGGTCTAGGACCAGGAAGGGCTGGGTTCAAGTCGGAGTCAGGGTAAGCTTGGGTTGGGGTGACCGTGAGAGATGAGGTGGTGAACGTCATGACGGGCCCATCAGAGACCGCAGCGATACTGATCAGAAGTGGGAGCCCTGGGGCCTCCCTGGTGGCGCAGTGGTTGGGAGTCCGCCTGCCGATGCAGGGGACGCGGGTTCGTGCCCCGGTCCGGGAGGATCCCACATGCCGCGGAGCGGCTGGGCCCGTGAGCCATGGCCGCTGAGCCTGTGTGTCCGGAGCCTGTGCTCCGCAACGGGAGTGGTCACAACAGTGAGAGGCCCACGTACCGCAAAAAAAAAAAAAAAAGAAGTGGGAGCCCTGGAGTCACAAAGACCCAGGTCCGATCAGGGTGCCTCTGCTGCCCCACTGTGTTCTTGGGGAGGTGCCATTCCCCCTGGAGCCTCAGTTTCCTCCTCTGTAAAATGGGGGTAATCTTAGCACCAACTGCCGGCATGAGCTCTGAATCATACTTGGCGCTGTGCTTGGCCCTGGTAACACTCACCTTCCCGTGACCAGCATCAGGGAGCTGTGAGGATGGGGGTTTGTCTCCATTGCTTTGTGTCCCCTGCTTGCCACTCCCCTCGGCCACCTTCTTTCATTTCCTCTGCCCGCGGAACTATAGGGTGGGATTGCGTCTGTAGGCGCAGGGACTGTAGGTTGGATTGGGGTGTGCAGCTGCAATTCAAGGCTGAAGTCCCAGGTAAGGTCTAAGATTAGGTTTGAGGACAAGGTCGGGGCAGAAGCGGATGGGGTCGGGGTCACAAAGATCAGAGTGGGGCCACCTGTGTGCTGAGTACCTGAAGGGGAGGCCGGTGGGAGTGGGATATGGACAGGAAAGTGGTGGGCCGGGGAGGGGGCCAGAGGGCGGCTGAATCACAGCCGGAGATCTGACAACTCGTTCCTTTGGGGATGCTGCAGTCCCCTAACACCTCCCAGGCCCTACTCAGAGTGGAAAACATGCCTCACCGAAACCTGGTGAGGCAGGATGGGCGCCTGGGCGGCAGCCTGAGAGGAAGCCTAGGGCTGACTCGCTGCTCTGGAGTGTCACCAGCCTCCCCCTGGGCGGCCAGAGCTTTGTCAGGACCAACGGCCAACCTCTACCCTCCCACCCTGCCCCAGGGTCTCACGGGGGCTCGGGGGCTGACCCTCCCTGTGCCACCTCCTGGAGGGGTGAAGGGGATCCCCAGGGCCCGAAGGCCCCTCACCTGTCCTGCCGGAGGAGAGCAGAGGCTCAGAGCAGAGGGCATGTCTCCCGGAAAGAGACACTTGCAAGGCAGCAGGGGGTGTGGGAGTATTTGGGGAGAGGCTGGGGTGGTGCCGGAGGAGGGGCCCCAGAGCTCTTCAGGCTTCTGCACCCTCACCCCGCTTGCATCCCTCCTCTGTCCCCAGAAATAAGAATGTCTAAGCCCTTGGAGGCCGAGAAGCAAGGTCTGGACTCCCCGTCAGAGCACACAGGTGAGTGGGGAAGGGGGCAGGGAGGGCAGAGGTCACCACGGGCGGAGGGCAGGTGCGCCGGGGGAGTTTTGGGGGTGGCTCGTGACAACTCACTCTGTCCCTCTCCTTGCAGACACGGAAAGAAATGGACCAGACACTAACCATCAGGTCAGGAGGGATGGATGTGAAGGAGGGTGGGGAGGGGGAGGGGGGAGAAGGGAGCAGAGGGGAGCTCTGTGGAGGAGGGCAGGGTGTCAGAAGCTGCTTCATCTCACTGTTCCCATCTCCCACGCCAACTCACTCTTTGCAGAACCCCCAGAATAAGACCTCCCCGTTCTCTGTGTCCCCGACTGGCCCCAGCACCAAGGTAAGCACCTGTCAGGGCAGCCAGGGCAGGGGGAGAGGTGTCCTGCGATGGGCCGGGTTTGGCATTTGGGAGAGGGTCGCAGATGCCTGCCGAGGGCCCAGGGCCTGGTACCTCAGTGACGGGACTCCTCCCGCCGCCCCTTCTCACCCTCGGGCTCCCGCCCCAGGCCTGTGACTCACCAGGGCTCCTTCCCCTTCCCTGGGGGAGTGGGGGTGGCCAGGGAAATCCCCCCCAGAGCCCCAGGGTGATGAACAACAGGAAGCTGAGGGCCCCGCCCCCATCCCAACGTCCCTGACCGAACAGGGGCCGGCCCCGCCCCCCATCCCCCCCAGTACACACTCAGGGGCCAGCGGAGGACTGGGGAGTGGGGAGGGGAGGGCAGGCCCAGTGAGGATGCTGGAGGAGAGGACGATGGGGAGGCCGGAAGTGACCACGTAGAGCAAATGCCAGATCCAGATGGGGCCCTGCTCCTGGGTACTGCTGGGCTGCCTGGGGTGTCTGGGGCCCAGGTCTCCACCCTCCAGTCTGGCGGGGGCAGCCGGCAGGTCCAGAGGCCTGAAGATGGCGCAGAGGGCAGGGACGGAGGAGGGGGCACGGGCAGGACTCCTGACCCTGACCAAAGGTTCCAGAAGGATGGGGCGGGGGCACCAGGAACTGCTCTGTGACCATGGGAGAATCACTCCCCCACTCTGGGCTTCTCGGTTTCCTCTTCTCTAACATGGGAAATGGGGGTGGGGGTGGAGAGGGGAGTCTCTGAGGTCCCTTCCGTGGCTGGTGTGCCTTGATCTACTTGGTGGGCAGGTGTCTTGTTCTGAGGGCGCTGGACGGGACCTGGGGAGAAGGGCTCTGACTCTGACCGTCTTCCCTCTGATCTCAGGCTGGGCTCTGGCCATAGCCCTTGGAGCCGAGGGCATCCATCACCCACACCCCCAGCACCAGCCCTCCCTGCGCTGAATCTTTGCAGCCTCTCCTTGCTCCACAGCAGCCCTGCTTCTCCCCTAGGAGACTAGTGGGGCCCAAGGAAGAAAGGGTTCTCGCTCCCCTTCCCCAGCCTGGGCCTGCTTCCCGGGGAAAGCCTGAGGCAGAGCGCGCAGCAGCGGCCTCTGACTCTGGGTCTCCATCCACAGCTGGTCACCCACCGCTCCTGGCCTTTGCTGTTCCACCTCACTGCAGCTCTTCTGTGTCAGTCTTTCCCTAATTGCAGTGATTCATGTGCTTCCATCATGATTTCAGACAAATGCACACACCACCGCGTTCAATTATTTACATCATAGTTTTGTTAAATTGGCTCAATTAAAAAAAAATTTTATTATGGAAAGTGTGAAGCAGATACAAAAGTAGAAGGAAGACCATAGCGAAAACAAACCTCCAGGTACCTGTCAATCGGCCTCAACAATTATCAACTCATGAGCTGTCTTGCTTTTTCAGCAGCTGAAATAAAACGTTTTTTTAAATGGAAATTTCATGAATGGAAAACCAGAATCACTTGCCATGGAAATAAATACAATGATTATTAAAATGTACCCAGAGACTCTTGCCTACTGTCGGGTATAAGCCTGAGACCGGCTCTCTGTTTGTTAAAAGGGGCGATTAGCCAGGGCTGGAAGGTGTTAGAGACGTCCTAGAACCTAATGGAGGCTTAAAGGAGAGAGAAGGAAAGAGCCATGAGAAGGATAGTGTTCTCACCATGGCACGCAATGTTGTTTTTTTTTTTTTTTTTTTTTTTTTTTTTTGCGGTACACGGGCCTCTCACTGTTGTGGCCTCTCCCGTTGCGGAGCACAGGCTCCGGATGCGCAGGCTCAGCAGCCATGGCTCACGGGCCCAGCCGCGCCGCGGCATGTGGGATCTTCCCGGACCGGGGCACGAACCCGTGTCCCCTGCATCGGCAGGTGGACTCTCAACCACTGCGCCACCAGGGAAGCCCACAATGTTGGTTTTTTAAAAACTTTTAATTAAAATATGACATACACTTAGATCCTCAGTGTCCAGCTCTGTGGATTTTCACAAATTGGACACCTGTGTCACCAGCACCAGATCAAGAAACATAACATGATCAGACTTCCAGAAAGCCCTTCATTTCCCCTCCAGGGCAGCCACTGCTCTGACTTCTAGTATCTACTGTTGTTTCACGCTGCATCCCTGTACGCCTTAGACTTTCTGACACTTGTATCCCGTCCCTTGGGGCATGCCACTCACCCTCTGTTATTTGGCCCTTTCCCAGGCCTCTATCTGTCTGTCTCAGTCTGTATGGCAAACGCCACGCTCGCTTCTGCCAAGTCACTGTGTTGCCTTACACAAGATGCTTTCCCTCTCTGGATCTCCTTTTGCAAAACACTGTTGGGACACTGGGCTGAAGGATGATCCCTCATGTCCCCTCTGGGCCTGAGAGTGTGCGACTCATCAAGCCACACCTCCCACCCCATGTGTCTTTCACCAGCAGACCTCTCAGGCATAGGCCACCATTGTCTGGCATTTTCAGGTAGGAGAGGAAGAAGGCTGGGACCCCTCTAAGCTGGTCTGTCCTACGTGGTGGACGCGAGATGCATCTGTATCCTCCACAGAGAGAGGAGGAGGGGCTCAGCGGACTCTGGGGTGGAGGCTGAGAGCTGGCAGCACCTGGGCCACATCTGGCCTGCAGACATCCTTTGCTGTCCTGCAGCATTTTTGCTTTGGTTTTTTTGCCGGCAGAAGCAGGGTGGGGCTGGGCAGGCCTCCCCTTCCGGCAGGCGGGCGTACTCTTTTCAGCCCACTCCGTCCACACTTGCCCAAATCACCCATTCGTGCTGTCTGCCTGCTCCTTAGGCTTTGAATTCATGACCCATATTCTAAGGCGGTGATTTTTATTTCATACCCTAATCCTCTTTCTTCCAATAAAGTCTTACTCCACGGGACAGATAAGAGGTGCACCTCTGGCTGAAGCAGATGAGGGGTGTGGCACACAGGACCCCCTTCTTTGATGTCCCGGGACCCCTACTGGCATCCTTTCCCATTTTAAAAGATGGCAAACTGACCCCCAGGAGGGTACAAGCGCTCTCCAAGGGTGACCCCCTCCTGTCGGGAGTTCGGGTGCAGAGGGTGTGTTAGCCTTTTCTGACTGGTGCGGAAACTGAGGCCAGAAAGGTGGCCCGAGGTCCCCGCGGGCCACTGCAGGCCTGGCCTCCGCACCCCAGTCTTCTCCCTTGGCGGCGCGGGGCTGCCGTTGCCACACACGTGCCCTCTCTTTGGTTCACAGGTGGGCATTCTCTCTGGCCTCCACTTAACATTCTGGGGTCCCGGACCCTGCCTCTCTCCCCCCCAGATCAAGGCTGAAGACCCCAGCAGTGACTCAGCCCCAGCGGCACCCCTGCCCCCGCAGCCGGTTCAGCCGCATCTGCCCCAGGCCCAACTCATGTTGACGGGCAGCCAGCTAGCCGGGGTAAGTACCTGGGGTGCACGGGGGCAGGGACAGGCCAGCCCCCTCCCGTCTGTTACAGGACTGGTGGCCACGGCCACGGCCACTCTCTCAACGCCTGCCTCTCGCCCTCCTCTGTCCTCCTGGAAGACCTGCCCCCTAACCCGCTTGGCTCAGGCGCTAACCCCTGTCTGCTTTCTCTGCTCCCCCCACGCCCCTCCTCCGGCCCCTGCCGCCCCGCCCCCGCCCCGCCCCGCCCACAGCTCACGGCGCTGATGCCAGCCCAGCAGCAGCTCCTCCTGCAGCAAGCGCAGGCCCAGCTCCTGGCCGCCGCGGCCGCCGCCGCCTCCTCCTCCTCCTCCTCCTCTTCCTCCTCCTCCTCGACCTCGCAGCCCCCAGCCTCCTCCGGGGGAGGCGACCTGCCGCCACCACAGCCTGCCAGCCAGCCCCCCGGGACCCCACAGCTCACCCTGTCCCAACCCATCCAGCTCACAGCACAGGTAAGGGCAGCCCCGGGGAGCACACGCCCTCCAGTGGAGGCCCCGCGGAAGCCGAGCCGGTGCAGGGGGCTGGCCGGTCCACGCGGACCATTCTGACCACAGCGCTGGGCCAGGCGGTCCTCGGCAACCCCAGGAAGCCTCGGGAGATGCTGCCACCCATCTCTCAGAAGGGTAAAGCGAGGCTCAGGGGGAGGACACCCTCCACGCGATGGGCGCGCCTGACTCTCTGCATTCTGTGCATCGCGCTGAGGGTCCGCCGCCACCTGGGAGGCTGACACATTATCCTCAGTTTACAGCAGAGGAAACCAGGGGTCACCTCCATGCACAGGACCTGTGTGGCTACAAAAGAAAGGCTGAGAATCAGAATCGGTGCCCCACATCGAGTGCCCTGGCTCATCCAGCGAGACGCTCTTTCAGAAAGGGGCCTGTGGTCTGTGAGTTAGGAAACATTGAATTCTCTCTCCCCATTCTGGAGACTTCTGGTCTACGTGGAATCATGCATGAGTGGCTATATTAGCTTCCAGGGCTGCCATAACAAAGTATCACAAACTGGGTGGCTTCAAACAACAGAAATGTATCATCTCAGACCAGAAGTCCAAAATCAAGGTGTCAGCAGAGCTGGGGTCTCTCTCAAGGCCCTACGGGAGAATCCCTCTTTGCCTCTTCTCGCTTCTGGTGGTGCAGGAAACCGTTGGCTTTCTTGTAGATGGATGACTCCCGTCTCTGCCTCTGCCGTCATGTGGCCATCTTTTCTCTGAGTGTGTCTGTCTCTGTGTCCAAATTTCCCCTTCTTATCAGGACACCAGTCATTGGATTAGGGTCCACCCTAATGACCTCCTTTTAACTTGATTACATCTGCAAAGACCTCGTTTCCAAACAAGGTCATATTTTTAGGCACCAGGGGTTAGAACTCCTACCATTTCTTTCTTTTTTTTTTTTTTTTTTTAATGGCCGCACCTTGCGGCATGTGGGATCTTAGCTCCCCGACAAGGGATCGAACCCATGCCCCCTGCAGTGGAAGCATGGAGTCTTAGCCGCTGGACCACCAGGGAAGTCCCCTACCATATCTTTTTAGGGGACACAATTCAACCATGATATTGGCCAACAGACTTCCCATAAGGATGGTTGGCGGGAGCAGAGTAGAGGCTGGGCAGGCCTCCTCTTCCGACAGGCTGCTTTTTCCAGCCCACCCCTTCCTTCCACCCCTGCCATGTCACCCATTTGTGCTGTTAACCTGGTTTCCATAGAGCGTTTGAGTCTGTGGCCCGTGTTCCAGCGCGGTGAAGGGCCTGGCAAGTCCTAGAGCGAGGGATTGGCCTATGCTGTCTACACCAGGGAGCTGTCCAGCACCCGCGAGGCTGTTCCCTTGGCGGCGGTCGGCCTTCGATGGGCCCGTTCCACTGCTGACCAGCACTCCCATTTGGGGCTGTCCGTAACACTGAGTGCGTCTCTGTCTCCTTAGAGCTTCCTGCCGCTGGGCCTGGCTCTGCAGAAACGCAGAGCAATCTGGCCTCGCTGCTTTGCAGCGACTCTTCCAAACAGATCCTCCCAATGCCTGGCTTGCCACCGTTGCCATAGGTAGTCTGTCGGGTGCTGCCTTTGTACCAGGCACTATGCTAACGTGACCTCCCTGAATCCACAAATCCTCGTCCTGGCCAAGGCGCCGGTGGGGGGTGGGTGGAGGAGCGGGCGTGCCGGGGAGGCAAAGTGACTTGCCTGCCCCAGGTCACACCGTGAGCTCAAGTGGCAGAGCCAGCCTGGAAGCCAGGCCTGGGAGTCCAGGGCTCTAACCACGTGATCTGGGGCTGCTGCCTCTAACTGGCACCCCTCCCACCCCGGCCACCAGAGACCCCAGCAGCCGGTGATCTGTTTGCTTTGTAGCACACAGGGCGCTTCACTGAGCAAGGTGGAGGCTCAGGGCTCCTCCAGTCTTGGTGTTCCTGCGCCTGTTCTCCTTTCTACCTGGAAGTCAGCCCCCTCCCTTTACCTGGAGAGCTCCTCTCCATCCTTTAAGCCCTAGCTTGGGAGCCTGCACCTCCAGGAAGTCTTCCATGATTTCCCTCCCTCCAGCTGCTTTGATTTCCTGCCTCCTGTCTCCTCTGGGGGCCCCCAGCCCATCGCCTCTCCTTCTGCCACAGCCCTGATCACCCAGGGAGGGAGGAGGGACGGGGCAGCCTAGCGCAGACCCAGCCAGGCCCTCAGCCCCTGTGACCAGCAGGCACTCCTGTTCATACACCCCCCCAGAACCACCTCTTCCGGACCCCCTACGGCCACCAGCAGCAGAAGGCCGACCCTCTGCCACCTGTAACCTGCCCAGGCCCTGATTCTCAAGGTCCCCTCGAATCCCTCCTACCCAGCCCTTTCCTCTCTCTCCTCCTGCCCCAGCTTCCCTCAGCTCTGATCTCCATCTGTCTCCTGCAAGTGCAAAGCTGGGCTGAAGTTGTTTTCTGGGAGTTCTGTCACCCTGTGATCTCACTTCCCCAACAGACCAATGTTTATCCCGTACAGCCCATGAGCCGGTCACCATACCGTGCCCAAGCCGGGGTGGGGACCACCGTCCTTCTGCCCTCGCTGCCCGCTGCAGCCGCAGCCGGCCTCGGCCCCGGGCTTGACCCTCTCCCCAGCCTGTGTCGCGTGCCTGCCAGTGCAACTGCCTGTGCCTGCCCAGCTCTGTCCTGCCCTCGTTTCGCAGACACTTCCCGCCTCCTGGGTCAGGCCCTGGTGGGAAGCAGGCATGACTCAGACCCAGCCTTGTCCCCAGAGGGGCTCCCTGTCTTGTAGGGAAACAGACACACCAATGAGCCACTAAGAAATGCTTTACTTGAAAAATATTCCGAAAGTCAAAAAGCATCCATAACCCTATCACTTTAAAATTACATAAAGTACGAAGGGAAAGTCCCCCTTCTGTCCTTCTATTGCCAACTTCCAAAGGAATGCCGGTCAGTTTGGCAGGAACCTTCCCTGCATTTCCCTAGCCTGTACAGAAGGGACAGTTATAATACAATTTTACCACTGACTTTTTTTTTTTTTTTTTTTGGCTGCGCCTCTTGCCTTGTGGGATCGTAGTTCCCTGACCGGGGATCGAACCCCGGCCCTCGGCAGTGAAAGCACAGAGTCCTAACCACTGGACCACCGGGGAAGTCCCTATAATACAGGTTTACAATTTGTGTGTCCAGCACTCAACTCAGCATGATGCTTTCTACCGAGGGGGCCACACAGACGTTTACTGAAGCAATGAGGGATGTTTTGCTGCAGCTTTTCAATCAGGGGTGGGGAAGACATCTCTCCAGGGGAGTAATTCAGAATGCCTGGGGTAGGGTAGGCATTGACTGAACATTTACATTAACTGTTAAAACATCATTTTGTATTTGGAGAGCGGCGGCGGTGGGGGCGGGGAGGAACGTCCCTATTTTCGTACTAAGACCACAGCAAATAAAGCTTGAGAAGAGCTTTCAGGGGGTAGGACCTAGTGAAGAAGGGTTTCGCAGAGAAACCTGCTGGATGTGGTGGGGGATGCGGGAAAAGAAAGGGGTCTGTGTCTGAGGGAGTCAGGGAAGGCTTCCTGGAGGAGGTGGTATCTGAACCGAGGCAGGAAACAAGTAGGAGTTTACCAGGTGGATGAGCTGGGGAAAGGGTTCCAGGCGTGGGACTGGTGAAGGCAAAGCGAGAGAGCAGGGCAGCCTTGGGGAGGTGAGGAGTGGGAGGCAGCAAAGGATGAGCCAGGAGCGGGTGTCAGTGGGGCCACAGCCACACTCTAGGCAGCTGAAGAGGAAAAGGGACTGTTTGGCTCAAATCACAGAAAAGGCCCAGCCTGGAACATCAGGCCTGGCCCCAGGGATCTGTCTCCCTTTTCATTCTGGGTCGGGCATAATGGGTACCAGCACTTCAAGACTTGCAGCCACCCCACCCAGAGAGAAGAAACACACCCAGTGGCCAGGTTTGAGTCGTTGCTCCCAGCTCCCGGGAGGGTGGGGTCAGCCCCACCTGGACTGCGTGACCTGAGAGTGGGGGAGGGCAGGTCCCCAAGAGGAGGAGATGGGTCCTGCTGCTGGAGCAGGGGCGGGGGATGCCAGGTCAGCTCAGCCGCCCACCTGGCACCACAGGCCCCAGAGTCCAGGAGCTGGGCCGGTCCAGAGGCATGCCAGTCACTCCAGGACTCCTGGGTTGGGATCTGCTGTTGCTCGTCTGTCCTGGAATTTTAGCATGAGGTAGCATGGAATGTAATGTGCAATTGGCAGGTAGGTGTTTTCTTCTCCCTGTTGAATGGTTCTCTGCTCCACGGTGTTCTGCCCCAGTCGCCAGGACCTCGTGGGCTCCATGTGGCAGGGCCAACCTCTGGGGGACGGGGGGACGTAGCAGACCCGACGCTAGAGACAGGCTACCTCTGTCCACCCCCCACCTCCAACCTTTAGAGCTTCCCCTAGTGGAGGGACTGGAATAATCGTAGTCATTTGTTCATTCAACTAATACTTATCGAGCACCTTGTGTATGCCAGGTGCTCATTCATGGCCCTGAGGGGACAGCTGTGAATGAGGCAGAGGTGGCTGTCCTTGAGGACATTATGTTCTAGTGGCGAGACAGTAAACAAGTAAACATATCGGCAAAACAAGACGGTTTTAGCATAAGTGTAATGAAGAAAATGATACAGGGCGCTGTCCTAGACCGAGGAAGCCACAATTTTTTTTTTTCTTGCCTTGCTGCACGGCATAGGGGATGGAACCTGTGCCCCCTGCAGTGGAAGTGCAGTGCCTTAACCACTGGACTGCCAGGGAAGTCCCAAGGGAGGAAGCCACTTTTAATGGGGTGGTCAGGAAAAGTTTCACTGAGAAGGTGGCCTTTGAGAACCGAGACCTGAATGAGTCAGGCATGAAGAAGGCAGCGGGAGAGATTAGGAAAGGGCAACAGCAGGTGCAAAGGTCCTGAGGTGGAAACCAGCTTGACTTGTTCGGGGTACAGGGGAAAGTGGAATGGCTGGGACAGAGTGAGCGGGAGACAAATAACTGGTGAGGTGGGGAGGCAGGCAGGACTGGCTTTTGCAGGGCCTCATGGGCAAGATCAAGGAGTTTGGAATGTGTGCTGGGTATGATGGGAGGTTGTTGGGGGTTCTAAGCTGGCGAGGGTCCCAACTGACCCTTTACAAAGCTCCCTCCAGCTGCTGTGGGGAGAATGGGCTAGAAGTAAGGAGTGGGAAGTCCTTGCAGGCATCGAGGTGGCGATGAGGGTGAAGGTGGGGTCCGGGATGCTATTTCGTGTGGATCCGATAGGTCAAGGGTGATTCCTGGGATTTGGGCTTCAGAGATTGGTGGCGGTGAGGTGGTTTCCTGCGCTGGGGGAGGCAGGGGAGGAACAGGGTGTTTTGGAGGGTGGGGCTGGGGAACCAGGAGTTTCACTTCGGACGTGGTAGTGTTCAGAGTCTATTAATCACCCAAGTGGGAGACATCAAATAGGCAGATGGATATTCGGGGCTGCAGCTCAGTGGAGGGTCTGGGCGGGAGCTGGAAGTTGTAAGTTTTCAGGAAGAGGATGGACTGGTGGGGCTGCCGCCCTCGAGACCTCACGGGGTGACATGAGGCGGCTGATGTGAGGGTGCAGTGCTAGCAAATGCTGGTGTTGGAGTAGGTTGTGATTTCCAAAATGCTTTGAGAATAATAATATTCCTCAGGCCTCAAAACAACCCAGTGAAGAGTTAGACATTATTACTCCCATTTTATAGATGACAAAACTGAGCCCTGAGAGAAATGACTCAGTTAAAAAGGACTGCCCTTTACGGAGGACCACGTCAGTGAACCAGGGATCAGACTAAACGTTCTACACCTGTTGTCTCATTTAATCCTTTAACAGCTCCATGAGGTAAGAATTATTGAGGTGTCACCTGAGGAAGTTGAGGCTTAAAGAGGGTAAGGAACGGCCCATGGTCTCACGGTGTGTAAGGGACAGAGTCAGGTGTCTGGCCATCTCCAGAGCCCAGGTGGTTCCAGGACACCGTGCACTGTCACCCTATACAGTAAGGCCCAGAGAGACAGCTGGCTTCCTCCAAGTCACACAGCAAGAAGCAGGCACGGGAATTCCCTGGCGGTCCAGTCGTTAAGGCTACGCGCTTTCACTGCCAAGGGCCCGGGTTCAATCCCTGGTGGGGAACTAAGATCCCCAAAGATCCCACAAAACAAAAACAAACAAAGAAAAAAAAAAAAAAGCAGGCACGATGGCCAGGACTCTAGCCCTCACGGTTCTCGGCTGGAAGGGATCCTTGCACACCGAGGTGACCTTCCCACCCAGTGTGGGAACTCCCTCTGCACCATTCTGGGGGTGCAGTTTCACCCAGCTGACCCCCAGGACGGTGCTCACTGCCTTCCTCCCTAGGCGGTCCCTTCTACAATCAATTGCAAGTAACTTACAGGGTCCCCAGACCCCATCCCTTCCCCACTCTGGACGTCACTCTAGGCTGTCCACGTCTTTGCAGCACGCAGTGTCCAGAACTGGTCAAAATTTGCCATATCAGAGACGGCAAGTGAGTGTCGACGTGCATGTCAACACCGTCCCCACTGGGGCTGCGGGAGTGTAGCGTGTGAGGCCAGTCATGGGGGAGAGGGGAGTCGGCCCTGCGCGCTGGAGTGAGGCAGCGCACCTGCACGGCTCTGGGGCCCCAGCGGCCTCTAGTTCCTGCTCAAGGCTGCCTTCTCCCCACCAGGTGGAACCAAGCCCAGTGGGTGATTACACTGCAGTTCACCCATATGAACCCATATGTGTCATATGAACCGTGTGTCTCAGTCTTTCTGCCCCCAGTCTGTGGCCAAGATCCCACCTGTGGCAAAGCACAGCCAGTCTGCCCCCAAACACCACCAGTCCTAAGGGTTACCTTATTCATTCACTGAAAATTCATGGATTGCCCGTTCTATGCCTGCACTGGGGCAGGGGAGTGAAGAGAATGTAGCGATGAGCAAGAATTTCTCTCCCCCCTTCTCGGTTTTAATGGGCTGTGCTAGCTCTTCTCACGGGTTAGGGACAGAGCAGACGATCCACTACGGGGCGGGGGTGGGGAGGGGTGGGCCTGCGGAGCGCTGGCATCCCTCCGCCTACTCCAATTTCTCCACCCTGTCTCCGTCCTAACACGCCCCCAAGTGGCTTCAGCTGGTGTGCCGATTCAGATGGCTCTAGGTTGTGGAGAAATGGCGCCTTCTACTGGCTAACCCCAGTCTTTTTTTTGTTTTTGGCTGCGTTGGGTCTTCGTTGCTGCGCGCGGGCTTTCTCTAGTTGTGGCGATAGGGGACTACTCTTTGTTGCGGTGCGCGGGCATCTCATTGCGGTGGCTTCTTTTGTTGCGGAGCTCGGGCTGTAGGCGCGCGGGCTTCAGTAGTTGCGGCATGCGGGCTCAGTACTTCTGACTCATGGGCTTAGTTGCTCCGCGGCATGTGGGATCTTCCCCGACCAGGGCTCGAACCCGTTCTCCTGCATTGGCAGGCAGAGTCTTATCCACTGCGCCACCAGGGAAGTCCCTAACCCCAGTCTTGAGTCAGCTCACTGTTCACCCAGAATCTTCTCTCTTTCTCTCCTTCTTGAATTCCTTTGGTCAACCAGCGTTTGGGGATCATCCACCACACCCAGGCACCTTTCTGCATGAGGGTTACAGTGAGGAATTAGGCAAACAAATCTGTGCCCTCGTGGAGCTGGCACCAACCCTTCTTGAGGAGACAGACAGGAAGCTGATATTGCTATGAGGGAAGGAAAAGAACATATTGTAAGAGAGCGACTAGGGGGGAAAAATCTCCGTGTCAGAGCAGGTGGCCAGAGGAAGCCTCTCTGAGGAAGGAGCATTTGATAACGGCTTAAATGATGATGAGGGGCCAGTCATGTGCAGATCAAGAGCGGCAGCGGTGGGGGGGGAATAGCACGTGCAAAGGCCCTGAGGTGGGGATTTCTTTCTGGGTTCAGTGGCAGGAGGGAGACCAGTGTGGCTGGATGAGTTAGGGGGTGAGAGAGTCGTGGGAGGTGAGGAAGGCCAGGTCATGCAGGGC
Organism: Delphinus delphis; assembly: GCF_949987515.2. Taxonomy (NCBI): domain Eukaryota; kingdom Metazoa; phylum Chordata; class Mammalia; order Artiodactyla; family Delphinidae; genus Delphinus; species Delphinus delphis. The sequence goes on along the minus strand of NC_082702.1, from coordinate 11,658,499 downwards.
CATGGCAAGGAGCTGGGTGTACAATCGATATTACAAATTTGATGAAAAGGGACTTCCCTGGTGGTCCAGTGGTTAGGACTCCACGCTTTCACTGCCAGGGGCCAGGTTCAATCCCTGGTTGGGGAGCTGAGATCCTGCAAGCCACCTCACAGCCAGAAAAAGAAGAAGAAGAAGACAAAATTATAAAACAAGATTAGGTATGGGGGTCTTGGAAGGGTCCACCGTAAATGGCAGGCCTTAAAGCCCCGGCTTCACTCACCGCCCAGGGTCAATCCAAGTGCGGAAGAGAAATAGCCAGGGAGGCCTTCTTGGGTGGGTGGGGAGGGTCTCAAAAGGGAAGGCAGAGTGGATGCAGTTTCAAAGGATATAGAGTAGGATGTCAAACTCCTTAAACTGTATTCTTAGATGATTGGCAGCTAGAGTGAGAAAGCTGAGAGGTCAGGGAGCATCTGGGGACTCTGTCCACTTGCTAAAGCACACGGAGAAAGCAGAGGCCTTTGCAGGTGGACAGGGAACAGCCTGGAACTCTTGCAAGACGAGTGGTTGGAAAAGTAGGGATGCTGGGCATAAGTGACTGCTCAACCGGGCGAGTGGGGGTGGGACACCTGGGTATTTATTCCTTTATTTGGACAAGGTAAATGTTCAAAATTCAAGAGGTACAGAAGGGTTTATAGCGTTGCCAGTTTCTGGTATCGTTTTTTAAGTATAATCTATGCATACCCAAGCAGGTACCAGGGTATAATTTTTTTTTTTTAACACAAACAGTAGCACATCATACCCAGTGTTTTTCCTCTTGAGCTCTCCATTCCACAGGACATCTTGAAGATTGTTCCATATCAGGACAAAGAGTGTCCTCGATCTTTTTGATGAACACGAAATATTCTGTCATGAAGATCTACCCTAATTCATTCACCCATCCCCCGCTGCTACACACTCAGCTTGTTCCCACTCTTTTGCTAAAACACTGCTTGCTACCGGGAGTATCCTTCTAGCGAGGACATTCTGCACAACTGCAAGTATATCCCTAAGATAAATTCCTAGAAGTGGAGTGGCTGAGTCAAAGGATATGTGTACTGGTAATTTAATAGACGTTGCCGGATTACCCTCTCACCAGCGATGTGCAAGAATTTTTGTTTCCCCTCACGCCCCAACATAGTGTGTCATGCACTGTCATGAGGTAAAAATAGTATCTCAGTGCAGCTGTAGTGCGTCTGTCTCCAAATTTCCCCGTATTATATGGACACTAGTCGTACCGGATTAGGTTCCACCCCAATATGACCTCATTTTAACGTGATCACATGCAAAGACTCTATCTCCAAATGACGTCACACTCTGGGGTTCTGGGGGATGGTTATGATTCCAACATATCTTTTTTTTTTGGTGGTGGGTGGGGCGGAACACAATTCAACTCATAGGAGTGCCAGAGAGTTTTCCAAAGTCTCTGTACCGATTTAATCAGCCGCTAGGGGCTGGAGTATTTTAGAGCTATTCCCAGACATGATGTAATTTGCCTTGGGAGTGTTTTTTTTTTTTTTTTTTTTTTTTTTTTTCTTGGGAGTGTTTTAAAAGGAAGACTTGGTCTGATTTACATTTTTAAACGATCCTATTTGTTCTGTGGGAATATAGGACAAGGCAAATATTTCATCAAGAAAGAAAAGGTAAATAAAGAGCGAGCCCTCCTGTGATGACCCATGTAGGGTGCTCCGGCCTCCCGGATGACCTTAGCTCAGGGCTGCACCCAGTGACCCATGCTCCATCCCTCTATGCCTTATGCCAGCCTGCCCTGCGGCGCACCCCTCGGGGCTCGGGTGATGCAGAGGGAAGAGCGGGGCCAGGACTCAGGCTGGTGTTTGTTCACCCCCCTCCCTGTCAGGACATCCAGCAGCTCCTCCAGCTGCAGCAGCTGGTGCTTGTGCCGGGTCACCACCTCCAGCCACCTGCTCAGTTCCTGCTGCCGCAGGCCCAGCAGAGTCAGCCAGGTAAGGCCCTCACCCCGGATGGCCTCCCCAACGCCTCCACAGATCTCTCTCTGCCCCCCTCACCCTGTGCGATCCCTCTTGTCCCCCCAGGCCTGCTACCGACGCCAAATCTATTCCAGCTACCTCAGCAAACCCAGGGAGCTCTTCTGACCTCCCAGCCCCGGGCAGGGCTGCCCACACAGGTGAGTGGTCCACTGAGTGCGTCAGGCTGTGGCCAGATGGCGTGGAGTGGTGGTCAGTGAGGGTCTCCTCTCCATTTGCTCCCCCCCCCACCAGCCACAGGGGCCAAGATAGGAGTCAGGAGCCTTGGGGCCCAGCGCTGCTCTGCTACTAATTTGCTGTGGGACCCCAGGCAAGCCACTTTCCCTGTCTGAGTCAGCTTCCTCCTCCACGGAATGAGGGGAGTCAGCCAGACCAGTGGCTCTTAACCCTTGCAGGCACATGGACTCCTTTGAGAATCTGATGGATTATTTGAATCCGACCCCCACTGCCCCCAAATGCACGTGTGCACAAACACAAAACTTCAGGGGGTTCACAGGCCTTTAGGGCATGAATGCCTCAGATCTCTTCCAGCACTCCAAATGGGGGGCGTTCCCTGAGGCTCTGTTGGGTACTAGTTCGTGTCCCTTTCCCAGACCAGAGACTGCAAACAAGGGCCCACACTCATTTAAAAATCGAGTTAGTTGTCAACAAAATTCCCGGAAAACACCAGATTCCCAGCTTCTTTTGACAAGCCAGAAGCTCTGGGAAGGCTGGATCTGCGTACACATGGCGTGAGCTCAGGCCCCCTCCTGGAAGGCGTGAGTTCTTCAGGCTGCCTTGGTGTCCTCCTGCCTGGTCCCCATGGCCTTTCTTGAAGTTTGCTGCCTGGGTTCTAAACTTTTTTTTTTTTCTTTTTTCCTGGCCGCGCCTTGGGGCTTGAGGGATCTTAGTTCCCCAACCAGGGATCAAACTCACGCCCCCTGCAGTAGAAGTGTGGAGTCCTAACCCCGGACCACCAGGGAATTCCCACTGGGTCCTAAACTTTAATCATAATTTTTCATGATTATGGATTTTAAAGTTCCCTCCTAGCTATTTTTTAAAACAGCCCTTTTAAAAAATATATGGGGGGCTTCCCTGGTGGCGCAGTGGTTGAGAGTCCGCTTGCCGAGGCAGGGGACACGGGTTCGTGCCCCGGTCCGGGAAGATCCCACATGCCGCGGAGCGGCTGGGCCCGTGAGCCATGGCTGCTGAGCCTGCGCGTCTGGAGCCTGTGCTCCACAACGGGAGAGGCCACAACAGTGAGAGGCCCGCGTACCGCAAAAAAATAAATAAAATAAAATTTAAAAAATATATGAACTGTTTCAAAAAAACCAAAAAGTTAATTAATTTATTAATTTATTTATTTTTGGCTGCATTGGGTCTTCACTGCTGTGCGCAAGGCTACTCTTAGTTGCGGTGCGCGGGCTTCTCATTGCGGTGGCTTCTCTTGTTGCGGAGCATGGGCTCTAGGCGCACGGGCTTCAGTAGTCGTGGCACGCGGGCTCAGTAGTTGTGACTCACGGGTTTAGTTGCTCCACGGCGTGTGGGATCTTCCCGGACCAGGGCTCGAACCCGAGTTCCCTGCATTGGCAGGCGGATTCTTAACCACTGCGCCACCAGGGAAGTCTGCAAAACCTGTCTTGGCCTGATGCCAGGCGGCGTGTGACTTTTCTTTATCCCTCTTGTGTGCTACTTGTGCTTTGCTGACAGCTGTTGATATGTCCGAATATGGGGTGATGCCTTGACTCTAATGGTGGAGGTTCACATTATCTATGATATATGCCCCATGTAGGCTTTCTAAAATCTGAAAAAATTCTGAATTCCAAAACACATCTGGTCCCAGGGTTTTGGATAACGGATCAAGGACTTGTGCGTCCAACATCCCTGTACCCACCACCTACTTAGATGTTTTATTTTTAGGGAAATGAAGCATTCCAGAGAGAACTGTTGCTTCCTTGTAAATTCCCCCAGTCACCCTCCTTGTCTATTTTTAAAAACACTTTTACTTTATTTGCAACCTACTTACTTTTAACCCGATTCTCCCAACAACCCCATGGGGTAGGTAGAGTAGCCATGATTGTTCCCATTCTGCAGAGGGGGAAACTGAGGCCCAGGGAGATTAAGAAACTTGCCTGAGTTACCCAGCAATTTGGTAGCAGAGCTGATCCTCGATTCCCTGCCTGAGAGGAGGCTAAAACCACCAGCCCCTCCCCCAGCTTCAGAGAAAGAGCCTTTGGTGAAAGGAGATGGCTGCTCCTTATGAAGCCTGCAGACGGGGAGGAATGTGCAGAGAGTTTCAGGCAGTGAGTGGGCCCTTGTGGGGCAGCAGAATGTCACCTTGATTGGCAATGAGTGTGGAGGGGCCACCTGGGGGTGGGTGGAGGGGAGTCTACAGGAAGAGGCTGGACGGCAGGGAGGGAGGGAGGGAGGGGGGACTGCGCAGCCAATGCTGAGCCCCGTCCTGGTCCTCGGTCCTGCATCCCACCCACCTGCCCACCCCACCAGGCCGTGACCCGCCCCACGCTGCCCGACCCGCACCTCTCGCACCCGCAGCCCCCCAAATGCTTGGAGCCACCATCCCATCCCGAGGAGCCCAGTGACCTGGAGGAGCTGGAGCAGTTCGCTCGCACCTTCAAGCAACGCCGCATCAAGCTGGGCTTCACGCAGGTCTGGGGCCACCCGGCAGGACAGGCGGTGGGCGTGGGGTGACAGGGCGGTGTGACCAGCTGGTGGCCGGGGTGTTGGGCCCTAGTCATCTAGTGGGCGGGGTAGAGAGCGTAGCCATATGGTAGGCGGGGTGAGGGGCGTGACCGGCAGGTGGGCAGGGGGAGGGAGCGTAGCTGCCTAGTGGGCGGGGTGAAGGGGGGCATAGTCACCTGGTGGGCGGGGTGGGGTGTGGCCAGATGGTGGGCGGGGCTGAGCCCTTTGCCCGGCTCTGAACGCAGCCCCATCCCTGCCCCACTGGCCCAGGGTGACGTGGGTCTGGCCATGGGCAAGCTCTACGGCAACGACTTCAGCCAGACGACCATCTCCCGCTTCGAGGCCCTCAACCTGAGCTTCAAGAACATGTGCAAACTCAAGCCTCTCCTGGAGAAGTGGCTCAACGACGCAGGTGGGACTTGGGCTGGGGGCTCCCGGGCGGGCTGCGGGCGGCGGGCCGGGGGAAGCGCCCTCTCATGACCCCGTCTCCTCCTGGACACAGAGACTATGTCTGTGGACTCAAGCCTGCCCAGTCCCAACCAGCTGAGCAGTCCCAGCCTGGGTTTCGACGGGCTCCCCGGCCGGAGACGCAAGAAGAGGACCAGCATCGAGACAAACGTCCGCTTCGCCTTAGAGAAGAGTTTTCTAGCGGTGAGGCCCCACCCTCCCGGGCGGTCCTGAGGGCTGGCGGGAGGAGGAGCCCCGGGCTAACGAGCCCTCTGCCCGCAGAACCAGAAGCCTACCTCAGAGGAGATCCTGCTGATCGCAGAGCAGCTGCACATGGAGAAGGAGGTGATCCGCGTCTGGTTCTGCAACCGGCGCCAGAAGGAAAAACGCATCAACCCCTGCAGCGCGGCCCCCATGCTGCCCAGCCCGGGCAAGCCAGCCAGCTACAGCCCCCATCTGGTACCAAGAGCCCCTCGAGGGGTGGGGCCACAAAGCTCTGGCACACCCTCGCCTCCTGGCAGGCGCCTCGTGTGAAGCACAACCTACCCGGTTGGCCACAGTTCCTAGAACAGAGGCAGGGAGAGTCACCCTTGGGAACAGGCTGTCACAGCGGCGGGGCACAGTCACACAGAGAAACACCGTTTCCAGGGAACTGTGGTCTTACATGGGGGATACAAGCACCCACCGACACACACTGACGTAGCCAAACACAGAGTTATCACAGGACGTAGCCACACGGGGATGGATACTAGGTAAAGGATACAGGCATCCCCCCTCACACAGGTTCACGACCACACAGATGCTGGCAGGGAGATCATTATACCCCTGGGTGTGCACTCAGGTCCACAGCCTGCTCGAGATCAGACACACTGGGACATCCCTTTATTCCGTCTAGTGTGGAAAGGGTTGTGACACTACAGAGAGCAGCAAGGGGCCCAGAGGAGCCCCCTTCCCCAATGACGTAAAGGGAGGGATCATCTAAGCTGAGTCATAAGGAGAAGAGTCAGTCACGTGAAGGACAGGCAAAGGGATCTACGTGCATGAAGACCTAGAAGCCAGAGTGCCGAGCCCAATTTGAGGAACTCCAGTGCGGTTTAGAGCTGGAATGATTATTTATGAATGAGTATGGGGGTAGGGTGGGGGATGGGCAGGGGCCAGACACCAAGTCAAATGCTGAAGGGGCTTGAACTTGAACCGTAGGCAGTGAGGCGCTAAGGATGAGTTTTGAGCCCGGGAGGGACTGGGTCACTCTTAGAGTGAGGCTTCTGGGGTTGATGGAGGATGAGACTGGAGGCAGGGAGGCTAAGAAGGAGGCTGGTGGGTGGTCCCAGAAAATCAAGCAGTATAACGTATCAACACTGTGATGCAGAGACACACCTTATCCTCATAACCCACCCCACCCCCTAGCCTCACGAGCACGTGTGCTTGCGCGCTCTCACATATACACACACACACACTTCAGACCTGCAACTGGACAGTGTCAGAGGAGAGGCAGGGAACGACTGCCTCCTGTCTGTGCCCCGGGATCACCTAGGGTAAACGTGACGAAAGCTGATGGAAAGCGCTTGGCGTGATACAAACAGCCTTGCAGCCAGAGCCCCCTTTCTCCGTCTTGGAGGCAGAGGTGTGGGGGTTGTAACCACAGCGAGCACCATGGGAGCTGCTGGAAGACAGTGGCCTAACCGTGCCTTCTTTCCTCTCTCCCCAGGTCACGCCCCAAGGGGGCGCCGGGACCCTGCCGTTGTCCCAAGCTTCCAGCAGTCTGAGCACAACAGGTCAGGGAGGGCAGAGGATGGTGAGGGGGATTGGGAGAACACAGCGCGGGCCCGAGCGCAAAGTTCTCAAGCGGTTCAGGGCACCCCTAGGCCTCAAGGCTGAGCCTGGAGGTCGGGAGGCGGGGCAGGGAAGGAGAGAGGGCAGCCTCACCTCCCCCTGCCAGAGCAGCTCAGGCTTCATCTGCTCCACGATTTCATGTGAGAAAAGCACGGGGTTGATAAAGGTGATGTATTTGGGTTCTCTTTCTGGCATTTATGAACTGTGTGAACTCCAGAAGTGACCTTACTTCTCTGAGCCTCAGTTATAAAATTATTGTGAATATAACATACATACAGAAGCTATATCCATGAATATATACACAGAAGAGTGTGTACGTGTGTGTGTGTACACACACACACACACACACACACTCACACACACTTTTGTACCCAAAGCCCTCCTTTGCCCCTTCCTGGGGTAGGGCATGTATAACACCATATGTAAGAATAATATAAAAACAGACGCCATATTTCCCCTCCCCAGGTTAAGAACTAATAAGTGGAAGTTTATAAAGTAATAAGGGTGTGCCTGGCACTGGTCTAAACTCTTTATAAAGAATATTGACCCACTTAATCTTCACACCCATTTTATAAGATAGGTTCCATTATCTGCCCCATTTTCCAGATGAGGGAACTGAAGGTCAGAGAGATGAAGGTGCTCACCTGAAGGCACAGCTGGGACGTCCCAGGGCCGGGAATTGCTGTCCTGGGTGTCTGGTCTCAGTCTGGGCTCAGAGCCCTCTCAGCCTCAGTGTGCGCGGCCACACGCCCGTGCCTGGCCTCTAGAGGGAGCCATAGGGCTCTGTCTTCTGGGAACCCTTGGTTCTTTGTACAGAGGGGCCCAGAGGTGAGATTCCGGGCTGGATAAGCAGGGTGTGAGCACGCTCCTGGCATAGGGCACAGGCTCGGTGGGAGGCAGCTGCTCTACTGCGATTACTGTCACCGTGGCAGAGGCACAAAGAAATGGCTGTGAGAAGAAAGGGCAGGAGGCCTAAGTGTGTTCTGACTGAGGAGATGCCGCGGGACGGGGCAGGGAAGACAGCAGGCGTCGACCTCAGTGGAGGACGAGTGGAAGCTGAAGTCTCCATCTCTCTGTCTCTCTCTGGCAGTTACTACCTTATCCTCAGCTGTGGGGACCCTCCACCCCAGCCGGACAGCTGGAGGGGGTGGGGCCGGGGGCGGGGCCGCGCCCCCCCTCAATTCCATCCCCTCTGTCACTCCCCCACCCCCGGCCACCACCAACAGCACAAATCCCAGCCCTCAAGGCAGCCACTCGGCTATCGGCTTGTCGGGCCTGAACCCCAGCACGGGGTAAGTGGGCAGCTGCAGGTAGGAGGCTGTGGGGAGAAGCAGGGCCGCTGCTGCTTCCAGGGTGGGGAGCTGCGCCCCCAGTTCTGTGGGAGGGTCTCTGCCCCCGCTAATGCCTCTGCTTTGCCTCTTGCAGAAGCACAATGGTGGGGTTGAGCTCCGGGCTGAGTCCAGCCCTCATGAGCAACAACCCTTTGGCCACTATCCAAGGTGCGTGCTCCCGCATGTCACTCCCCTCGCCACCAGCCCTGTCCCCCAGGGCCTCGAGCCCCCATCCCATTCCTGCTCCAGCCATGCCATCCTGCCCCTGCACACTGCATCGCTCGCCTCTTCATACCCATCTCACCTTTGGGGAAGGTGTGAGGGGTGCTGATGGGGGTCCGCGGGTCAGACGGGAAGACGGGGCACTGCGGGTGGGACACCGGAAGGCGCCCCCAGCCCAGCCTCTCTCTCTCCCCGCCAGCCCTGGCCTCTGGTGGAACCCTGCCCCTTACCAGCCTTGACAGCAGCGGGAACCTGGTGCTGGGGGCGGCTGGCGCGGCCCCAGGGAGTCCGGGCCTGGTGACCTCGTCACTCTTCTTGAACCACGCCGGGCTGCCCCTGCTCAGCGCCCCGCCTGGTGTGGGCCTGGTCTCGGCAGCCGCGGCGGCCGTGGCGGCCTCCATCTCCAGCAAGTCTCCTGGCCTCTCCTCGTCCTCGTCCTCGTCCTCGTCGTCCTCCTCCACTTGCAGTGAGGCGGCAGCACAGACCCCTGGAGGCCCAGGGGGGCCCGAGGTAGGGTCCAAGCCTGAGTGAGGGCCCGCCACGCCTCCCCTCCTCCTCCTCTGACCCCCGCCTCCGTCCCCCACCTGGGAAGAGGGCGAGGAGGCCATTGGTGGGGATGCAGAGGGTCCTCGGAGCAGGAGTGACGAGGGAGGAAAGACCAAAAAACAAGAAACAAAAAACAACCAACCAAAAAGAAAGAAAGAAAGAAAAGAAAGAAAGAAAGAAAAGAAACCAACCAACAGAAAAAAGAAAACCAAAAATAATCACAAAGAAACCAGCTGCCCCAAAGGAACAAGAGGTGAAAAACAAACATTAAAAAAAAAAAAAAAAGAAAACCAAAAACAAACAAAAAATCCCTCACCAAACCGAACAAACCAAAAACCAGTCTCGAGCCAGACCTCAGTGTGCTCACCCTCACTGCTACGACACCAAATAAGAACCCCAGCCAGGGGCGGAGAAGCCTCGGCGGGGCGGACACGCGGGCCCCTGGCTGCGGGGCGAAGCCTCCCGCTGCGTGTGGCGTGGGCAGAGAAGGAAAAAGAGAATGTACCAGCCTCCCAGCCGCAGCCCTCAGTCCTGGGCCAGCCAAGGCAGGGAGGGCACAGCCTGGGGCTGATGGGGTGGGCTCAGAACCACCCGCCAAATATTCCTTTCCAGAAGGTGAAAGAGAAAGGGCCTGAACAACTTTACACCAAATATTCAGTAGCTTCATCCAAAGGATGTACAGAATTTTTAGCGTTGTGCTCAACAGAATGTGTCCCTGTCATGTGTCCCCCCTCTCGCCCGGCCCCCAGCTCTCCCTGCCCGGGCAGGGGGGTCTCGCTTTAACCTCCTCCCTCCCCCAGCCAGGGGAGAGTTCAGGGGAAGGCCTGGGCTGACTTTTCACCCCTTGTACCTCCCCCTTTTTCCCTTTGAAGGGTGGGCTAGGCCGTTTTGCCAAGTTCTAGCTCTCACATGTCCCCCCTCAACCCTGTCACCCTCCTCTGCTCTGGAATCTCCCCCCCATCCCTAGTCCGAGGGAAGGTGGAAGCTTCAGGCAAGAGAGGATGAGGTGAGGGCTTTCAAGTTGTCTTTTTTTCCATCCTCGTCTGTCAGTTTCCCTGAAAAAAAAAAAAAAATTCATATTCCAGTGCCTATCCGTGGGATCCTTCACGTTCTTTGACATTGACCAGAAACCAAAAAGAGAACTCACCTCGCTCTTCCCACCCTGTGCCCCTCCGATACTGGCAGATGCCTCTTCCTCTCCCCTCACACACATGCACACACGCACGCACCCCAGTGGTGGGGTTCCTCGAGATGGCGTCCCCATCAGGGTCCGTGTGGCAGGGACAGTGCCGTGACCTGTGGCCCCCATCCGAGAGGGCGCTGTGGTGGCCACCACTCCCACAAGACCTCCCTCAAGTCTTGGCTGGACCCTGTGTTTGCCCAGCCCTGGACACATCTCGACGGACAGAGGAGAGACGCTGCTGGGAGCCACGTTGCCCTCCTGCTGTTGTGGAGGCCAACAAAGTTCTGAACCAAAAAAAAACAAAAACAAAAAACCAAACAATAAATTAAAACTAGAAAAAAAAAGAATTTATAGATATATATATATTTAAGGGAAAGAAGACGAGGACTCTTCAAAGGATACGAAGGAGCCGCGAGGGGGAGCCAAGCCCCTGCACCAGTGGTCCAGGCCCTTGGTCCCCGAGGCGGATGGAAGGACAGATGCTTCTTTCTCTTCACAAATACCTCATGGACGTCGTCTTCGGGAAAGCCGGACGGGGGCGGCTGGGGCAGGGCCTGTCCCTCAGCCAGGGTGGATGGAAGCGGGTGGGCAGGGCTGAGAGAGGGTGTCAGGGACAGGGGTGAAGAGCCCCGAGCTCCCCGCCCCCCCAATCAACTGAAAAAGCTTTAAAAAAAAAACAGGAAAAAAAGGAATAAGAAAGCAAAAAAGAATGGACGAAGGAAAACTAACAAACTTTCGGGTGGTTTGATTCCTCCTTTGAGTTCTTCTTCTGTTCTCTGCAGTCTGTCCTCTTCCCTCTGTCTCCTCCTTTCTCTTGGTCTGTCTCTCCCTCTTCCTTCCCTCCGCTTTCACCTCTCTTAATCTCCTTCTTTCTGTGTCTCTCCTCAAACCAAAGTGTTGCTGTGAAGGACGCGAGCCATTGAAATCAGAGTGGCCCCCGCCCCTCGCCGGGCAGGAGCAGAGGGAGGGGAGAGCCCCGGGAGATGGGCAGTCGCCGGACACTTCCGAGGAGAGGCAGACAGAGCCTCAGACACCACCCCGGGCCCCGAGGCCTCAGCGTTCTCTTTCTTGCCTCCCTTCTCCCACTCGGGAAATGAAACTGTTGGGCTGGGACATGGAGGCAGCAGAGGCTCAGCTGTTTCAGGGGTCTCGGGGTGCCTTGTCTGGGCAGTGGTGGAGTGGCTGCCCCTCCCACCCTGGCACCGATGGGGCCTGGCCTGCCGTCGACCCATCCTCGCCAGAATGTAAGCATCTCCGCTGAACCGACTCCCTGCCCTTACCCTACCTCTGAGTTTGTCCATTTTTATTTCCTGAAGAGAAGGGACTGGCTAGAGGGCCTGGGCCCCAGCCCAAGGGTGGAGAGGGGGCCAAGGGCTCCTGAACAGATAGGAAGGACATTTGAGCAGAGCCAAGTGAAAGGAATTACAACCAAAAACCCCTCTGAGAAGACAGGCAGCATGGAAGGCATGGTGGAGATGACTCAAACAAAAACTATGATTCTAGACCAAAAAAAAGGAAAAAAAGAAAAAAAAAAAAAAAAGAAAGAAAAAAAGGAAAAAAAAAGAAAAAAGAAAAAGAAAAAAAAAAGGAAAGAAAATCCAGGACTCACCACCACCCACTTCATCCTGCTTCCTCTCCATCAAGTCCTGCCACCTGGGACCTTCCTCCACCCCAGTGTGGGAGGAGCGGGGCAGAGGGGAGAGGAGGAAGCAGGGGGCAGGGATGGGGCTGATGCCCTGACATTGGTGGAGGGACCCCTGTGCAGCCGGGGTGGTGGGGACCCTCCCCGTCTGACCCCCATAACTGGGAAAAGAAAAACAAGAAAAAAAGAAAATTCCTGGAAGGGGGAAAAATAACCAAATCCCAAGCTTTAACTACAGCTGTGAAACCAAATATTGGGAAGGGGGTGGGAGGGAGGGAGGGGCAAGTGCGCCCCAGGTCTCCCCCCTGGGCCCCCTCCCCCGAGGACTCGAGATAAGGCACCAAATACCTCATAGAACTTTAATGTTAAAAAATGGAAACCAAATATCGTTGGCTGGGGGCCAGCCAGGGCAAGGGGCCGGGGGCCTGGGGAGCCAGGGTTGGGAAGGTGATGGGGGAGTTCATGCCCCCCAACCCCCTCTGCCCCTTTCACTCCAGTCCCCCACCCCGTCTCGACTCCGGGAAACAAAACTATCTCATCGTTTTTATTTTGTGGTCTGTACAGAGCCTGTGTCCGTGTGTCTGTGTGCGAGCGAGAGAGTTGGGGGGCTGGGGAACTTTACATGGGGTTGGGGAAGGAGACCCCAGGCTGGGTTCTGGGCTAGGTGAGATGTCTGAGGTGGGGGGCCAGGGGCCTGGGCTAGAAAGGATGATGAATGGGTTGGAGAAAGTGGAAGCCCTCTGAATTTCTCCTCCCCAACCCTGACCTCCTACTGGAGGGAGGGACAGAGACTGGGTCTACCTAATGGTGGGCCTTTTAATTGTGCCAAAAAAAAAAAAAAAAAAAAATGCCAGTAACTAAAACACCTCTCTCTGTTCTCTTCTGGGAGGGTGGGGGTGGAAGTGGGAGGGAGGGCTGGGGGAGGGTAAGTAGGGGTCAGTGGAGATGAGGAACCCAAGCCTCTGTATGGATTGGGGCTAAGATCAGAAGGGGTAGTAAGGCTGTGAGTTTCCCGCACATCTCCTCCCTGGGGAAGGCCAAGAGAGGGTCTCCAAGCCCTGCACCCTGGGAAGATGGGGTAAGGGACTAGCCACGTAGTGGGGGACCTCTTGAACTGGCTAGATTTCCCCCCCTACCCAAATCCCAGGGTGCCTCTCTCTCCCTTTAGCCCAGGGTAGGGGGAACTGAGTGAGAGAGAGAGTGAGACAGACTGAGCAAGATTGAGACACGCGGGCCCCCACTGGCCTCTGAGTGGGAAAGGCAAGTGCGAGAGATAAAGGCCTCCAAGAGAAAAAAGAAACAAACCAAAGATTTAACCATTAAAAAAAAAAAAAAAACCCACAGACAACTCCGCTACCTTTTTATATGTTGGAAAAAAAAGTGAAAAAAATTTAAAAATAAAAATTAAAAAAAATACACAAAAACTCCAAGCCGCAGTTCCTTCATGCGGTTTGAACTTTGACCTCAGCAGTCTCCAAAGCAAGATGACGATGAGAAAGGTGAACAAAAAAAAGAAAAAATAATGTATATTTTTAAGTATTTGTCCTTGAGATGTTAACTCCTTGTTAAACAAACACAAAAAGGAGAGAAAAATCCAGAGAGAATTGTTGCTGGGACGGAGACAACTATTTACTATGTCTGTGACCCCTCCCCTCTGCCTCACCCTCCTCTCCTCTTCCCTTTCCTCTATCCCTGCTGCCCCTCCCCCAGCCTGTCCCCCAAGCCCAGGGGCTCAGTATTTATTTATTTATATAATTGCAGGGTGACTGGGGTCCTCTCTCGACAACTTGTAGAGAGGTCCTTTGAATCATGGTAGGGTGGGGAAGGGGCAAGGAGTCTTTGGAGAAAAGCAGGGGCCTGATCTTTGGTCAGTTCCTCTCTGCTAGCTCCTTTCTGGCTTCTTATCCCACTGCTGCCACCATCTCCTCCCAAATCCAAGGCTCCACTAGGGCAAGGTGACGATCCCACCTTGTAAAGATCCGATTGGCTTGGCCCTTTTTGGGGTGGGTGTCTCTCACCTACTCATTTGAAAGACCAGGTTGGAATGGGGATGGGAAGAGGTGGCAAGTGGTGAGTAAGGGAGACCAAGAAGTGGCATCTGGAAATTGAGTAGGCCCTGGAGGAGACCTGCCTCTCCTCCATTCTCAACAAGTTAGCCCCCCTTTCAGTTCTGTTTGACCCCTGTGTTGGTAGCCCCTCCCTTCCCATCCTGTACCCCCTCCCTGTCTCTTCTCGTGGTAGCGGGTTAGCGTTTCAGTGTTCTTAACTCCAATCTGCTTGTTCATTGTACAATGTGCTTCTTTTAAGGCCCCATTTTTGTAACTTGAGTGTGTCATTCATCTGAACAACATCAAAAAATAAAAAATTAAAAACTGTACAGAGAGAAATACAGCCTCTTCTCCCTTGGTCTCCTCTCTGTCTTGGGAAAGGTGGCGGGGAAATCAGGGTATGGGGTGGGTGTGTGCGTGCTGTGGAGGGGAAGGCTTTACTTCTGTTCAGGGAATGTTCAGAAGTAAGACCTGAGCAATTTTTTTTCACCAATTAAAAAAACAAGCCTCGGGGCTTCCCTGGTGGTGCAGTGGTTAAGAATCCGCCTGCCAATGCAGGGGACACAGGTTCGAGCCCTGGTCTGGGAAGATCCCACATGCCGCGGAGAAACTAAGCCCATGCGCCACAACTACTGAGCCTCTGCTCTAGAGCCCGTGAGCCACAACTACTGAGCCTGTGCTCTAGAGCCCATGCTCTGCAACAAGAGAAGCCACCACAATGAGAAGCCCGAGCACCACAACGAAGAGTAGCCCCTGCTCTCCGCAACTAGAGAAAGCCTGCACACAGCAATGAAGACCCAATGCAGCCAAAAAAAAAAAAAAAAGAAAGAAAAGAAAAAAACAAGCCTTGGAACTTAGAACGAATTCAAATTCCTGAATTTAAATCTCAGTTCTGCCATTTTATATGACCTTCAACATGTGAACTTGTGTCCACATCTGTAACACAGAGACAATATGTAGCCTGTGGGGTTGTAAGAATTAAATGAGATGGCGTAGGTGCTTAGGACAGATCTCCAGCACGCTGGCTTCAATAAATGAGAACTATGAGAAATGCAGGAAACAAGTGAGTAGTTCCCTACCTCCATCCACAGAGGACTAACAAGACCCTTTACAAAGAGTTGACTTTGAAGTTGTCTGGTGGTACAAGATACACACCTGACTTCTTTTTCAGAACATTAGGTCTCTCATTCGCTCAAATTTTTGTGCTCATCTCGACTAAGTCATTTGGCAGGAACAACCGTTCCACAGGCCAGACCACGGGCTGATCCCCAGGACCTCACTGCTGAAAATCTGAAATGGTGTCAATAACTGTGTGTTCTCACTGCTGTCAGGTCTTCTTGTCACTGTTCCATGCTCTAACGTATGCCTGGCACACAGGTGCTGGGATTCTGCAAATTCAATAGTAAGGGATAGGGGAACAGGAGAAAGGAAACGAGTAGGAGAGGATTTGATCATTTCGAAAGAGAAAATATATTAGTACTGCACCGTTTTGGCAAGAGAGAAAAAAAAAAGTACTTCTCCAACTCTCCAGCCAAGTCAGTAGGGATGGGGCAGTGGGATGTTGGGCTGGAGGTTCAGAGTAGTACCCGGAGGAAGGTCATTTGTTCCAGCCCCCTGACTGTAGGGGGTGCAGTCAGAACCATACAGACCCAAAAGGTCTTTGGCACCCAGGCCAGCCTGTGACAAGCACAGATGCCACACCTGAGAGCACTCTGGAGCTGAACTAGGCATCCGCCTGTAGCCTTGTAAACGTGCTCAGCTGCTCTACAGGGTCTCCCCTGTACAGTCATACTTGGGCCTCATATCATCAAGAACATATTGTCACTAGAGGACCACTGTTCTGTCCCCTTGACAGTTCTGCTTAAGCAGCTTCCACATCCAACTAAAACCAAGCAATGCAAGGTTCTTTTTAGTGGGGTCTGCAAGTCATCTGCATCCGAATTGGTGTGTTCAAAACACAGATGCCTAGGTCTCACCAAGACATGCTTGCTGGATCCAAATCTCTGGGGAAATTGCCTAACACACATGAAAGTTCAAGAACCTTTGCCTGTCCGACGCAAATCCCAGCATCCAAGAAGGGTCTGATTAGTGCGATCTTTTTTAGGAGAGTGGTCCAACTGAGGACCACGGAAGTTTTGGTAGGGTGACGGTGAACAATGGCTTGTTCATAAACATGTTTGCACACATAAACTTTTCTCAGGGTGGGAGTCTAAAGTTTTCATTAGAGGCTCTAAAAAGGAACCACAATAGAGGGTGATCCCCTCCACTGTCACCCAGCTGCTTCTCTGCTGAAAGCATCTTTATCTTGGGGTCAACCAGGGTTGACCCTCAGGGTTTTTTCCTCCATTCCTGTCCCTTGATTCAGCCTGATTTTTATCTGGTTTTGCAAAGATAAATCCTCCAATTGTTCTAAGCATTTATTTGATATGACTTTCTGGATGTTACAGCTCTTCCTGAAAGGAGGCAGTCTGAGAATGAATCTTCACCTGTGGATTAAGGGGCTCTGGCATGCTGGGCTAAGATGGCTCGAGTCCTTTCTGCAGGGTATGAGGTTACTGAAAGATGGTGCCCACGATCAACACACTCTGGTCGAAAACAACTGCTTAACATATTAAGCGCTCTACTTCATTAGGAGCTGTCGAGATATCAAAAGGCTGAGTGGTGGTTTACCTTTTTAAAAATGAAGAGAAGCATAAGCTCCAGTGCCCACAGAGGGCTACAGGATTGCTGAAGGGAGTCGAGAGTAAGGGAGAGGCTGAGTGGGCTGCTCTCATGCCTCCCTTTCCCCTCGTTTCAATGCGAACAGCTTCCCTTTACCTCTCATTTACTAGGATTCCGATAAGAATTCTAACAAAAAGACTACAGTAACCTTGGGGGGGGGGGTTATTTTTCTTGGAGTGTGGCTCTTAAGAGAAAAGACTAGCATAGGAGCCGAGCATTTCCACCAGTCACACATTCACCGTATCCTCTCTCCACTGCCCTCCCCCAAGTACGGAGAAGGCAGAAGAGTGTAGAGGAATGCGTATAGGTGATTAAACCAAATCAAACTACACTGAAATTCAAGCTCTGCCCTATCTAGTTTGAATGACCTTGGGCAAGTCACTTCACCGCTTTTGACTTCAGATTCCTTTCCTACAAAACGTTCTCTTCATGGGATCAGTGTGAAGATCATTCCCAAAAATGTAGGAAAATACTTGAGACAAATTGGGCATTCAAACATCAGTCAGCTACCCCAACCACCCCTCTCCCCACAACCAACATCCGTGGGCTGAGCCAGAGGCCAGCTCCAGGTGGGTGTCAGAGCACCTCCCCTTGTGAGGCTTCCTACCCCCAGAGACTGTTACTCAGAATCTTTTCCAATCCCACAGCTGGATCTTGTCCCAGAAGCCACCTCCTCTACTGCCCCGGAGATCGTGCCCTTCCGAGACCTGCGTTCGCCTTCAGGGATGCATAGTGAGAAAATCAGATGGCCTTGGAGGAGAAGGCTCACGTCAGGCCAGAGAGAAGGGGACAGGGGTGGTGAGAACCTGAAGATTTTCCTAAATGTTCCTGCCACCAGCAGAAACAGCTTCAGGCTTTTCTATGGGGCTGTGGGGACCTCTAGTGGCAAGAGAACCATGCTGGCCCCATCTACTACCACAGTGAAGTCCCGGCTCCCTGAAAGCCATGCCCACGGACTCTAGGTCCTCCTTAGTTTCCGTTTACTGAGCTCCACTACTTGCCAGGCCCTGTTCTAGGCACTGGGAATGCAGCCATGAAAAGTCAGACCCAAGAACCTGGGGCTCACAGCTCCCAAATTCCACCACCCCACACGGCCAGGCCAGACAAAAGCACATAAATGTCCAACTCAGTCTTTATTGACCATTTCACCTTGGGGCCAACAGGTGTGTGTGTGGGCGGGGGCACCTTTATGCACATCAAGGACCCTAGAGCACCCCCCTCAGAAGAAAGAATAAATCCAGTTACAGAACTTACGTGGCAGTTGAGAGGGGTGGAAAAGGGGCACAGTATGTACAGAGACTTAAGGGGATGGTAGAGAAAGCTCTTCAGCAAGAGGGCATGGTGGTGCTGAAGAGGGACACGAGGCAGGGTCAGCCACTGATCTGGACGCCCTCAGCCTCAGCCAGAGGGTAGATCTCAATGGCCTCCACCAGGGGCAGGGCTTCCACTGCAGTCTCCATCACAGCCAGGCCGACGGCAGCCTCTGCCTCTGCCAGCTGCTGCCGCACAGCTGCCTGATGCTGCTGCTGGTGGGTCTTGCGGTGCTTCCATAGGTTGGAGAAGGAGCGGTAGCTCTTGCCACAATCGGGGCAGGAGTAGGGCCGCTCACCCGTGTGAATGCGGCGATGTTCTGCCAGGCGCATGGAGATGGCAAAGGCTTTACCACACACTTCACAGGCGAACGGCCGCTCCCCTGTGTGCAGGCGGCGGTGGTCCTTCAGGTGGGTACTCTGACGGAAGGCCTTGCCACAGTCTGGACACGGGTACGGCCGCTCGCCTGTGTGGATGCGCCGGTGTACCTGCAGTGACGTCTCCGTGCTGAACAGCTTCTTGCACTCGCTGCACTCCAGGCCACGGCGTCGGGCAGGGGCCGCAGGGGCCGCAGGTGCCATGCCTCCAAGGGTCGTTGGGGAGGCCACTGGTGTGCGAGCAGCCCGTGGGGCCCGAGGGGCCGGAGGCTCCTTGGCCAGGACCTCCCCAGGCCCAGCAGCTGCGTGGGCTGCCTCGTGGGCCTGCAGCCGAGCAGCTGAGCCCACTTTCTTGCCACAGGTGCCACACTCGAAGCGCCGCGGGGCCTGGGCAGCGGCAGCTGCACAGCGGTGCTCATGCAGCCGCAGCGAGGAAGGGAAGGCAGCACCACAGGACGAGCAGCGGTGGGGCTGGCGCCCGGCATGGGCCACAAGCTGGTGAACCTCCAGCAGCCGTCGCAACAAGAAGGAGCGGGGGCACTCGCGACACTTGTAGGGGTACTCGCCCGTGTGGTGGTAGCGGTGCATGAGCAGGCGGTAGGGGCGGTGAAAACGCACTCCGCACTCCTGGCAGCGGTAGGGGAAGTGCTGGGCATGCACCAGGCGGTGCTGTCTCAGGGTGGAGCTCTGTGTGAAAGCCTTGCCGCAGTCCCCACACCGGTAGGGTCGCTCCCCTGTGTGTGTGAGCCGGTGGCGGGCCAGGTTGGCGGGTGAGTTGAAAGGCTTGGAGCAGTCTGGGCAGGGGAAGGGCCGTTCACCTGTGTGTGTGCGCAGGTGGTTACGCACGTGAGACTTCTTCTTGAACATCTTGCCGCAGATGCTACACTTATGGCGCCGTTCCAGCCGGTGCACAAAACGCTGGTGCCGTGTCAGTTGCAACGCCTTGCCAAATTCACGGCTGCACAGGAGGCAGCGGTAGGTGCCTGGGGCAGCAGGCCCTGCTGGGCTCTCCTCAGCAGCTGGGGGCTCCGGGGCCTCTGGCTCTCCAGTCTCTGCTGGGGCTGGCTCAGGGAAGCCAATGACAGGCTCCTCCGGTGGGGCTGGTGTTGTGGGCAGAGGGACACCCCCAACCCCATGGGTACGCCGGTGATAAAGGAACTTGGTGAGGTTGACAAAGGTCTTTCCACATGGACACGAATGCAGAGGATTTGGGGTGTGGGCTCGCCGGTGGGCCAGGAGGAGGGCCTCTGTGCCAAAGGCCAGGCCACAGTCCACACACAGGAAATGAGACTCGCTGCTGTGGTCTCCGAGGTGCTGGTCTAGACTGGAAGGGCTGGGGAAGACACGACTGCACAGGGGGCACTTAAAGACACCCTCCCGGTGACTCCGCAGGTGCTGCTGCAGCTGGTGAGGTGAGAGAAAGAGCTGGTCACAGGCTGAGCAGAAGAGCTCCTGGGTGGCTGCCCCGCCTGGCTCTCCACTGTTGTTCCTCCGTGCCCTGCGCCCCCGGCGATCGCGTCCAATGGCTTCACCGTTGCGCAGCTCATAACTGTGGTCAGAGGATGGCAGGGGGTCAGGCTGAGACACAGGCACCTCTGCAGGTGATGGGGTCAGAGTCTCCTGCTGCAAGGCAGGCTCCTCAGACTCTGGGGCGGGAGCCGGGAAGTGGGTGGCCTGATGCTCCAGGAAGTCGCCTGGCAGCTGGAAGAGCTGCGAGCACTCAGAACACTTGTAGAGGAGCAGCTCCACCTCAGTCACCACCTCGGTGGTGGCAGCGGCAGAGGGGACAGCTGCCCCTTCCCCACCCTCTTCTGCCTTGCGGTATGAGTGCTCCACAGCCACGCGGGCCTGGCCCACGGGGGACCCCAGGACAACTGGGGACCCCAGGACAACTGGAGCCGGAGGCTTGGTGGGAGTGGCCCTGAGGTGCGTCTGCCGGTGGTTCAGCCAGAGCTCCTGGCTGGCGAAGAGAGCCTTGCAATCCACACACTCATAGTGGATGGTACTGGCGCTCAGGGGGGGCGCCTTGGGTGGTGGCTCAGCTGGCGCTGCCTCCTGGGGCGCCATCATCTTCAGGTGCAGCTCCTGGTGTTCCAGGAGCTGGCTGGGTGACATCAGCAGCTGCCCACACTCCAGGCACTGGTACTGGCTCTCCTGCACTAGGGTCTGATAGAGGCCCGTGCCAGAAGCTGCCTCTGTGGCCACAGTGACTCCAGGGTCGGCCACACCCACCAGCTCAAAGTGCTGCTGGGGCACGTGGGAGTTCTGATGCATGAGCACCTCCTCCAGGGATCCATACAGCTGGTTGCACTCAGAGCAGACATAGCGGTGCTCAATGTATAGCACTGTCTCCTCTGACTCCTCAGTCATGACGGCGGCAAGACCCTGGGCTGGGAGAAGTGGGGACAAATTGTATCTAAGCCACTGCTTCCTCAGTCCTTCCCAGGGAAAATTCTTTCCCTTTATCATTTCCCTACCAAAATCCTAGATCAATTTCCCCATCTAACTTCTTGCTTCCATATTTCCACTCCCTAACAATCCTTCCTCTCTTGAACACACAAGAGCACCAAGCACAAAACCTTCCCCGCAGTCCGTTCCCAGTGAATCTGCCCAAATCTCACCTCTGCATCAACTAGCATTAAACTCCACCTACCAGATCCTTGCAACCTGTCCAATCTCTCATTCTCATGCCTCACAGCTGGCCCAAAGCCCCAGCCCATCACACAGGACCCTCTCCAGTCAGATTTCCTTCCACTGACTCTTCTTACCAACATACTACCCCATCCCTACCCCCAACTGCCGGGGAGAGTCCTCACACAGGCCTGAACCACCCACTGTTCAGAGCTTCACTCCTCCTCTGCTCCCACCCCCAGGTTCTCCATCTGTTTTTACACCCTGACCACTCAAACTGCCCCAGGGCCCTGCCACTTTCGGCACCCTCTCATGGTGCAACCCTCCTCCTTTGTACACAGCTTGTCACCCGCTAACTTTCTCCCTTTGATGCCCAGGTTCCTCACATCAATAAACTTTTCTCACATTGGCCTAACCCATCTCCACACGCAGACCTTTTCCAAACCTTAACCACTTCCCCGTGATCCCCAGATCCCCCTCTTCAAATTATTTAACTCCCTCTACAAATCAAGGCCCTCTCCCACAACCCTAAGGGCCTATCCAGGACACCCAAACCCATCTTCACAAAAGCCTAATCCTTTCTTCACATTCAGACCCTTCCCACCACCCTAACTCATGTTTCCAGGGCACCCAGACACCCTTCACATTAATCACCTACCTCTTCTGTGCACTGAGACATCATCTACAATTCTCTCTGGGGTACCCAGACCCCCTCTTCATACTGATTTAAACCCTCCTTCTTTATAGACAACCACCCTAGACCATTCAGGGATTCCCAGAACCTCTCTTCACATATTCTTCTTTGCAAAAAAGACCCCTCCCACCCTAACCCATTCTTGGGATACCCAGACCCCTCTTCTTTACAAAAAGACCCACCCTCACCCTAACCCATTCTAGGGACAGACTCCCCCCACCTCACATTATTAGCCTAAACTTTTCTTCTTTGCAAAAAGACCCCCTTCCTCCCCACCCCAACCCATTCTAGGGATGCCCAGACAACATTCTTCGTATCAACCTAAACCCCTCTTATTTGCAAAAAGACCCAACCCCACCCTAACCCATTCCAGGGATGCTCAGACCCCCTCTTCATATCAAAATTCCTCTTTTCCACAAAAAGATCCCACACATACTCTATTACAATCCAAGGATATACAGACTATACTTCATAATGGCTTAAACTCCTTTCCCACATACCCCTCCCACTGTCCAAATCTCATTAAGAATACCGTGAAACCCCCTCTTAGGCAAAACCCCTCCTACCACCACCCTAACCCTGATAGATAGCCAGACCCCTCTTCCTCACACCCAGGGCCCTCTGACCATCCTACTACCCTGCGGCTACCCAGACCTCCCCAGCTTAACACACAGATCTCTCTCACCACCCTAACCCCCTCCAGGGATCCCCAATTCCTACTCTTCACCTTGACCTAATTCCTAGTACTTTTCAGAAAGACCATTTCTCCTCAAGTTATTCTAGGGATACCCAGACGCCAGTTTCACTTAACATAACATAAAACATAACCCTTCTTTGCACAGAGACCCCTCTCAACCCATTCCAAGGGTACCCAACGCGCCCCCCCCCACTGTGGTTTAACTCTTCACATTAATGTAACCCCATTCTTCACACCGGGACCTCTCCCTCAGCTCTAACTCTCCCCTCTAGGCACATCCATTTCCTGATATCTTTTCACACCAAGACCCCTCTCATTGGCCTAACTCTCCAGGAATAACTAGAGTTTCTCTTTACGGTAACTTAACCACCTCTGTTCTCACGGCCTAAACCCCTCCCTGGGCACCCTACTGCCCTCTAACCGTCCACCCTCCTTAGGTCCTGGACTGTCCCAGCGCCCAGCCCTTTGCCGCGTACTCCCAGGAGCCTTGGAGACCCTCCCGGGGGCAGCTCTAACGCCTCCCTTACCACCCAGGTCCCTGCCAGCCCCCAGCCCAAGCCCCGTCCCTCCTCGTCCTTCCCAGGACTCTGGCCCCTTTCCCACCCGCCACCCCGGCCCGGGCCCCGCCCAGCTTCCCGCGCGCCCCGCGGGCCGTTGGTACCGCTCCGCCCTCATCTCCCGGCGCGCGCCCCCCTCCGGCCCTCAGTGCGCAGGCGAGGTGACGAGTGGAGACCGCGGGGGGAGGGTGGGGAGCCCGGCCGGCCTTCACACGCCCGCCCGCACTTACCCGCCTCAGCCGTCTCGCACCCCCCGGGCCCCGGCCCGGGCCGCAGCTCCCCTCGCGCGGCCACCCTAGCGCTACGCCCTCTCTAGCTCCCGCCGTCTCCTCTCGCCTGCTCCGCAGCCTCGCTCTCGCCCCCAATCACCCTCAGGAACGCCCCTCCCACCTTCCTCGTCGGCCGCCGCGCCGATGGCGAATGAGCCCAATCATCGCCCGTCTGGCCCCTGCCGTTCTGCCAATGGACGCTCACGTCTCCGAGCCCTGGGCCAATAATATGTGACGTTTGGATCCCCCGCAGCGCCCAGCCAATCCTCCAGCGACGTTCTCTCACCGGCCGGCCCCCGGGTTGATAGTGCCCGCCCCCTTACGCCCCCTGAAGGATGTTCCTCCTCCACCTCCTCAGCGATTCCGTTTGAAGGCTCTAGAGGGGAGGACAGCGCGGTGACGTCAGACGGCGGAGCGCTGCTTCGGGCGCCATGTTGGGGTTGCCGGTCGGGAGGTGCCTCGGGGTCGAGGGGTAAAGTGGGGGAAATTGAGGTACCCGACTCTCGGAGGGCGGAGGCGGGGGACTCGAGGCGCAGGAATCCCAGAGGAAAGAAAGGAGAGAGTGTAGCACAGTCAGCGCGAAGGGGAGACGGGAAACTATAGCACCAATTGCAGGGAGAGAAAAAGGGGAAATCAAGGCTCCAGACTCGCTTCATTAGAAAGAAGGGAATAGGGACTTCCCTGGTGGCGCAGTGGTTAAGAATCTGCCGGCCAATGCAGGGGACACAGGTACGAGCCCTGGACGGGGAACGTCCCACATTGCCGCCGAGCAACTAAACCCATGCGCCACAACTACCGAGCCTGCGCTCTAGAGCCCGTGAGCCACAACTACTGAAGCCCGGGCGCCTAGAGCCTGTGCTCTACAACAAGGGAAGCCACTGCAATGAGAAGCCCGGGCACCGCAACGAAGAGTAGCCCCCGCTCTCTGCAACTAGAGAAAGCCCGGGAGCGGCAACAACAACAAAAAAACTAACATAGCCAAAAATAAGTTAATTAATTTTTTAAAAAAGAGGAATAAAGGCAGCAAGAAGGAAGGGAAGAAAAACCGAGGGACTCTTGAGGGAGGGGGAGAAGAAATGTCGGAGGAAAAACAAGGAGAGAAGGAATTTGAGGGAACAATGAAAACCTGAAGCATAAGGGAGGAAATGGGAAATGGAGGAGAAAACATAAAATCGGGGACGGGCAGTTTCATTTGTTTCGTTTTCTATTCGTGATTATTTAATAACCGGCTACGATATGCCAGGTCAAGGTTAATCTTTGTAGGGATAGAGAAGGAACAAGAAAAGTCTGTGCCCTCGTGGAGTTTACATTTTAGGGTAGAAAATACCAGGTACAAAAATAAATGTAGACAGCCAGTGACAGTGTTGTAAAGAAAATACAGCAGGTAGGCAGAGGGTGTGGAATGAACTTGGGTGGGCCTCTCTCTGAGGTCACAGGAATGACAGGAAGGAGCTAGCCAGTAAACTACGGATGGAAAGTATCCAGATGGATCATCATTTTTCCCCAAGCTCCCCTCAACCCAGGCCCTGGTCCAAGAGAATCTCAAAGGAAACCAAGTCCAGGACAGTGTCTCTTTATTAAGGCTTTCAGAGCCAGGACAGAAAGGACAGAGGAAGTTGCAATGGGGATCTCGAGGGACCCTTCTCTCCCTGCCATGGTACCCACAGGCTTCCTCTAGCCAAGGGCAGAGGTCTGAATCCCTGCCTATTGGGAAACCTAGTCCCTGCCCCACCTCCCTTACTCAAGTGTCACTAAGGTCTCAGGCCAATCCCGACCCCAGGGCTGAGCCAGTGGGTGTGACAGTGCCCAGTCCTCAGACAGCTCAGGCAGTTTCATTTGAAGAAACAGGAAATGTAGGGGGTGGATGACCTGAAGGACAACCAGGGTGAGAACCTGAAGAAAGTGACCCTGTAATGTCTGGATTATATTCTCCTTTCTTCTAGGGCGCCCCCCTTCCAGGCTGATGCCCCCAAAGCTCAGGGAAGCTGGAGTACCTATATGTTCAAGGTGCTCTGGCCATTCCTACTCAACGTCCCCTTCTGGCCCTCAGAGCCTTGGGAGCAAGTTGCCCCGGCACTGTTATGTTTCCAGTGCTACTTCCCAAGGACAGGAGCTGCAAGAGATTCACTTGTTCTAACCGCCCCCCCCCCATTTTTCAGATGAGTGAACTGAGTCTAGAGGAATTGGTCATTTACTTTCCTAAGGCCAAAAAGCTCCTAGGGGACCCCAAACACTGAGTCAGACCTAGGTCTGACTCTTCAGCCACTCTTGCTATGTCCTTCGATTGGATTCTAACTGGGTATCCTAACTTTCTACTAGATTAAACTCTTAACTCCAGACCCATGTAATTAAACCAGGCTGCCTGGATTGGAATCCTGGCCCTGCCACTTCTTAGCTGTTGTCTTGGGCAAGTCAACTCCTCTGTGCCTCAGTTTCCTCACTTGCAGGATAATAGCCCCTGTCTTGTGTGGTTGTGAGGCACAGAGTAAAAGCTATGTAAGAGTTAAGTGCTGGAGGGGGTGCGGAGAAAAGGGAACCCTCCTACACTGTTGGTGGGAATGTAAATTGGTGTAGCCACTATGGAAAACAGTATGGAGGTTCCTCAAAAAACTAAAAATAGAGTTGCTTTATGATCCAGCAATCCCACTCCTGGGCATATATCCAGACAGAACTATAATTTGGAAATATACACGCACCCCTATGTTCATAGCAACACTATGTACAGTAGCCAAGACATGGGAGCAACCTAAATGTCCATCAACAGATGAATGAATAAAGAAGATGTGGTATATATACAATGGAATAGTACTCAGCCATAAAGAAGAATGAAATAATGCCATGTGCAGCAACACGGATGGACCTTGAGATTATCGTACTACGTGAAGTAAGTCAGAAAGAGAAAGCCAAATACCATATGATATCACTCATATGTGGAATCTAAAATACGACACAAATGAAGATACCTACGAAACAAACAGACTCACTGGTATAGACAACAGACTTGTGGTTGCCAAGGAGGTGAGGTGGGGGAGGGAAGGATTGAGAGTTTGGGATTAGCAGATGAAAACTATTATATGTATGATGGATTAAACAATATGGAACTATACTCAATATCCCGTGATAAACCATAATGAAAAAGAATATATATGTATAACTGAATCACTTTGCTGTACAACAGAAATTAACACGTAAATCAACTATACTTCAGTAAGATTTTTTTAATTAAAAAAACTTTTAAATCTATGTAAGAGGTTTTTTTTTTTTTTTTTTTTGTGGCCTCTCACGTTGCAGAGCACAGTCTTCGGACGCACAGGCTCAGCGGCCATGGCTCACGGGCCCAGCCGCTTTGCGGCATGTGGGATCTTCCCGGATCGGGGCACGAACCCGTGTCCCCTGCATCGGCGGGCGGACTCTCAACCGCTGCGCCACCAGGGAAACCCAAGAGTTATTTTTTATTAGGATCTCAAGGAGCCTAGTAATAATAGCTAATGTGTCTTGAGTGTGTTATGACTTGCTAAGTATTATGCTCAGTGCTTTCCATGCATCATACAGTTTAATCCTCTCAATAACCCTGGGAGGGAGGAACTATTGCTCTCACTTTGCAAAGAAACTGAGGCTCAGAGAAATTAAATAACTTGTCCATCATTAGGAAGAGACAGAGCCAGGATTGTAACCCAGGAGTTGACTCCAAGGTCTATACTCTTGGCTCCCAGGCTCTACTGCCTGACAGGTGGGACATCCAGAGTGGCATGCTAAATGGATGAATGCAATAAGTAAAGGAAAGAAGTTGGTGGTAACCAGTGAGCTCTAAGGCTAGTAATCTGGATTTGCCCTCAGGATGAAATCACCAGGGGCAGGAACCAGATAACCTGGAAGCTAGACTCAGCCTTTGACAGGCTCCATGCCCTGGGGCAGAGTCTCACTCCTGTCCACTTGAAAATGGAAGGGTCAGGCTTGATTTATCAGGCCCCTTTCTGCTGCGACCTTCTGCTTGTATTTCCCAATTTATCTGAATTGACTAGGTCCCTTCACTTCAGATGATACAGGAGTAACCTGAGGCCTGCGTCAGTTTTTCTGGAGATGGTGGCACAGGACTAGGACTTCTGGGACAGGTTCAATCTAGGATAGGCATTCTACGCTGGGGTCCCTGCATAAGCAAAGGCCTAGAGGCCAGGGCGAGTCTGCGCTTTCAGAGCGAGCTGGAGCTGAGGGTGGGTGTTGGGGGCCCCTTAAGTAGGGCGAGGAGGTATATGTAAAGTCGGTGGGCCTTCAGGGTCAGATGTATATGTCAGAAGCATGTGGGGGATGCAGGGGGCCTCCCATGCCAGGCCGATGTGAGAGTTGCCACGTGCAGAGTGTATGCGCGCGAGGCATGCGGTCACGTGTGCTGGGGGCTGCACGTGAGTGTCTCAGTGTCTCCTCCCCATCACGAGCATTGGGGGTGGTGGTGAGTCATGGACTCAGCCTTCAGCGCCAACTGTCATGTTCCTTCCCCCAAAATTTCACCCCCCACCCAGCCATGCACCACCCACCCCCACTCCAAGATCTGTATCTCTGCTTCTCTCTTCCATCCCCCTGCCCTGCTCAGCTCTCTCCAAGAGGGAGGGAGTCTTCCACTTCTGCTGGCTCTGCCCTCCAGCTCCCTGCCCTTTCCCACTGACTATATGCTTGGGTGAATCTTCTCCCACCCACTCAGGTCCCCAGGATTTCTTTCTGCATGATGGAGAATTCTCATACTCACCACCCATCCCTTCACCTCCATGGGGACTATTTCTATTTCTGGGGGCTTCTCCCTTTTCTCCATGGGCCGGCTGCTCCTGCCTCAGTGGGCCTTTTGTGTCCACATTCTGCCTTTGTGGGTTTTCTGGTGTCTGTGGGCCTCCCTCCATTTCCGTGACCCTCTCCCACTTTTCTTGGCCCTCCTCCTTGTCTCTGTAATATGCATCCTTGTTCCAGTGTCTGTGGTCCTCTCCTCCTGTCCATGGTCTTCTCCTGTCACTATGGACCACTCCCCATGCCTGAGGAGTGCTTTCTGTTCCTGTGGGCCTCTCTCCATCTTCCTGGGGGCTCTCTGAGTCCATGAGCTGCCCCCTGTCCCCATCTTCATGGGGGGCTCTCTGAGTCCACGAGCTGCCCTTGTCTCCGAGGTCCTTAGCTTGTCTCTGTGGTCTGCTCCCTGGTCTAGATGACCCTTTCTTTGCTCTGGGCTTTTCCCTGTCCTTGTCCTTGTGGGGTTTGCGGACCTTGGTCCACCTCTGTGGCTCTTGATGGCTGTCTTGCTGTTTCTCTGCATTTTTCTTCATCTCTGTAGCCCTCTCCCCCAGCTCCATGGCCTTCTCCCCAGGTCTCCCTGCCTCTCAGCTGTGTCTCTGTGGACTCCTGTGCCCAAGGGCTGCCTGGGCAGGGCGGTGGCATGGTGTGGTGGAGGAGGTGGCGGCGGGTGGGCCCTCTGTCCAATGCAGCGCCTTCCCCTCATCAGCATTCTCCTCTCCGGGGGCTCCCCAGCTCGGACCAATACGGGCTCCCCCTCCCCTGACTCCCATCGCTCCATATCTCTCTCTCTCTCTCTGACTGCCTGCCTCCCTCCTGCCCACCCTCCTCCCCGTCTCCCTCCCTCCCTCTCTCCTTCCCTCCCTCCCTCATCTCTCTCCCCCCCCGCCCCCCTGCGCTCCAGGACCCAGCGCGGGCGGCAGGCGGGCAGGCAGGCGGCGGCCTTGGAGGGGAGAAGGAGAAGTGGTGGTGGTGGCCGCGGCTGCGGTGGCAACCAGCAGCAGGAAGGCAGGCCCAGCTGGGGACCCGGAGCCGGCGGCTGCTTCTCACAGGGAACCAGGGGTCCATGGCCAGGCCCTCCTGCTGAGGCCCTGCGCTGGGTGCCCCTGGGACACCCCCCCTCCTCCTTCTCCCTCTTCCACCTGCTTCTCTCCATCCTCCCCTCCCTCCTCCTCTCCCTCCTCCCTATCTCTCCACCTCTCCGGCCCTCTCATCACTCTTTGGGTTTCCCAGCACCCCGTCCTCCCCAGGCCCTCCACTCCTCTGCCTCTCCCCGCCCCCAGCATGCTTTCCCGTGGGGGCTGAGGGCTTGAGGTCCACAGGCCCTAGCCTCTTCCAGGGCAGGGCCGGGGCTCCAGGGGGGAGGGGGGAAGGGGTGGCCCCCTCCCCCCCACCAAGCCCTCCCCTCCCCCACTTCTCCCGATGGCCAGCTTCCTTGTCTCCACCCAGTCCTCGCCCCCCGTGGCCCCCCCAGGCCGGCCTGGCTAGGGGAGGGGGCGGGGGCCCTTGCCTGGGCCGGCTTCCCCCTCCCCCGGCTCTGCCTGTGCCCCCTCCCTTTCGTTTTCACCTTCCTCCCTCCTTCCCCTCCATTTGCTCCTTCCCCCTCTCCTCTCTCCCCTTCCCTCCTCCATTTTCTCCTTTCCCCTTCCTCCCCTCCCCGGCCCGCCCTCTCCTCTTCCACCTGTCCTTCCTCCCTGCGCCCCGGGAGCACCCCCATTTTGGGTTAGTTGGGGGCCACTGCCGGAGGTGGGGGAGGGGGCCCTCTGGACTGCCCTCTCCCCCCGCCCCAGCCACACCGCCCAGCGTCAGAGCATCTCCTCCTTGTCGTTCCTCGGGCCTCGAGGGAGCCCAGCCCTCCGTCCCACCAGGATCCGTGAGTGTCTGCAGGATGGGGGTTGGGCTGGGGCCGGGCCTGGGTCCTGGAAGGCTGGGCTCACTGCGGCCTGGTGGGGGGCCCCGCATTCCCCTGCTCCCCAAAATGGCAGATACCCTCCCCCACCAAGGGCCTGCCCTGCGCCCTCCATCTCCCAGCCTTCCTTCCCCTTGGCCTTTCCTCACCCCTTCTTCTGGGTCCAGAGCTCATCTTGCCTCCCAGCCCCCAGCTGCTGGGCTCCTGAGGGGCTGGCTGGCTCTTACTTGCGGTCTCACTCCCTCTCCGGGACTCCTGGCTGGTCTCCGCCCCTGCTTGCTCCAGCCTCGGCCCCGCGGTGACCGGCTCTGCTCTCTCACTCTGTTTCAGTCTCTCTTCTTTCCTCTGAGCCTCATCCTCTCTGCCTGCCATGCGTCCCATCCCAGCCGGTCTGTATCTCCTGGAAATGTCTTTCCGTTTTGGAATCTCCATTTCATGTGTCTCTTGGGCCTCGCTCTAGCTCTGTCCAACTTGTTTCTCCTTACTGCTAGCCCAGCCCTTTCTTGGTGTGTCTCTGCTGATCTCTGTCTCCGTCTCCCTCTCCTCCCTCTGTCTCTCGAAACTCCCCTGTCCCTCCTCTCTCTCTTTTGGGAGGATCCCATGCCCCGTCTAGCCCTCTCTGCACTGCCCTCTGTCCCCTGTTTGCTTTGCCTGTGCCTCTGCTCCCCTGTCTGCCTCTCTAACTCTGGGCTCGGAGGCTGTCTTCCTCCTCTTACTTTTCTGCTTTCTTCCCCGGATCCACTCCTCGTCCTGTCTCCTCCATCCCTCACTCCTTTAGCAACTGCCCCCCTCCATGGTCCACTTTGTTTTTTCTATGGTGATCTCCCCCCCACCCCCATTCTCTCTTCCCACTTCTCCATTCCCCTGCCAGACCTTTGGTTCCCATTCCTTCCCTCCCTTTGGGGCTTGCAGGCTCTGGGAATGACCGCCCCTTCCAAGGTGCTCTGAGTGATGCACCTCTGTGTGGACCTGCCCCCCTTAGGTGGGTGCTTGTCCTGTCTCCTGCCTGTGCCCCTCCAGGTCACTCACTCTTCCTCCCTCAGTTTCCCTCCCTGACTCTCACTTCTCGTCTCTCCTTGTTTGGGACTCTGTCTATCTTGTGTCTGTCCCACTTGCCCCTTCCTCTTCTCGAGAGAAACTGTGTGGCTCACGTACCTTTTCTCTCTGTCTCTTTCCGACTAGCCCTCCTTCTTTTCAGAGTTTTGCAATTTCTCTTCTCCCCACGGTTCCTGTACCTGTTAGTTGTTTTGCCTCACCTCATTTGCCCTCTCCCCTTTGTGATATCTCTCACTTGCCCACTTGTCTGTCTTCCTACCCTGGCAGGGCCCTTTCCGCTCACTCAGCTGCTGTGTTTCCATCTTTATCTGGCTTTGCCTAAGTACCTGGGCCTGTGAGACTCGGGCCTGATTCCCTGCCCCTCCTCTCTCACGCTCTCTGTCTTGTCTCTGTCCCCTTTGGTGTCTCACTTGTAGGTGATGTGTGTGTGTCCTTCTCTCTCATTTAGCCCCAGTTACTTACTTTTGGTCTGTCTGTTTTTCTGTCTGTGCCTTCCTGTACCTCTGTGTCCATCTGCTGCCCCCAGCCCTGTCCCTGGACTGTGTCTTTCGGCTTCCACCCGTGTCTGCCACCTGTGGGTCCCTGCCCTTCTGGCTCCTGTCTCATTCTCGGTCTTTCTATCTATCCTCTAGTCTCTGCTCCCTGATTTGCCCCCAGAAGCCCCTGGTGTCTCAGGATGACCCCCTCACTCCAGCCTCTCTCCTAGCCCCGCCCTCCACATCCCTCCCCCTGTGAATTCTCCTTCCAGCTTCTCCCTGCTTCCCTTGCTCCTCCACCCTTGACAGGCCTTCACCTTAGATGCCGATTACAGTCCACAGGCCCCAGGCTGTCCAGCAGGCCCTCCCATCCCCAGCCTGTCTTTCCCAGAGGTCCCGAGAGAGAGAGGGATCTGCTCGAGGTCACCTGGGAGTCGGTGGCAGAGCAGGGGCTGAGGGCGGGGTCTCTTGTGGCCCTGGCCTAGGTTTTCTGGCTTCAAGGGATGATCTGAATTTTGCATTGTGCCTCTGTCTCCATTAGCAAGTTTCATTCTACCATCTCCCCAGCTTGAGCCCTCCTTCTGTGGGCATGAGTGGGGTGCGGGGAGCCCCCCAGGCTCACCTCACAGCATTCTAGGCCTCTCAGTAACCCCCTCCCATGGAAACCCAAGTGTCCCTTCCCTTGGGGGCATGGCCGTTGGCCAGGGGGCACCATGCATCTGGCCAAACTCATCCCTGCCCAGTGGTCACCCTGCAGAAGCCCAGGGCACCTGGAGCAGTTGTGGGGAGCAGAGACTCACTGTCTGCCCCTAGTCTTCAGCTCCCTGGTGCTGGGTGCGGGGGCACAGTTTGGGACCCGCTTCTGCAGACAGTGCACCCCTTGCCTTACTCAGTCTTCCCATCCAGGTCTCTGGTGGCATCTCTGGTGGGTTTGTGTCCTCTCCATTCTGTCTTCCTGTTCTATTCTGTGTCCCTCCTGTGTCTTGACTTCCCTCTCTTCTGCCTGCCTGCTCTCTTCCTCTCCCTGCCCTGCCCTTTCTCTCTCCATCTCCGTGTCTCACTGTCTTCCTATCTCTTCCCTCTTTCTCTTTCCTAGTCCTGTCCTCATCTTCCTGTAACTCTCCTCTGTTTCTCTCCATTGCTATCCCCATTCTCTTGTCTTCATATCAGCTTTCTGTTCCCTTATATTTTGGCCTATTTTCCCTTTCTCCTTTCCTGAGTCTCTTGGTATCCCTCCCACCTCTGGCCTCTCTTCCTCTTTCTGTCTCTATGCTTCCCCCCTTCCCTCTCTTTACCCTTCTTTTTTCCTTTTTTCTTTTTTAGTCCCTTAGGTGCCTCAGGTCTGACCATCTGACTCCATCTGTGTGCCTCCATGTGTCTTTCTCTTCCCAAGTTTCCTAACTCCTGGATACTCTCCCCTCCAGACCCCGGATGTCCAGGCCTCTCTCCCTGTGGGATTGTGGGAACCAGGGACGTCAGGAAGGTGGCAAGTGAGGCCTGGGATGGGGTTGCCTAGCAACCACTGCATCCTCTCCAGCCGGTTTCTGTTGCCTAGTAACAGCTGCCTGCCCAGAGACAGGGGCGGAATTGGGTGGGGGGGTGGCACTTCCTGGTCTCCTCCTGGGGTGGAGATGGTTCCTGGAATTCGCTCTTACCTGAGATCCTTTTCATGCCTGCCTCCCATTTTGGTGGCTCTAGCAGTGTTTCTCCCACTCAGTGCCTGCGTGCTGTGGGCTTCTCCCTGCTAGCGCTCCTCTGATTCTCAGCTCCCCCTACAGCGATGCCTTCAGTCTCGTCAGCTCTAATGAGGGCAGGGCCCTTCAGAGCTCAGCAACAGTGTCCCAGGCTCTGTGGTCACCACCCCATCCAGCAGTCCCCAGAGGGGCTCAGAGGCCCCCATATCAGCAATCTCCCCGTGGGCTGGGGGTCTCCCTGCAGGTGGCGAGTGGGGGCCGCGGCAGCTGCGTCCCCATGAGGAAGGAGGAAGATGCCGGCTGAGCTGCTGCTGCTGCTGATTGTCGCCTTTGCCAGCCCCAGCTGCCAGGTGCTCTCATCACTGCGCATGGGTGAGGCCCTACAGCGCCCCCGCTGGCCCCTGCCTCCTCACAGACCCTCCCGGAGCCCTCCCTGGGGTTCTTTTCTGGGCCTGCCAGCCCCTCAGGACCCAGGGATCTGGGCCTCGGCCCAGCAGCCCCCGGCTCCTTCCTCCCCCGGACCTAGGAGTCCAGATCCCGGCTCTCTCCAACCTCAGATCAGGGAGTCTGGAGCCCTGACCCCACCTCCAGCCTCCCTCAGAGCCAAGGAATCCAGGAGCCCAGCCCTTCCTCTCTCAGGACCCAGGAGTATGGTCCCCAACTCCTGTGTCCCCTCAGCTGCCATCCTGGACGACCAGACAGTGTGTGGCCGCGGTGAACGTCTGGCCCTGGCCCTGGCCCGGGAGCAGATCAACGGGATCATCGAGGTCCCAGCCAAGGCCCGCGTGGAAGTAGACATCTTTGAGCTGCAGCGGGACAGCCAGTACGAGACCACGGACACCAGTGAGCAGGGCCACAGGGGCCGTGGGGTGAGGCAGGGCAGGCTGGTGGCCCTCCGTCTGTTCCTCGGCCCTGGCCACCTCAGCTTGCCGTGTTCTCTTCTAGTTCCGTCTGCCCCTTCCTTCCTGTCTGCACTGCCCTCTCCTTCCCAGAGATGGTGCTGCTGGGCCTGGGGCGGTGGGGAGAGCATCAGCCCCCGTGCTGCCCTGGAGGAGCTGAGGGCCCCGTTTGAAAGAGAAGCTTCACAGCTGGCTGGGGACACTTAGCCCCCAGAGCTAAATAATGAGGGGCCCAGGCAGCGAGGCCAGGGTGCCTCAGGGGCAGGGACAGCGAAGGTGTTCTGGAGAAGACTAAACTGAAGCTGAGCTCTGAAAGATGAGCAGGATATAGAGGGAGAGGTGTTGCTCAAGGTATGCCCCGTGGAACACAACCAGCCCTATTAGCAGGGGTGCATGAGTCTGTTGAATACTCACAGACTGAGCAAGTGTCCCTTGAACAGACGTGCTGGGGACATTAGACCTTCGGGAGATGCTGCCTTCAAAGGTGTTTTAGACAGATTTCTCTCCTGCAGGCCTTTATCAGAGCCTTTGTTATGTTCATGTGTGTTTCAGATCACTGAGAGGGAGAATGGGGTCCAATGTTTCCTGGACTTTTTTGACTGGTATAGCACAGAACACAATGAGAGACCGGGTTGGAGGGTATGGAGGGAGATGGTATTCCAGGCATGTGCCTGTAGTCTGGCGCTGGGGCAGAGGGGAGGGCTGAGTATTTGGAGCCAAGCAACTCGATGTGGGGTTGCGCCCATCCTGAACACCTGGACTCAGGACGTGTTTGGGGGGATCGTGAGAGACTTCTGGACTGGAGTGGGACTCGGCAGTGGGAGGTGAGGCTGGGCAGGTTGACAGGCCAGCTCGAGGAGGTCTACAGGTCAGGTTGAAAGACGCTACCTTCACCTACAGGCAGTGGGGAGTCGTTGATGCGTTTGGAACAGGGAGCTGGTGAAAGTGGAGTCTGGAAGCTAGATTTGGGTAGCTGGCGAGGAGACTGGTGCGTGCCTGAGTTGACAGCCCTAAAGTAGGACAGGGGAGGAGGGGTCGAAGAGAAGCGGACAGATATGAGAAAATTTGGGGACAAAAAAGAGACAGGATTTGGTGACTAATTGGCCATTAGGAGGAAGATTGAAGGCAAGGACCATTTCCAGGTATTTGGTGTGTGTAAATGGTGGGACCCTCACCAACATGGAAGACACAGAAGGAATAAGTTTGGAGGAAGATGAGACGTTTAGTTACGGTGCTCTTAGTTGGATGGCAGAAACCCAACTCAGGCTGCCTTAAGGAAAAAAGAGAACTTATCAGCTCATGTCACTACAAGGCCTAAAGATTAATTTCAGGCTTGGTTGAATCCAGGTACCCAAATGATATCCCAGGATTGTTTCAGGCAAGGCTTAATACAGGCACTCAAATGATGTTCCAGGAACCTCTGTGTCTTCATCTCTGGGTCCTACTTTCCTCTAAATTGGCTTCATTTTCAGGAAGGCCCTCCCCAGCTGGTGGCAAGATGGCCTCAACTGCTCAAAACTTTGCATCTCACCAGTTTAGCAAACCCAGTGATAATTTTAGCAGAGGACCTGGGGAAGGCTCTCAGTGGCCTAGTTTGAGCCTGTCCCCATCTCTGAACCGATCCCTGTGGCCAGCACAGTATGCTTCTTTGATCCTGGGTCAGGTACCAATCAATTCTGGGAACCATGTGATTCCCTCAGGAAAAGTTAGGGTTCTGCCATGGGGATGGGCACTGGACAGGTAAAAACCAAGGCTCCCGTCCACCTCCCAGTCTTGAGATGCACACATGTTTAAGGAGAAAGAAAATGGAAGAAAGAGGAGCGAGGAAATACAGCAGGGGAATGGTGTTTGGGGTGTAGAGTGTGGAGGGGACCTTGGCTGTGGGTTCAGGGTAGAGGGGGTGTTGGATGCACCTTAGGTTGTGCGTGGTTCAAAAGCTTAAGAGAGACAAAGGCTGAGAAACCAGGCACTGGATTTGCAGCCAGAAGGAGGTCCTTGGTGTATCCTCTTCATTTCTTCCTTTGTCTCTCTCTTGGTCTGAGCCGGCCCTCTGTTGCCATGTCTCCCTGCCTCCCTCTGTCTCGTGCCCCCTCCTTTTGTTTCCTGCGGTGGGCTGGGTCAGGGACTGGGCTTCTGGGTCCCCAGGTGGTGGAGGAGGGTCAGGCAGCTCCATGTGGAGTGTCGGGTTCTCTCCTGGGCCAAGGCAGTTCCCTGAGGGCGGGGACAGAGAGGAGGAAGAGGGTCCCTGAATCTGCGGTCTCTTCCCACCCCTCACAGTGTGTCAGATCCTGCCCAAGGGGGTCGTGTCTGTCCTGGGGCCCTCCTCCAGCCCTGCGTCGGCCTCCACCGTGAGCCATATCTGTGGGGAGAAGGAGGTGAGGTGGGAACGTGGGGTTGGCGGGGGGGCGGTCCCTGGAGGCGAGGGCTGGGGAGGGGGGAGCAGGATGGAAGCAAAGGTCCTTCTCTGTTCAGATCCCCCACGTCAAGGTGGGTCCCGAGGAGATGCCCCGCCTTCAGTACCTTCGCTTCGCGTCTGTCAGCCTGTACCCCAGTAACGAGGACGTCAGCCTGGCGGTCTCCCGGATCCTCAAGTCCTTCAACTACCCTTCGGCCAGCCTCATCTGCGCCAAGGCCGAGTGTGAGGGAGGAGAACTGTTTTTTATTTTATTTTATTTTTTTGGACGCGCCGCCCGGCCTGTGGGATCCTAGTTTCCCCGACCGGGGATTGAACCCAGGCCCTTGGCAGTGAGAGTGCAGAGTCCTAACCACCGGACTGCCAGGGAAGTCCCACGAGGGAGGAGAACTGGATGCCTTGTTTTCTATTTCCCCAAACTCCCCTTCCCAAGACATCTAGTCTCCCACAGTCATGAATGCCCCCTGATTTTAAGGCCCGGGGGATCCAGACACAGGCTCTCCTAGTCTCCACCATCCCTTCCCCTTTAGGAACCCAGACCTCTGGTTCCACAGGCCACCCCCTCCCCACCCACTCCTGCCCCTAAAGAGACTCTTTAGTCCGCAGATAGTGACTGAGCACGTGCTCGGAGCAGGGCCCCTGCTAGGTCCCAGTGATTTAGCAGTGAACAACGCTAGGCGTGGTCCCCGGCTTCCCGGAGCTCCGGGGCCACTGGGGGACGCCGTGGTCGAGCAGTTGTGATGCGGAGTGTTGCGAGCTCTCAGGAGTTAAGCGGGGGTGATCCAACCCTAGTCTAGGAGGTTCAGAGCCTGCCTCCCAGAGAAAGGGACCTCTAAGATGGACCTGAAAGGTAGGGAGGAGGTGAGGTGGGAGAGAAGAGAGGGAGTATGTACAAAGCAGAGGGCAGGGCAGGGCAGAGGCGAGGCCCTGGGAGGCTCAGAGATGCTCCCAGCATGGGAGCAATGAAGTAGGACCTGGGAACGGGGCATGATCACTGAGGGCCTTTTGTTTTTTCCTGAAGACGATGGGGGCCATGGAAAGTACCCATACCGGGCAGGGACGAGTGTGTTGCAGGAAGAGCTCTTTGGGCTCTTTGGCTGCAACACAGAGAGCAGACTTGGAGACTCCATGACACGAGATGTGGCATGGAGAGCAGCTAGAGGCGGGGAGGGATGGTCCTGGTTAGGGCTCAGGTGGTGGCATGGGGACGGAGGGGCCAGAATGGATTTGAGGAGAGTTGTGAGGGAAGGGAGAGGGTGGGGTCACGGACGGTGACCAGGTCCTGCCCGAGGAGGAGGGGACAGTCAGTTCAGGGGCACACACTGTGTTTGAGGTGTCTTTGAGACATTCAAGTGGAGACGTCTGGGAGGCTGACGGGCTTGTGGGTGCCGCTGGAGAGAGAGAGGACTGTGCTCAGTCACCTCCAGGAGGGATTCCTCTTTCAAAAGGTATTCACTGCACACCTGCCGTGGTCCAGACATTATTTTTATT
The DNA here is from genome assembly GCF_949987515.2 of Delphinus delphis. Taxonomy (NCBI): domain Eukaryota; kingdom Metazoa; phylum Chordata; class Mammalia; order Artiodactyla; family Delphinidae; genus Delphinus; species Delphinus delphis. Next base: position 11,620,582 of record NC_082702.1, on the reverse strand, counting down.
TTTTACTTTTTACTTATTTATTTAATTTATTTATTTTTGGCTGTGTTGGGTGTTCGTTGCTGCACGCAGGCTTTCTCTAGTTGCGGCCAACGGGGGTCACTCGTTGCAGTGTGCAGGCTTCTCACTGCAGTGGCTTCTCTTGTTGTGGAGCCCGGGCTCTAGGCGCGCGGGCTTCAGTAGTTGTGGCTCGCAGGCTGTAGAGCGCAGGCTCAGTAGTTGTGGCGCACGGGCTTAGTTGCTCTGAGACGTGTGAGATCTTCCTGGACCAGGGCTCGAACCCCTGTCCCCTGCATTGGCAGGTGGATTCTTAACCACTGATCCACCAGCGAAGTCCCCAGACATTGTTCTTGGTATTAGGGATGTGGCAGTGCATGAACCAGGCCCTTGTCAAACCTAATGAGAAGAGCCAGGCAGTGGACATAGAGAAGACGTGGTCTGGTCAGGAGTAGTGAGTCCTGTGGACAAATAGAGGAGGATGATGGGAATTGGGAGAGCTGGAGTAAGGGGGTGCAATTTGAAATAGAATGGTTGGCGTGGACCTCACTGAGGAGGTGATATCTGAGTAAAGATCTGGAGTGTGGGGGTCTGGAGAGGAGCGTTCCAGGCAGAGGGAACAGCCAGCGCAGAGGCCATGGGGCACGTGTGTGTGTGTGTGTGTGTGTGTGTGTGTGTGTGTGTGTGTGTGACAACAAGGAGGCCGGCGTGGCTGGAGCCAAGCGAGTGGGAGAGGAGGAGATGAGGTCAGGGACATAATGAAGTGAGTCGGCAGTTGGAGTAGGGCCTTGCAGACTGTGAGGACTTTGGCCTTCACTCTGAACCAGCGAGAAGCCGTTGGAGGGTTTGGAACAGAGGAGGACACATCTGCGTTACAGCAGCAGTTCTGGCTGCTGTGTAGGGAACAGACTCTCCGGGGGCAGGCGTGGCCGATGTCACAGGCGGGAGATGGCAGTGGCTCGGGCCAGGGCCGTGACGGGGATGCGGTGCCGTGGGGTGTGTTTTGAAAGTAGAGCCTGGGTGGATTGGCCGTGGGTGTGAGAGACAGACAGGGGCCAGGCTGCCGTCAAAGGTTCTGGCCTGAGCGCCTGGCCGGCTGGAGTCTGTTCACCACTGTGGTGGTTTGGCGAGGAGAGCAGATTGCGACTATGCACACGTGAAGTGTGCGACGTTTGTCATGCAGCCCGGTGGGGGCAGAAAGGTGGCAGGAGACAGCGATCTGGAGGTCGGGGGAGGTCTCGGTTGAGACTTCAATTTGAGAGGACCTGAGCATCAGGCACCTGGGCCCAGCACCCCAAGAGAGCCAGCTGCACTCCAAACAGCCACCCCACATCCTGGGCGAGCCCTGGTCCTCTCCCAGCTACCCCGTGCCAGAGAGGAGGGAGCGGCTGCCCCAACTCCAGGCACACGGAGGGGCTCTAACCCAGGGCCCCACCCCTCCCTCAGGCCTGCTGCGATTGGAGGAACTGGTGCGCGGCTTCCTCATCTCCAAGGAGACGCTGTCAGTGAGGATGCTGGACGACAGCCGGGACCCCACACCGCTGCTCAAGGAGATCCGAGATGACAAAGTGTCCACCATCATCATCGACGCCAACGCATCCATTTCCCACCTCATTCTCCGTAAGGTGGGTCCCCACCTGATTTCCCCTCTCTGGTGGGTCCCGTCTCTGATTTCCCTACAGGGTCAGGAGCAGAAACATGGGGTGACAGAACAAGTCAACCAAGGCCCATGGGCCTCAGTTATCACGTGGTGGTCCGGAGCCCCGCTTCCTACGTGCAAACGCTAAATAGGAAGTATTGTCTCTCAGCTCAGCTGCTTGCCGGCTGCACCCTTGGTTGGACCCTGGACAGTCGCCTTCCCTCTCTGTGCATACCTGCTACCTCAGTGGGGTGCCGTGAGGGTTAATGAGTGAAAGGTGGGGAAGCACTGGGACAGGCCCTGGCCCAGAATAAACGCGGGCGTAGTGGGAGCGCCCTGTCATCTTTACTGAGTGCCTCTCCTACTCTGTGTCGAGGTGTTTGCGTGCCTTCTTTAATTTGGCTCTCGGGACTTCCCTGGTGGTCCAGTGGTTAGGGCTCTGCGCTTCCACTGCAGGGGGCCCTGGTCCTCTCCCTGGTCGGAGAACTAGGAGCCCACAATTCGTTCAGTGTGGCCCCCAAAAAACAAAAAAAAACAAGGTAATTTGGCTCTCACTCCAACCTGCAGGGCAGGGCAGGTATGATACCATTTTTTGGATGAAGAAGCAGGGGTTCTGGCGGGGGCGGGGAATGGACTGTCTCAAGGGCACCACCCAGGAAGGGCCAGCACAGGACATTTCCCCATGGGCCCTCCACATGCCATCCAATGGTGACCCACATTCATTAATCATTCATTGTTCCCTGCTCTTAATTTTTCCTCATAATTGAATGTGTATTATTTATTTTTCTCCAGTTTTTAAAAAATTAAAACCATATATCATTGCCTATCGTAGCTAACAGGAAGAAGTGTGGACAGAATCCACAGGGCTCTTGAGGCTTAGAGAAAAGATTTCGGGTTCTGGAGGCAGACAATGCAGGCCTGGGCCGGGGTCCCAGCCCCTCCTGTGCGAGCCAAGTGACCGGTGGTCACTTTCCTCTCAAGCCTGCATTTTTCTGTCCTGGAATGGGCTGTAACCCATGTGATAACAGCTCCTGCCACACAGGCAATGCAGTCTGGTGCCATTTCATGTTCTAATGATGGTAGCAGGACAGAACTGGGCACTCCTAGCATGGAGACGTCTTCTAACTTTGTTTTCCTTGAGGACTGTGAGAAAGGGGGCTCACAACATGAATCTTGAGATTTATTTATTTTTATTTATTTTTTATTTTTTTTATTTTTTTGGCTGTGCTGCACGGCTTGCGGGATCTTAGTTCCCTGACCAGGGATCAAACCTGTGCCCCCTGCAGTGGAAGCGTGGAGTCCCAACCACTGGACCGCCAGGGAATTCCCGAATCTTGAGATTTAAATTGGCTGCCTTTAATTGCAAAGTGCTTTTTTTTTTTTTTTTTTTTTTTTTTTGCGGTATGCGGGCGTTTCACTGTTGTGGCCTCTCCCGTTGCGGAGCAGAGGCTCCGGACGCGCAGGCTCAGCGGCCATGGCTCACGGGCCCAGCCGCTCTGCGGCATGTGGGATCTTCCCAGACTGGGGCACGAACCCGCGTCCCCTGCATCGGCAGGTGGACTCTCAACCACTGCGCCACCAGGGAAGCCCTGCAAAGTGCTTTTAAAGATTGCAGGGGGTAGTTTTTCTGACCTGTGACCAGGCTGAGCCTTACAAATTAGCAGCCCAAATTTGGCTTTGGGGCAACCTGGGGGTTAAGGTTAAGGTTAAGGTTGCCCTCCCCCACCCTGTTTCTGAGGTGTCCCTTTGCCTGTCTCCAGAAGGCAGTCTTCTATGTGACCTGAAGAGGGAGGCGGGCACTTGAGGGTGTCATTCTCTCCTCCAACAAAATCTTCTTCCCACCTGGGCCCTAGTCACCCTGCGGGACATGAGCAACCAAGGTCTCCTTCTGCCCCCACTTGTCTCCTTTCCCCTGTCTCTCTCTGTCTCTGGGTGTCTCTTACTGTTCCTTATGGGGTGTCTCCTTGCAAGGCCTGTCTCTAAATCTCTCTTGCTCTCTCGACTTCTCCCCATGCCTGCCTCCTGTGTTCTCCAGGCCTCGGAGCTGGGAATGACCTCAGCGTTTTACAAGTACATCCTCACCACCATGGTGCGTACCCTCTGCAGCCCCCGAAGCCCCCATCTCCCCGTGCAGCATCTGCCCTGACGTGGGCCCAGCCCCTCCCTCACCCCCTCTTCTCGGTCCCAGGACTTCCCCATCCTGCACCTGGACGGGATCGTGGAGGACTCCTCCAACATCCTGGGCTTCTCCATGTTCAACACCTCTCACCCCTTCTATCCTGAGTTTGTGCGCAGCCTCAACATGTCCTGGAGGGAGAACTGTGAAGCCAGCACCTACCCCGGCCCCGCGGTGAGCTCACACCCTTGCCCCCGGCACATGGGCATCCTGCACACAGACACTTCCGGGGCCCCTTCAGGCCTTGGCCGGTTGTGCTCAGAACCCTCCGGTGCCCCACTCGCTTTCTGAGAACATCCACGAGGCCTCACAGCGTGGCCCTGAGCTAAGTCTGAGCCCTTTCTTCCTTTCCACCTCCCAAGCCGCTCCAGCCACATGGGTCTCCTCCAGGTGCCTCTGCTGCCCCAGCACATGCGCAACTCAGGGCCTTTGCACTTGCTCTTCCTGCTGCTTTGCGTGCACTTCCCCAGGGAACTAGCAATTTGCTCCCTCCTCTCCAAGTTACTGCTCAAATGTCCCCCTGTTTACAAAATGGCAAACTACCCACTATTTAGCCACCTTCCCTGCCAGATTTTTCTCCATAGCATCTATCTTTGCTTATCTAATCACCATGTGGCTTGCTCTATGTTTTGCTTAGAGGTATGTACAGATATTTAGCTTGTAAGTTCCATGAGGGCGGGCATTTCTGTTTTGTTCACTATGGTATAACCAGCATCTAAAACCACCTGCTCAGAGTAGTATCTGATAATATATGTTGAATTAATGCAAACATACAAAAGATGCATATTTATGTGTATTTGTTCACAAACATCTAGCCATACACCAAGGTACCAAGACACTCCTACGTGCACAAAAACTCACACAGACACTGAGCCTTGCGGTCAGACATGTGCATGCAGGGCCATCGCACACATACACGGACAGGGGAGCGTCCATCCGCACCCCACACCTACCTACCCAACACGGATATTCAGACCTTTACCCCACCCAGCCAATACACGCTCTCCCAGACACACATCCCATGTTGGCCGTCATCGCTCAGTGGCCAGTTTGTGTCGAGCCCTCACTGTGTGCCAGGCGCTATTTTGAGCACTTTGCATGCATTGTCTCGCTTGAGCCCCACATAAGCACTCGGAGGCAGAGATAACTATCACCCTTCCTTTACAAGGGAGGAAACTGAGATTCTGAGAGAGGTGTGGACTTGGTTCTCTACAGGAAGTAGTAGGGCCGGGCCTCCAGCTCAGAGCCTCCCAAGCCCTGGACTCATAACCGTTACGTTCTCCTGCTTCCTGCACATCAGGCCCACCCTGTATATAGACAAATAAGCATGTTTTTCCAGCCCCACCCACATAAATGTGTCCCCAGACACACTCAGACAGGGGCTGTGGCTGTCTCCCCCCACCCTCCATGACCCTACATCAGCCACAAAGACACACAGATTCCTGCGCCCACCAACATCCCCCTTGAGGGTGACAGCTGGCCGTCTAGGCAAACCCTGTCAGACGTGCCCTTCCCCAAACAGACACAGGCCGCACGCAGTCAGGAAGAGCTGCCCCCATGGCGGCGTGGGCAGCATGCACGTCTTTCCCACTGTCATCTCCGATCCCCTAGAAGACCGTCCTCGCTCCTGACCTGCGTGGTTTTATGTTCCTGGAGAGAGGAGAGTTGTCTCAGGGCTTGGGGGTGGTACACGGGGCTTTGGGGCTCCCCTGGCTGAACTGCATCTTTCCCATCCCTCCCCATCTCTGCCCCCCCCACACCCCACACCCCAGCTGTCAGCTGCCCTGATGTTTGACGCCGTGCACGTGGTGGTGAGTGCCGTCCGGGAGCTGAACCGCAGCCAGGAGATCGGTGTGAAGCCGCTGGCCTGTACGTCGGCCAACATTTGGCCCCATGGGACCAGCCTCATGAACTACCTGCGCATGGTGAGCCGGGAGTGGGGAGGGCCGAGGTGGCGTGGCAGCCTGCCTCCTGGGGCGGTGCTCGCTGTGTCCACCCCGCGGCACCCCCTCTGCCCTGTCCCCCCACCTCCAACCCCGGCCCCACCTCCTGCTCTCCCTGGGCCTCACTCTCCCGTCTGTCTCTCCTCTCCCGGCCTTCCTCTGCCTGTCTGCGCTGCCCTTGCCCTGCTTCTTTGTTCCATCTCCTCTCGTTTGCTGGCATGTTGTCTTACTCGTTTAACTGTGGTCCTTCCTGGTCCCTCTCCCTCTCTCTCGTCTCCTCCATCTCTGTCTCTTCCCCTCTGGGCCCCTGCCACCCTTCCCTCTGCCCTCCTCCCGCCCTGCTAGGTAGAGTATGACGGGCTGACTGGGCGTGTCGAGTTCAACAGCAAAGGTCAGAGGACCAACTACACCCTGCGCATCCTGGAGAAGTCTCGGCAGGGCCACCGTGAGGTGAGCATCCCCAGGACAATGCCAGAGCCTGGATGGAGCTGGGGGCTGGGGCAGGGCGGGGCGGGGCCCAGAGGGCTGAGGCATCCTCAGGCAGGGCCTGTGCTGACAGTGCCCTCTCTGCCTCAGATCGGGGTGTGGTACTCCAACCGGACCCTGGCGATGAACGCCACCACCCTGGACATCAACCTGTCGCAGACACTGGCCAATAAGACGCTGGTGGTTACGACCATCCTGGTGAGTGGCCCTTGTGGGGACAGGCGGTAGATGAAGGTGCCTTTCCTGAGCGGTGCCCCAGGCCAGTCCTAGTAAGGAGGAGGGATGCCTGGGCTGGCACGGCACACGGACCAGTGGGGACGTGACCCAGGCACCCAACAACTCCTGACTGTGGCCGCGACGTCACCAGCCTAATTGCTGCTGGAGCAGCGGTGGGCACAGACTCTGCCATCAGAGCCAGGTCCAGCCCTGGGTGCTGCCAGCCTGCCGATGCACGGCAGAGATGGGAACGACTGGCATCATGAGGATTCCACGAGGCGGTACAGGCGGGGCGCCTCTCGCAGCGCCTGGCCCAGGGTAGGCCCCTGTAAATCGCCATTGCTAGAGCAGTCATTTTGTCACATTTGCCCACCGAGTGTGTTGACACATGCCAACTTATTTAATATCCATCTTGAAGAGGCTCAGAGAGGTAAAGCGACTTGCCCAGGTCACACAGCAAGTATAAGGCATAGCCAGGACGAATGCCACGTCTCTTATAAGGCATAGCCAGGATGGATGCCGCGTCTCTGAGTCTCCAGAGCCCGAGTCTTAACCACTGTGCTCTGAATGTCCAGTCCTCTCCTTCCTGAGCACCAGCCGTGGAGATGGTCCTGTAGCCCCTGGAGTGTCACTCCTGCATTTTACCAGACCAGAGACCGAGGTGCCTTTGTGGGTCCGCGAGGATATATGGAGCACCTGTTCTGCAGCAGGCACGGTGCTAGGCCCTTGCAGGTGTCACTCATTAAACCTCTCAGCTAGTCGGTGAGGTTTGTCCTATCTTCCTCCTTTTGAAGGTAAGGAAACAGGTCACAGGGCGAGTCCCTGCTGGAGCTGAGTGACATGCTCGGAGCCCCTGCCCTCTCCCCTGCACCCTGCTGCTTCCTGCCAGGAGGCCAGGGAGGGGAGACGCACAGGACCTGGGGAGCAGGAAGCTGCCTCGAGCAGCTGGGTCCCTGGCCCGCTGGCATCCGTTGTCTGGGCGAAGCCCGTCGGTCACCGTGAGGCGGGCTGGCTGATAGCTGTGGATGCTGAGGTTGAGAGGATTACACAGGCTCCACAGGACGTCGGAGGCCCCCTAAAGCAGCGCGTCACAGAGCTATTTCCTCTGTCCCTAGGGAGCTCCTGACCTAATGTGGACCTCCTCCGGGGGAGGGCCAGATGGCTTACAGACGGGAAACCAAACACTTCGTAACAGCCTCACTCAGGGGCCCTGAGGACCAGGCCAGGCTGGCTGGGAGACGGAGCGCCTCTGCACGTGTGGGAGTGGAGCCAACCCCAGAGGCTTCCTGGGGTTCTCGGTGGGGAGCAGGGGCGGAGGTCAGGGAGGGGGTATCAGGAGAGCAGGGCTGTGACCCCGGGGGGCTTCCAGTCTTTTCCCACACTTGTCTCCAGTTCTCCCCAGGGCCCCTGAGCCAGTGTTGCCCTCTTCCTGACCTTCATTTTTCTCCTGACGGAGTCATTCATTTTCTCATTCATTCCACAAATATTTACTGAAGCTGCCCTGCGCCAGACCTCACACATATTCTGGAGGCGGAGGAATGAGTCCCAGGTGGTCCCGTGGTCTCCCTATCCTTGAGTGACCCTGCAGGGGGAATCCCAGTCTGATGGAGGCAGACCTGGACACAATCATTTCCACACAGGGTAATAAGGGACCCCCACAGAAAGGAGGGGCTGCCTCAGCCTTCAAAGGCCTGAAGAAGGCTTCACAGAGGAGGTGGTGTTAGACAGGGCTTTAGAAGCTGTGTAGGAGTTGGGTGCACAGAGAAGGAGGGACCTGGCCTTCCAGGCAGCAGGAACCACAGAAGCAGGGGCCTCAGGAGGTGTTTGCCAGATCGGATGCGGAGGCAGTGGCCTCAGTGTGCACAGCCGGACCTGCCCATTCGTTCACTAACATTTTCAGACTTGTGTTTCTGGGCTGGGCCTGCTCCAGGCACTCGGGGATTCAGACGTGAGTCAACCTGGGCGCCGGGGACAGGAAGCTTTCAGGGCTTGTCTTATTCTCTGCTCTGTCCCTTGGGCCTGGGGTGGTGCCCCATGGAACATGGGGGGGTGGTGAGTGCTGTGACAGAGGTGGGGAAGGGTCTCTGGAGAACTTAGTTATGCTTATCCTGGTCATTAGAGACCGTTAAGCAGGAAGGGGCAGGGCCAGATCTGGGTGTCAGAAAAGTGGGGCCCTGAGGGAGGCTGCAGGAGAGAGAGACGCCCCAGGTTGGGGAGGATGAGGCCTGAGCTGTCTGGGGCTGTGGGGAGGGAGGGGATCTGATGTGGGATGTTGATGGGCTGGGCTGGAGGAGGGAGCAGGTGGGGTGGAGGCTGGGGCTGTCCCTGGGTGGTGCCCACACATCTGGAGTTGAGCGAGGGCGGGCTGGTGCCAAGACCGAGAGAGGTCCCTCAGGGAAGCTGGGGGTGCAGGAGAGGTGCCCCAGGGGATGAGGCTTTGCAGGGCCCTTCCCCAAGCCCCAGGCCCCGCCCCCTCCCAGAGAGGTTCTCCCTTCATCAGACTGGGACATGTCGTCCTGCTCTTTGGTGCCTCTGGGGTCAGACAGACCTCACTTGCATTCCTGGCTTTGCCTGGACCTCAGGTCATCCAACTCTCGAGGCTCCATACGTTCATCCGTAAAATGGGTCTAATAGTCCCACCTTGAAGGGCTGTGGGAGGATGGCATGAGATCAGCAGGCCCCCCGGCAGTGTCCTGCTGGGAAGATGTGCTGAGCACATGTGAATCCCTTTTCTCTCTCCATCTGGCATCATCAGTAAGAATAGCAGTCGGGAATTCCCTGGCTGTCCAGTGGTTAGGACTGTGCGCTTTCACTGCTGAGGGCCGGGGTTCAATCACCGGTCGGGGAACTAGGATCCCACAAGCCGAGTAGTTGGGCCAAAAAAAGTAAAGAATAGCCACCATCGTGGCCAGAGTCTTTGAGCTGTATGCTGAGCTGTTCGCTGGAGTTACTTGGCGTTCATGGCAGCCCTGAGGCAGGTACCATTGTGAGCGCCGATTTTCAGACAAAACTAAGGTGCAGGAGGGTTAGGTGACGCGAATCGCGCAACTAGAGGATGGCAGAGCCCACGTGCTTCTACGTTGCGCCACACCACGTCGATTTCTGCTTCTTTCCAAGGCCTCGCTGCTGCGTTCTAGGCCTGGCCCTGCCGTCCGTACACTTTGTGACCTGGGTGGGTCTCTTCTCTCTGTCCTCAGCTTCCTCCTATAAAATGAGGGAACTAAAATATTCATAATAAACTGAAGGGGGTAAACTAGATCGGGGTCCTTTAAACTGCCCTCCAGGAAGTCTTGGATATGGAATTGGGTCCTGGCTTCACAAAAAAGGTCCAGGCAAGCAGCTTGTGAGGAATGTTCTAGAACCCACCCTACTTTAACATTTCTTAGTTTCAAGGGATTTTTATAGAAGTGTAACATGCATACAGAAATTTGCACAAATCGTTAAGTGTACCACTCACTGAATTTGCAATTACTGAACACACCTGTGGGACCAGTTCTCCCACCCCCAGCTCTCCATATGCCCCTTCTGGTCTCTAACCGCCCCCCAGGTTAGCTTTGCCTGCTTTGAACTTCACATAAATGGCATCGTATTCTATGTTCTCTCTCTGGTCTGCCTTCTTGTGCACAACACGTGTTTGTGAGATTCACCCACGTTGCTGCAAATAGTTTAGTCTCGTTATATGTCCTGTTATATGAACGAACCGCGATTTACTTACCCACCAAATTGATGCGCATTGAAGTTGTTTCTAGTTCTTTTGCTATTGTGAATAGTCCTGCTGTGAACACCCTACCACACGCCTTTCAGTGAACATGCATAGGCATTTCTGTCGAGTGTATTTGCAGGAGTGGAATTGCTGGAGTTTTCCAGCCTCGGTAGATACTGCCAAAGCATTTTCCAAAGTGGCGGTACCATTCCCCATTCCCACTGGCAGTGTGTGAAGGAGAATTCCAGTCGCTCCTCAGTTTAGCCGGTGCTGAGTATAGGAAGGTGCCAACCCTATTGTAGTTTTAACTTACATTTCCTTAACGACCGTGGAAGGTGACCACTTTGTCATTTATTGCCTGTTTGGAACCTTCTTTTGGGAAGTCCCTACTCAGATCTTTCTCTATTTTTAGAAAATTGGAATATCTGACCTTTTTATTGATTTGTAATCTATTTATATGTTCTGGATATAAGTTCTTTGTTGGAATATGCATTGCAGAGACCTTCTCCCACTCTGAGGCTTGCCTTTTCACTCTTGGTGGTATTTTTTTTGGCTGTGCCGTGCAGCTTGTGGGATCTTAGTTCCCCGACCAGGGATTGAACCTGGGCCCTCGGCAGTGAAAGTGAGGAGTCTTAACCAGTGGACAGCCAGAGAATTCCCCTCAATGATATCTTTTTTTTTTTCCCAATATTTATTTATTTATTTGGCCGTGCCAGGTCTTAGTTGTGGCATGCGGGATCTTCGTTGCTAAATGCAGGATCTTTGTTGTGGCGTGCGGGATCTTTAGTTGCAGCTTATGAACTCTTGTTTGCAGCATGCGGGATCTAGTTCCCTGACCAGGGATTGAATCCGGGCCCCCTGCATTGGGAGCGCAGAGTCTTAGTCACTGGACCACCAGGGAAGTCCCCCCAGTGGTATCTTTTGATGAAAGGATCTTTAATTTTCCTAAAGTCCATTTTATCCTTTTCTCCCTGCTTTACGGTTAATGCTTTTATTTATTTATTTATTTACGTACGTACTTATTTATTTATTTTTGGCTGCATTGGGTCTTCGTTGCTGTGCGCGGGCTTCCTCTAGTTGTGGCGAGCGGGGGCTACTCTTCATTGCGGTGCGCGGGCATCTCATTGTGGTGGCTTCTCTTGTTGCAGAGCACGAGCCCTAGAGCGTGTGGGCTTCAGTAGTTGTGGTGAGTAGGCTCAGTAGTTGTGGTGCACGGGCTTAGTTGCTCCACAACATATGGGATCTTCCCAGACCAGGGCTGGAACCCGTGTCCCCTGCATTGGCAGGTGGATTCTTAACCACTGCACCACCAGGGAAGTCCAGTTAATGCTTTTAGAATTTAAGAATTCTTGGGATTTCCCTGGCGGTCCTGTGGTTAAGACCCCGCGTTTCCACGGCAGAGGGCATGGGTTTGATCTGTGGTCGGGGAACTAAGATCCAACATGCCACACAGCACGGCCAAAAAAAAAAGAGTTCTCTGCCTACCCCAGGTTCATAAAGCTAGTCTCCTATATGTTTCTTGAAAATGTAATAATTTTGCCTTTTACATTTAGATCTACAATCCACCTAGAATTGGTTTTTGTGTGTTATATGAGGTAGGGGGGTCAGAGTACATTTTTTCCATATGGATGTTCTATTGAATGGCACCATTTATTAAAATGTTCATTCTTTCCCCCTTCAGCACAGTCTTACCCTTGTCATAAATCAAGTATCCATTTATGTGTGGGTTTCCAAACTCTCCATTCTATTGTCTGTTTGTCTGTCTTTGCTCTAATACCACATTGTCTTAAATACCATAGTTTTATTTTATTTATTTATTTATTTTTAACATCTTTACTGGAGTATAATTGCTTTACAATTGTGTGTTAGTTTCTGCTTTATAACAAAGTGAATCAGTTATACATATGTTCCCATACCTCTTCCCTCTTGTGTCTCCCTCCCTCCCACCCTCCATATCCCACCCCTCTAGGTGGTCACAAAGCACCGAGCTATCTCCCTGTGCTATGCGGCTGCTTCCCACTAGCTAGCTATTTTACGTTTGGTAGTGTATATATGTCCATGCCGCTCTCTCACTTTGTCACAGCTTACCCTTCCCCCTCCCCATATCCTCAAGTCCATTCTCTAGTAGGTCTGTGTCTTTATTCCCATCTTATCCCTAGGTTCTTCATGACCTTTTTTTTTTTTTCTTAGATTCCATATATATGTGTTAGTATACGGTATTTTTCTCTTTCTGACTTAACTTCACTCTGTATGACAGACTCTAGGTCCATCCACCTCACTACAAATAACTCAGTTTCGTTTCTTTTTATGGCTGAGTAATATTCCATTGTATATATGTGCCACATCTTCTTTATCCATTCATCTGTTGATGGACACTTAGGTTGCCTCCATGACCTGGCTATTGTAAATAGAGCTGCAATGAACATTTTGGTACATGACTCTTTTTGAATTATGGTTTTCTCAGGGTATATGTCCAGTAGTGGGATTGCTGGGTCGTATGGTAATTCCATTTTTAGTTTTTTAAGGAACCTCCATACTGTTCTCCATAGTGGCTGTATCAATTTGCATTCCCACCAACAGTGCAAGAGGGTTCCCTTTTCTCCACACCCTCTCCAGCATTTATTGTTTCTAGATTTTTTGTTGATGGCCATTCTGACCGGTGTGAGATGATACCTCATTGTAGTTTTGATTTGCATTTCTCTAATAATTAATGATGTTGAGCATTCTTTCATAACACCACAGTTTTAAATTGTCTTCATACCCAGTAGGGTGAATCCTCCAGTTTTTGTGTTCTTCTTTAGGATTGCTTTGGTTCTTTTGATCTTTTACATTTCCATATGCATTTAAATATCATCTCTAAAATTTTAAAAATATTTTAATATTAATATTTTAAACTGGGGGCAGGACAGAAGTTAATTAAATAGAATTAAGTAGCATTCAGTTTAATTCTACACTAAATAGAATTCAAAGCGTGTGGGGAGGGGGGGAGTGAAAAAATCCGTCCCCTTCCCTCCCCAGTCCCCCATTTTTTTCCCCATCCTCCCAGATATGTCTGAGCATGTACGAGCCCATACCCACTTTTTCCTTCACAAAGGATAGCATATTGTACACGTTGTTCTGTAGCTTGTTTTTTTCCTCTGAATATATCTTATAGAACTTATTTTAGTAGTTGCCTGGGATTCTTTGATGACATCAATAATCTTTTTAACCTGTTCCAAATTAGGCTGTTTCAGTCTTTGTTCCTGATACAAGAAATGCTGCCATGATCCTCCTGGACCTACATTTTTGTGTACAGGTGCATAGCCATTCGTAGGATGAGTTCTTAGAATCAGACTTAGCAACATCCCACTGTCCGTCTGCAATGCTGGGCTTCTGCAGAAGATTCTTTTTGAAGAAATCTGAAAACCGTGGATTAGAGGCTTCTTAAAACCCTTGGATCTGATGGTCTGGGGCTGCGGGTTGAGTGATAGATCATTGTTTTCTGACCTAGCGTTCTGTCCACAGGCCTCAGTCCCTGTTTCTGGCTCTATCAGCTCCCACCTGATCCTGAGGCCTCAAACCCAAATCCAGAACCCAGGTGCCTCAGTCTTGAATTTGAAGATCAGCTTGGCCTGGTGGAAGGAACAAGGGCTTTGGAGAGCACAGCAACTGGATTTTGAATCCCAGCTCTGCCCAATCTCCCCTTCCTACTGCCCTGCTTCAGCTGTGTGACCTTGGGCAAAACACCTGACCTCTCTGAACTTCGGTTTCCTCCTATGTACATCAAGAGGGCTGTATGAGCACCTTCCAGCTCTAACACTGGGTGTTTGTCTAGAGAATTCTTGATTTCTGATTCTCTAGCTTTGATACCCGGCCAGGCCCCCCCGTCTCTGTGTCTAGCTTCTCCCAGCTCTGATCTTGTTTAGTCTGGCATAGGGCTTAAGAGCAGAGCTTTGGACTCAGCCTGACTTGTCCATCTCAGCCACTCACTACTTCACTTCTCGGGACCTGTGTCCTCATCTCTCAAATAGAGGTAATAATACTGACCTCCTACGCTGACAGAATAGCTGTCACACAGCAAGCCCACAAGAAATGCTAGCTGCTGCTGCTATTATTAGTATTATCTCATTCCTATTCCTGGTTCCACAGTTTTGGATTTGAAAATGTGGTTTGGGAGAGAGAGAAAAGCACTGACTTCCCTCCATCCCATCTCCCCTCAGCTCTGAGACTTTGTTGGGGTCCTGGAATCTAGTCTATAGGTACCTTATAGTACCCATCACTGTATAACAAACCGCCCCAAAACCTGGAGGCTTCCAACAATAATGATTATTATTTCTCACAGTTCTGTGGGCCAACTAAGCAGTTCTGCTGAGCTCACCGTGGTTGCATTCAGCTGGTGTCTAGGCTGGGCTGTTGGCCGGCACATCTCGGTTCACTCATTCTCCCTCATCCTTCAGCAGGCTGGCCTGGGCTTCCTTTTTTTAAAAAAAAATATTTATTTATTTGGCTGCGTCGGGTCTTAGTTGTAGCACGCGGGATCTTTTGTTGTAGCGCATGGGCTCCAGAGTGCGCAGGCTCAGTAGTTGCAGTGCGTGGCCTTAGTTGCCCTGCGGCATGTGGGATCTTAGTTCCCTGCCCAGGGATCAAACCCATATCCCCTGCATTGGAAGGTGGATTCTTAACCACTGTCCTACCAGGGAAGTCCTTGGCCCGGGCTTCCTTACACTGGGGTCCCAAGAGATCTCTCTGAGGGCCCAGGCTCTGAAAGTCAGACAGCACTACTTCCAATGCATTCTGTTGTCCAAAGCAAGTCTTGAGGGCCGCTCAGACCCAAGGAGTGGAGAAATCCGCTCTCTTTTTTTTTTTTTTTTGTGGTAAGCGGGCCTCTCACTGTTGTGGCCTCTCCTGTTGCGGAGCACAGGCTCCAGATGCGCAGGCTCAGCGGCCATGGCTTACGGGCCCAGCCGCTCCGTGGCACGTGGGATCCTCCCGGACCGGGGCACGAACCCGTGTCCCCTGCATCGGCAGGCAGACTCTCAACCACTGCGCCACCAGGGAAGCCCCGCTCTATCTCTTGACGGGAGGAGCTGCAAAATACTGGGCTCCTACCTTGGAGCTCAGTAATTTTGTGCTGAATGAATGAGAGGTGGCAGAGGTCACTTGACCTCTGTGAGCCTCAGTTTCCACATGTGTAAAGTGAGTCTAAGGATACCTCCCGTGGAAGGTCACTGTGAGGAATTTTTTTTTCTATTTTTATTGCGGTACACGAGCCTCTCACTGTTGTAGCCTCTCCCGTTGCGGAGCACAGTCTCCGGATGCGCAGGCTCAGCGGCCATGGCTCACGGGCCCAGCCGCTCCGCGGCATGTGGGATCTTCCCAGACCGGGGCACGAACCCATGTGCCCTGCATCGGCAGGCGGACTGTCAACCGCTGCGCCACCAGGGAAGCCCTTTTTTTTTTTTTTTTAATGGCCACGCCACACAGCTTGCAGGATCTTAGTTCCCCCACCAGGGATTGAACCTGCGCTCTCGGCAGTGAAAGCGTGGAGTCCTAACCCCTGGACCGCCAGGGAATTCCCACTGTGAGGAATTAAAATGATAAAATCCAGAGAACGCACACACACAGGGGCTGGAACTTCGCAGGTGTTCAGTCCACATGGTAACCATATGGGTATTATTGCCAAAGGTCTTCTTGCTGATTCCTAAGTCCTAACTCGTTTTATTCCTAAGTCCAAAGTGACACTGTACAAACAACCATTTAGACAATAGCTATGTAAGATAAGTATCCCTTTTGTTACCATCATCTTCATATGCCTCGTCTTACTAGCACTTGGAATATTCTCTCTGCTTTTGTCCTTATTTGGCACAAAAAGTGTCGGTAAAGTTTGCTCAAACCCCTCAGAAATAAGCATCGACATAGCAAAACAGCTGTAGGCCAGAGATTGCAAACTGTCAGGTGTTTGTTTAGCCTGCAAAGCATTAAAAAAAAAAAAATTGGTATTAGAATTTGAACTGTTGCTAACCTTTAAAATCAGGAGATTTTACAAAACATCCTGGGTTTCCAAATTCTCTTGACATTGGACCATCTGGCATCTCAGGCCTGCTTCCCTTGTGGCAGCATTGGGCTGGAGCTAAATCCTGGCGGGGCAGATCCTCTTTGATCCCTTGGTGGCTCATGAAGTCAGTTTAATGGGTTGTTATTGGTTGTGTAGAAAAATGAAGTAGAGCAGGATGGAAAATAGCAGGGTATTCTGCCATAGCCTTAAGGGAAAGGACTGCTTTGTGGAACTAAGTCCAGTTACATGTGTGCAACTGTGAGCACACAGACATATGTGTATGACTTGGATTACAAGTAAAATATATATATCTTACTGCGGGTTTTAGCCAAAAGTTTGAAAGTTTGGCAAGATCTCCATCCAGTCTGATTCATTCAAGTTACCTGCCTCCCTTGTAGCCATTTGAGCTTGAGATGAGGTTGTCTGGTGGAGATCAAACCAGTTTCCTGCGACCTGCTAGGGCCTGGCAGGGTCCCTGTGCTTTTTCCCTGGTTCTGAGTATTTGTTTTTGTTTTGATAGCTATTTTTAGTTTTAGTTTTTAAATTGAAGTATAGTTGATTTACAGTGTTGTTAGTTTCAGGTTATACATATGTATGTATGTATATATACATATATTCTTTTTGAGATTCTTTTCTCTTATAGCTTATTACAAAATGTGAGTAGAGTTCCCTGCGCCATAGAGTAGGCCCTTGTTGGTTATCTATTTTATATACAGCAGTGTGTATATGTTAATCCCAGCCTCCTAATTTACATGCCCCCGCCACCGACTCTGAGCATTTGTAAGCAGGGGATGAGGGCAAGGACTCCGTCATCTCCACTCTGCGGGCAGGTTCCTGATCTGGCTGCAGCCTGGGCCCTGGGACCCACGACCCAGCCCCCAGATGCCCCAGTCTCTGACCCCCCCCCACCCCTTCTCTCCTGCTTCCCCAGGAGAACCCGTACGTCATGCGCCGGCCCAACTTCCAGGCCCTGTCGGGGAACGAACGCTTTGAGGGCTTCTGCGTGGACATGCTGCGGGAGCTGGCCGAGCTGCTGCGCTTCCGCTACCGCCTGCGGTTGGTGGAGGACGGGCTATACGGGGCGCCCGAGCCCAACGGCTCCTGGACGGGCATGGTCGGCGAGCTCATCAACCGGGTACGGCGGGGCCGGGGCTGAGGAAGGGGCCGTGGGTCGGGTGAGCAAAGGTGGGTAGGCGGGCAGGCGGGCAGCCAATGGTGCCTCAGAACCAGCCTGGTGCATACAAGGGGTGGGAGCCGACGGTGCGCTGTGTCCCTGTGGCTGGTGAGCACCACGGGGTGGGCACAGTGGGGAAGAAGGGCGATGCATCCCTTCCCGTGTTCCTCTTTCAAATGCTTCCCTCACGTCACCTTGGCTTAGTCGGTGCTCAAAGATGTGTTGAGTGAATGAAAGAGATGTGGAGTGGGAATTGGACAGATGTGGAGGAGATGGAGAAGGCTTCCTGTGAGAGGCAGGGAGAGGGCTAGGCGGCCGGGACGTGCGCTGTGCCCAGCACCTGCCAGGAGGTGGACGTGGAGGCTGCCTGTTGCGCTCACAAGGCCACGCATTCAGTAGGTGTTTATTGAGCACCTAGTGTGTGCCTTGCACCACGCTGGCGCGGGATATAGTGGTGAGCACAGGGAACCTGGACCCTGCTCCCAGCAACTTAGGGCTCCATTGAGATGCAGAAAAGCAAATGACCGCAAGACAGAGCCATTGGCTGATGGGGAAAACTCAGAGGAGGGACCCAGAGGCTCCTGACCCAGCCAGGCATCCAGGGAGGGCTTCCCAGAAGAGGTGATGCCCAAGCAGATTCCCAAAGAGTGTGAAGGAGTCAGCAGGGTGAAGGGGGGGTATGGGAGACGGGCAATGTGTTTGATGGCATTTACAAACAGCGGGGGGTGGGTTGGGAACATGAGTAAGAACGAGTTGGGTGTGGGGCGTATTAGAAGAGCAGCCGGGCCCTGAGTGTGGGCAGGATTTGAATGTAGGTGAGGAGGGCAAGAGGCAGTGGGGTGGGGGGTGGTAGGCAGGGGTGCAGTGGAAAAAATATTTTGGAGTCAGACCAACCTGGCTTTGAGTGCTGGGGTGAGTCATTTCTTCCCTCGGAACCTCAGTTTCCTCTCCCTAGGATGGGGATAATGATACCTGACAGGTCTGTAGTAAGGTTACAGACACGCTGCACACGTTCTTGTCATAGGTGGTTCTTTTTATTCCAGTCATGAGAAGCCATGTGGGCGAATGCCCAAAAAAGACAAACAGGCCCCCAGCTTAGGGGCACGTCCAGGGCAGGTGTGTGGAGCCGGAACCTGTGGCCACAAACGGTCAGGGTTGCCTTGACATTGGACTTGGCTGACAGCGTCAGAGACTCTCACCCTCCTGAGCCCCTGAATGTCACCAGGGGAGACTCAAAAAGGCCACTTTGCTTGACAAGGATGTTTATCCCCGTAAGGCACTGATTTTCGAAAGTTGTTTTGACTGCAGAGCCTTTCTTCCGTTTGAAAGCGCCCTCAGGGCCCTGGACAAAGCAGAGCTGCTCTGGGGGTGACAGAGGTCGGGGGTGTCCCCCGGGTTCTGGTGGCTCGGTCTCTCTCACCCCACCCAGCTGGCAGGCCCGAGGCACTGCCCTACAGGCAGCCAGCTGGTTGAAAGCTTCTGCCCTGGGTGGGTTCAAGAGTCTGAAGCCAGGGCCTGAGGAGACAGGAGGCAGGAGCTGGTGGCCGGACGCCCACCTCACTGGCAGGCTTCCCTGTGACCTCGTTGCCATAGCCTGGTCCCCAGTCTCGTAAGCTCAGAACTTTTGTTCATCAGGGCCCCCAGAAATAAGACTCCAGGAGAGCAGCCCTCCCCAGCCAAAGTCACCGTCAACTGGACATCTGTTTATTCATCAACAAAGAAGTCCTATTTACAGCTGTATGACCTTGGGCAAGAGTCTTAACTCCCTGTGCCTCGAGCCTTCCCTTAGGACTTAGTGTGAAGGTGCCTGGGGTAAGCATAGCAGGGCTGGGAGCTTTTCTTATTGGTTACTGCTCTTGTGGTGCTGCGTCCTGTTTGAGTCTCTGCTGAGCATTTGTTGTGTGACCTTGGGTGAGTTACATAACCTCCCTGTAAAACTGGGGAGATAACAAATGCTAGCACATAGGGCTGTTGTGAGCATGAAATGCGTTAATCCATGTACGGGCTTGGAGCAAGGCCGGCAGGTAGTGGGTGCTGTGTGCCTGTGCTGTCGTTAGTGTTATTCCTGCCAGCACATACATACATTCATGCGTTCGTCCGTCCTCCAGCCAGCTAGTATTTATTGAGTGCCTACTGTATACCAGGCCCTGTGATACACCCTGGGGATTCAGTGGCCTGGCCTGGCCTTGCTCTTACGGTTAAAGACTTTGGCCCGCAGCCAGAGGTCCATGGGATGCACCCCCTGCACACAAAGGGCTGAGCTGGCTCAAATGAGGAAACAGAATCATCGGGGCTGCTCGATGGCCTGCGGGGAGGTCAGGGGAGGCTGGAGAGGGCCAGGACTTGGTGACCGCCTGTGGCGGGGGCGGAGGAGAGAGGACGTGAGCGTTCCTTCTGTTTCTGGCTTGGGCAGCTGGGCGATGGCGATGACATTTAGGGAGAGAACACTGGAGGAGGAGCAGGCTGAGAGTGCAAAGGATGGGCGGAGTTTGGCCTCTGCAAGGCTCAGCTGCCTGCTGTGGGATGGCCAAGTACACTGAGCTTCGCACAGATACTCAGCACTGTCCTCACAGCAGCAGCAGCTGACGTTTATGGACTTCACGCCACGCGCCAGGAACTTTGCAAGTGTTACTTAATTCTTCTAATAATCCTTCCTGGCCCAGAGGATCACTGCCCTCCTACCGATGTGAGATCAGGGGCTCAGTAGTGAACGGACTTGCCCCCAACACGCAGGGCTGCAGCCAGGTGTGACTGACCCAAGGCCTGTGTCCTTTCCAGACACCCAGCAGGTACTTGGGAAGCCTAGAGTGGTCAAGGTGGTGCTCACACCGTGCCAGGCCCTTGTCCGAACCGTATGAACTTGTGTTAACTCCTTGACTCCTCACAGGCACCCCCTGAGGAAGGCCTGGTGTTTGCCCAGTTTTCTCTAATGGACAGAGTAAGGCACCAAGATACTGTCCAGGCCACATGGCTAGTGACAGGCAGAGCCAGGGCTGGCACCCCAGCAGGCTGGCCCAGAGCTGACAAGTGACTTCCAGATGGAAGACAGCCCAGGGCACCAGCATCCCCCCAGGCCCACCGCCCCCCAACCCACCCCCCACCCCCGGCCAGGCTCAGGGCTTGTGGGCCAGTCTCGAATTATGGTCCATTTATTCCACCCAGTGGCCACTGCTGGAATTACCTTTCTCCCTGCCATCACCGCTGTGCTGTGAATTCAGGCCCTGCCCCTCTCACCAGCCTCCTCCTGGGCCTCCTGGCCTCCTGTCTCTCTCCACTCCAGTTTGTCCTCCAGTAGGATCTCTGTACGAGGCAAGTCTGACCTATCACTCACAGGCTTTAGCTGTCACCCCCCGGGGCCCTCCGGTCTGGCCCTAAAGGACTAGGCAGATATCTTAGGTCGGGTTTCCAGGGAGCAGATTCCGAGGTGCAGATTAGCAGGCAGGTGTGTGCGGTGCCCTTGGAAAGCAGCGAGTGGAGGAGGAGGCCTGGGCAGAGGGAGGAGTTGAGCTGTGTTGCAGTCATGACTGGACCTCAGCCGTCCCACGGGCAGCTCTGGCGCTGGGATGGCCATCAAAGACATCCCCCTGGGCTTCCCTGGTGACGCAGTGGTTGAGAGTCCGCCTGCTGATGCAGGGGACGTGGGTTCGTGCCCTGGTCCGGGAAGATCCCACATGCCGCGGAGCGGCTGGGCCCGTGAGCCATGGCCGCTGAGCCTGCGCGTCCGGAGCCTGTGCTCCGCAACGGGAGAGGCCACAGCAGTGAGAGGCCCGCGTACCGCAAAAAAAAAAAAGACATCCCCCTGAGGTAAGGGGGAAGGCTTTTATGCCCCCCACCGACACGTCATTGGATGAGGGCTGTCCTCGGGGAGGGTCAGGACCTGGGGCAAAGGGGTTCTTCCACCTACAGAGCAATCAGCCACCAACACGTGGTACCATGAGTGCCTGATCCGGAAGGAGGGTCTGGGCGGCCACCACGGTGTCCACTACAGCTGTGGGCTGGTTAGATGCCAGACAGAGCCAGCTTCAGGTTGCCCGCTTTCCCGTGTGGTCCCTGGTGAGCCATTTCATCTCTCTGAACTAGCTTCCCCTCTTGAAGTGGGAATGATGTTCCCTCCCTCACAGAGTTTTGTGGGGAGTGGGTGAGGGGTAAGCTGGAGGTCCCACAACAGAGCCTGAGTTACCGGGGCCTTGCAGGTAAGGAGTTTGCGTGTTCTTGTTGTTTTCTTTTTGGCCGAGCCAAGTGGCTTGCAGGATCCTAGTTCCCCGACCTGGAATTGAAGCCGGGCCCCAGAATTGAAAGCACCGCATCCCAACCACTGGATGGCCAGGGAATCAACCCCCCCTTTTTTCCTCCTTTTTAAATTAATTAATTTATTTATTTTTGGCTGCGTTGGGTCTTCATTGTTGCGCGCAGGCTTTCTCTAGTTGCAGAGAGCGGGGGCTACTCTTCGCTGCGGTGCCTGGGCTTCTTACTGTGATGGCTTCTCTTGTTGCGGAGCACGGGCTCTAGGCGCGCGTGCTTCAGGAGTTGTGGCTCACGGGCTCTAGAGCGCAGGCTCAGTAGTTGTGGCACACGGGCTTAGTTGCTCCGCAGCATGTGGGATCTTCCCGGACCAGGGCTTGAACCTGTGTCCCCTGCATGGGCAGGCAGATTCTTAACCACTGTGCCACCAGGGAAGTCCCATTTCTCCTTTTTGGATGTTGTTTTTATTGTGTTATGAAGTCACTGGAAGGTGCCATGATCTAATTTATTTATTCTTTTTTTTTTTTTTTTTTTGCGGTACACGGGCCTCTCATTGTTGTGGCCTCTCCCGTTGTGGAGCACAGGCTCCGGACGCGCAGGCTCAGTGGCCATGGCTCACGGGCCCAGCCGCTCCGCGGCATGTGGGATCTTCCCGGACTGGGGCACGAACCCGCGTCCCCTGCATCGGCAGGCGGACTCTCAACCACTGCGCCACCAGGGAAGCCCTATTCTTTTTTTTTTATTGAGGTGAAATTCATATAACATAAAATTAACCAAATTCAGTGGCATTTAGTATATTCACAGTATTGTGCAACCATCACCTCTATCTAGTTCCAAGACATTTTCATGACCCCCAAAGAAAACCCGAACCCATTAAGCAGTCACTCCCAATTCCCCCCTTCCCCAGCTCCCGGCAACCACCACTCTGCTCTCTGTCTCCATGGATTTACTTATTCTAGACGTTTCATATAAATGGAATCAGCCAATATGTGGCCTTTTGTGTCTGGCTTCTCACACGGCATGATGTGCTTGAGGTCCATCCACGCTGTAAAATGATGAGTACTGCCTTTTAGGGCTGACTAATATTCCATTGTATGGATAGAGGACCTTGATTTAATTTCAAAATCATTTAAAAATGATTACTCTGGCTGCTGAGAAATAACCGTAGTGGACCAAGAGTAGAGACAAGGGGGTCCATTGGAAGGTGTGGAAGAGAGAAGATGCTGGCTTGTGCTCGAGTGGTAGCTGTGTCAGGTGTACCACCAGGTGGGATGTGTGCCAGAGGGTGAGAGGAATCAAGAGTGACTCAGGGTTTGGCTAAGCAGCTGGGCCAATGGCAAGGCCAGTTTCCACCGTGGGGAGGACATAGGAGGAGAAGCTTGGTGGGGTCGGGGGTCGGGGGGATAAGAATTAATCTCTGGGCGTGGGTTGTTTGAGATGCCTATTTGAAATTCAAGGGGGAGACAAAAGAATTTCCTTGTGTGACTGAGCATGAATTATTTAACTTGTCCACTATTGATGGATATTTGGGTGGTCTCCAGTTTTTGCAGGCATAGACAATGCTACCATCAATTGGATTGGTGGGGGTATTCCTGAGGGATAAGTTCCAAGTGGTGGAGGCACTGGTTCAAAGGGTATGAATGTTTTTTAAGTATATACTGCCAAATGGTCCTTCAAAAAGGTTCCACCAATTTATATTCCCACCAAAAGTTCACGAGAATGTCAAGTTTTCCACACTCTTGCCAACAATGGGTATTATCAATCTTTTAAAAAAACCTTTGCCAATCTGAGAGGCTAAAAATATCTCATTGTTTTAAGCTAAACAGAATGTCACATGGCTGCATATTAACTCCCATGTGGATGTACTGTAATTTATTGAAGCATCTTTTATATTTAGTTGTTTCCAGGTATTTTTAGATGTTTGTTTGTGCTGTTAAAAACAACCATAAGCAAACATCTTTATGCACGAAAGCTTGGCTTGCATTGTAGCTGATTAGGATTGAATCTCAATAGAATTACCAGGTGAAAGAGGAAAACCCTTCGTATGGCTTTTGTTATATACTGTTGAACTGCTTTCCAGAAAGACTACATCAGTTTCTTTTTTTTTTTTTTTTCTTTTTTAACACCAGTTTCTATACAGGCTCCTTCTTGGCACTGAGGCTTTTGATGGATTTTTAGATATTCAGACAACCTCCTGTCATTTTCATAGATGGCAAGTCATTTTGATTTTTCCTGCTTTGTCTGGTGGACCACAGTAGGGTTTATGTGGCCAAGTGATAAATGGAGTCTGAGCCCAAGTTCCACTCAGAGTGGGCCTGATAGGCCCTTGGACTCACTCTGTGTTTTTCCAGGTCCTGGTTGTATAACTGGAATACGCTTTCTGACCTGTGGAGTCAGGGTCATTACGGTAGAAAGAGCCAGTGGAAGCCCCTAGAACTCCCCCTGTTTCCCAGGATAGTAATCCAAAAGCCATTCTACATCCTTTGGAGGAATTGCAGAGGTTAGTGCCGCCATTAACAGCTTGAAAGAAGCAGGGGTAGTGATCTCATCCCTGTTCAACTAGCCTGTTTGGCCTGTGCAGAAGGCAGCTGGATCTTGGAGAATGACTGTGGATTCTTGTAAATGCAATCAGGTGGTGACTCCAATCGCAGATGCTGGCCCAAATGAAGTATCTTTACTGGAGCAAGTCAACACAGCCGTTGGCAGCTGGTGTGAGCTACTGACCTAGCAAATGCTTTTTCCTCCATACCACTTTCCAAGGACCACCAGAAGCCAGGAGTATAAACCTTCAGTCTTGCCTCAGGCTGACATCAACTCTCTTGCTTTCTGCCATCATATAGACCAGCAGTTCCCAACCTTTTTGGCACCAGGGACTGGTTTCGTGGAAGACAATTTTTCCACAGACTGGCGGGGGGATGGTTCAGGCGATAATGCGAGCGATGGGGAGCCATGGGCAGCGACAGATGAAGCTTCACTCTCCCGCCGCTCACCTCCTGCTGTGCGGCCTGGTTCCTAACAGGCTGCGGACCGGTGCCGGTCCACGGTCCAGGGGTTGGGGACCCCGATATAGAACACCAAGAACTTGGTCTCTTGACGCTGGTCCATCACATTGGCAACATTTTGCTGATCAGATCTTATGAGTCTGAAATAACATTTAGTGAGGAGGTTGGCAATAAACCCACGGCTGATACCAGTCAGTCAGTGTCCAGTCTGGAGACAAAACAGCGCCAGTTACTTGAACAGAATCATATCAGCTATATTTGTTTGTTTCTTTGTTTTGTTTTGTTGTTGTTTTTTTTTTTGGCTGCACCTCGGGGCATGTGGGATCTTAGTTCCCTGACCAGAGATCGGACCCTTGCCCCCTGCAGTGGAAGTTCGGAGTCTTAACCACTGGACCGCCAGGGAATTCCCCTCTTATCAGCTATTTGAACAGAGAGAATTTAATACAAAGAATTGTTAACTAGGGGTTCCCTGGCGGTCCAGTGGTTAGGACTCCATGCTTTCACTGCTGAGGTCCCAGGTTCAGCCCCTGATCAGGGAACTAAGATTCTGCAAGCCACACAGTGCAGCCAAAAAAAAAAAAAAAAAATTGTTAACTAGATGTAAAGTTGTTAACCCACTAACTGAAAGAGTAAAAAGAAATCTAATGGATCCTGAAGGTAGCAGCTGGAGGAAGCAGCCATCACCCCGAGGGCTAAGGGGAAAGGGGAAGAAGTTGGAAAGAGTAAACCTTAGAAACTCAGACGAGGGTCCCCATAGAGCTGAAACTCAGACCTTTGCTGTTTGTCTGGTATTGCGGATATCTGGTGGGGTTTTTGGATTTGAGCAACAACTTATACCTGGGTATAACTTGTGTGTGCTGCTTTAATCCCTTTACCAAACAACCTGCAAGGCTTTCCATATTGAGGGAGGCCCAGAGCGTGCAAAAGCTCTGCAGCAGGTCCTGGCTTCATGCAAGCTGATCTGCCACCTGGGCCTGATGACCTGGCAGATCCCGGGAAGTGTAGAGTGCTGGTGGCAAATAGGGAAGCAGGCACCAAGAGGTGACTCGCATGCAGACCTCTAGGGTTTTGAAGCAAATTATGCTGTTTTCTGCAGATACTATTCTCCTTTTGAGAAACTGCTCATTACCTGCTAGACACTGAACACCTGCCCATGGACAGTGAGTGACCCTGTGACCTGAGGGCTCATGTCACCTGGGTATTGTCATTTTGGCATCAGTCAGGGGTCTACGGGGAAACTAATCACTCCAGATATTTGTGGGGTTTTTAGAAATATTTATTAATTTATTTAATTTTTGGCTGCATCGGGTCTTAGTTGCAGCATGCGGGATCTTTGTTGCGGCGCGCAGGATCTCCGCTGCAGCGTGCAGGCTCCTCGTTGCGGCCCGTGGGCTTCTCTCTAGGTGTGGCACACAGCCTCAGTAGTTGTGGCACATGGGCTTAGTTGCCCCGTGGCACGTGGGATCTGAGTTCCCTGACCAGGGATCAAACCCGCATCCCCTGCATTGGAAGGCAGATTCTTAACCACTGGGCCACCAGGGAAGTCCCCAGATATTTGAATGAAGAGAATTATTTACTAGGAATAAAGTTGCTAACTAGTTAACTGAGAGGGTAAAAGTTGAAGTCCAAGGCAGGAATCAGCATTTTTTCTGCAAGGGGCCACATGTAAATATTTCTGGCTTCCAGGTCATCCTGTCACTACTCAATTCTTCCATTGTATGGAAAGCAGTTGTAGACAATACCTAAACAAGTGCGCCTGGCTGTGTTCCAATAAAACTTTATTTTTCAATATTGGGCAGTTGGGACTTGGCCTGAGGGCCATAGTTTACACACCCTTGCTCTCTCTCAGGCATCGAGGAGGTAGCAAGGCAGGAAGTGGCTCTGTCTCAAGTTCTGAAGGAACAGAGAAGAGCTGAAACTCAGAAACTTAGAGGAAGGGCTCTGTGGGGGCGGAAACTCAGACCCCGAGGAGGGGGCACTCGCCAGCTGGTGCTGGTGCCCCAAGAAAGGCTGGGCTAGGCTGGTTCTGCAAGTGCTGGGAAGCTGCAGGCTGAACTTGTCTGCCGCCCTGTGGAAGAAATGCTGCTGCCTTTGGCGCAGAAAGGCTGGGGACCCGAGAGTAGACCAGAAGGAGCAGGTAACTGTCCTTCCTCCAGCCTTGCAGCCTTCCTCTAGTGCCCCCTATTGGCAGAGCCTGTCAGGGAGCTGATGGCACAGCACAGATGGTTTGCATCTGTGTAAGAGCTGGTGTACAGGGCGGGCTGGGGCAGAGAGACAGTCACAAGTGCTTTGGTTGGTTTTTAGGCATTTAGACAATCCCCCTGTCATTTCTACAGGTGGCTTATCATTTGGATTCTTCCTGATTTCATCCCAGAGATTAAACTGTCAGGGTTCCCTTGGGGAGGGAAGTCTTCTCTAAGGAACAGGTGTCCCTTTTGGGAAATGAAGGAGGAAGAGGAGGAGGTGGAAAGGGGTCAGGGGTTCCCAAGACTCTGAGAGGGGTCTAGAAGAACTTGCAGCATTTAAGGATCTGTCCTCCATTCGGAATTCATCTCAAATCGGACCACCTCCTCTCCACCTCTACTTAGCCCCACCCCCAGCACCTCTGTGGGCATCTTTAGTCAGCTTCCACTCTTGCCCCTGTGGTCTGTTCTCAGGGTGGCCAGATCATGTTACCCTCCGCTGCACACACCCTCTGATGTGATGTCCTCTGTTGCCCTTGGGGTAGAATCCGGCCCCCTTCCCCTGGCCTGCAAGACCCTGCAGGGCTCTGGTCCCCACTCTGCTGCATTTCCCACCCCACCCCCCTTTCTGCTCCAGCCACCCTGGACACTGTCTTAGGTGCAGTGGAAAAGCCACCCAAGGGTTTTTAAACAGGTGACTATCATTTTGGATGGGGGGCGTGTTATGAGCAGAGGCAGGGGTCCAGTGAGGAGGCTGATGGGTTATCGTGGGGGGCCTTTGCCAGGACAGACCTCCTGTGGGTGCATAAAAATAAAGATTCCTGTATTAGCTAACATTGTTCACAACGATTCACATATTAGTCACGAGAGTGGCAAGTGCACAAGAAAGGAGAAAACCGGGAATTCCCTGGTGGTCCAGTGGTTGGGACTCTGCTCTTTCACTGCCGAGGGCGCGGGTTCGATCCCTGGTTGGGGAACTAAGATCCCACAAGCCGTGGGGTGTGGCCAAAAAAAAAGGGGGGGGGGAACCACTCCTTACTCTCAACACCCAGGAATTCCCAGGGGTGTGCTCTGAATCCAGTGCGTTCTGGGCCCCTGCCACACATGGCCACCTCTGGATTCTGCCTTGGGGACGTGCCATCTCTCTCTCACCCTGCCGTAGTTGCTTCATCTATGCTGTCTCTCTCTACTCTTGGTTAATCTTCTGGGTCTGTCCTCTTTCCCTGACATCGAATTGCCTTTCAGATCTCTTCTCTCCTAGACCCTGGATTTCATTTTGGGTCCACGTGATCTCTCCCTGACCTTGGTTTTCTTTTCAGCCTGTGCCACGTCTCTTTGCAGTATCTTTGGGGCCTGTGCCCTCTCTCCCCACCCCAGTTCTGTCCTAGTCTGTATTACCTCATGTGGTCTCAGTCTCAGCCCCTTGGGGGGTGAGTGTGTCCCTCCTCCCAGGCCAGTGATCCGGGACCTTGACTCTTATTTCAGCCCCAGGGGGAGGACTCTACTTGCATTTGGAGTCAGTGCTGGGGCCCGGTTGAGCCCTGGGCGATGGAATCAGTATGCCTGGAAGGAGCGTCCTGGGAGCCGGGTTCCAAATCCAGGAGACAACTCACTCCCCTCCCGCCCAGTTTTACAGAGGACCAAACTGAGGCCCAGAGACATGGAAGCAAGCGCCTGCCCCTGGTCACCCAGTGAGCTTGGGGCAGAGCCAGGGCTCTCTACTCCCACCCGCGGCCCTTCCCAGCATCCTGCCCCCTCTGTCATGTATGTGCACACGTGAGCCCACGTGTTTGGGTGTGTGCACTGTGCCTCTAGGGAATGCCCCCCACGATGTCATCACTCCTCCCTACACTCGCGTGCAGGGCACGGGTTTGTCTGCCTGAGTCCACGTGGACAGTATGTCACTGGGTCAGCCTGTGTCTGGGCACGCACGTGTGGATATGGCACGGTGTGCACATGGTGGTGTAGACCTGACCGGGTACAGTGCTCACGTGTGCAGTGTGTGTGTGTGTGTGTGTGTGAGAAGTGCCAGGTTTTTTCCCAGCCTGTGTCCTGCCCACAGCTAACGACTGGCTGATGTGCACTTGGCCAAGAGCGAGATGGCCTCTTTGGATCAGGCATTCCAGTGTGTCAGCGAGACCCCAACACACACCCTTTTCTCCGCCATACCCCACCCACTGCCCACCCTTCACCACTTCAGACCTGGACCCCAGCCACCCCTCCCCGACTCAAGACCACGTGCAGCTTCTCCTGAGGTCGTTACCTCAACTGAGCCGGGTGTGGTCCTGTGTGTCAGGGGTGGCTTCATGCACACATCTAGGTCCCTGGTGTCTGCCAGGGGCAGGAGAGTGGAGGTCATGTCTCTGCTTTATGGTCCCCAGCCCCTGCCTTTCCTCCCTAGTGCCTTTGCCTCTCTGAGCCTCAGTTTCCCCTTCTATAAAATGGGCCTAGTAGTGGCCCTCAGGGAGCTGTTAAGAGGATTATACAAGATAATCTATATAAAGTGACATCTAGCATGGAGCCTGGCACACAGTAAGCGCTTGATAAATATTCCCTGTTAATTGTTCATACAGAAGAGAAAACCAAAGCTCCAAGAGGGTCCTGAGTGGGTCAGCGTCCAGGCATCTCAGCTCCAATCTCAGGCTCTCTCTTCAGGACCCCGGCATGGTGGGAGTGGTGGGGGTCAGTGGTAGGTTTTATAAAGCAGGGTCTTAATGATGAACTTGACTGGGGAGTGGGAGAGATTGGATGAGGCAGGGCAGCCGGGCAGGAAGGAGGCCACAGGAGCCGCTTACAGCAGATGTGAGATGACAAGGGTCCAGCTGGAGGCCCGAGGTGCACTCTTGGAGCCAGTCCCCTGGCTCCTTCTGCTGTCCTCTCTCTTTGCCTCTCTCTCACCTTCTGATATTCTAAGTCGCTCCCTCAGTGCGTTCTCTCTAACTGCCCATCTGTCTCCCTGGCCCGCCCATCTACCCCCGCCCCGCTTCCCCTCCAGCAGAAGGCAGACCTGGCTGTGGCTGCGTTCACCATCACAGCTGAGCGGGAGAAGGTCATCGACTTTTCCAAACCCTTCATGACCCTGGGAATCAGCATCCTCTACCGTGTGCACATGGTACGGTTCCCCTGGAGGTGGGGGTGGGGGCTGGTGCTGGGGCCGGACACCCAAGGGAGGCAGAGGCTGTGGGCTGGACCTCGGATGGGCCGGTGGGGCTCATGGGCCCCGGGGCTGGGGGAGGGGCTCAGGTCTGTGTGGCTCCGGCTCTCATTCCGTCTCCCACCAGGGCCGCAAGCCTGGCTACTTTTCCTTCCTGGACCCCTTCTCCCCTGCTGTGTGGCTCTTCATGCTTCTGGCCTACCTGGCTGTCAGCTGCGTCCTGTTCCTGGCCGCCAGGTGAGTCCACTACCTGCTGCCTGGGAAGGAGAGGGCGGGGAGGAAGCACGAGCTGGGGTCTCCATGCCTGACCTTTCTGTTGTCTGTCTGGACCATCCTCGGCCTCCACTTGGGGCCTTGGATTCCCTGCACCCTCCCTTCTCCCTTTCTGGCCCTGTCTCTGTATTTCCTTCTTGTGGTTCTGACTTTTGCTCCGTGGTTCTCTCTGGGTCTCTCCCCTTCCCATTCTTTCTGTCCCCCTCCCCTTTTGCCTGCACTGTCTCTGTTTCTCTGTGTGTGTGTGTGTCTCTCTCTGTCCATCTCTGTCTATCTTCCCCTCCGTTTTTGTCCCCCCATCTCTTCTGATCACGGTGGCTCTCTCTTTCCTCTGTTCCTCTCCTTTTTCTCCCCATTCGCCGCATCTCTCCACAGGCTGAGCCCCTACGAGTGGTATAACCCGCACCCGTGCCTGCGGGCACGTCCCCACATCCTGGAGAATCAGTACACGCTGGGCAACAGCCTCTGGTTCCCCGTGGGGGGCTTCATGCAGCAGGGCTCGGAGATCATGCCCCGGGCGCTGTCCACACGCTGCGTCAGCGGAGTCTGGTGAGAGGCTGCCTGTCTGCCCCAGCCGGGGCTGACGGAGGTGGGGAGGAGGGCGGGGGGGTTCTGAGGCCTGGGCCCATTCCTGTGTCCCACACAAGCTGTGTGACAGGGAATGGGGTGGGGGCAGCTGAGCCCCAGCTCTGCCACTCACTGGCTGTGTGACCTTGGGTCTCCATGCCTCAGTCTCCTCATCTGATAAATGGGGATAAAAATGCCCATGTCTCAGGTTGTAAGGATTCGGTGTGGCTAAGGGATGGGAAAGTGCTTCTGCTGACCTGAGGGGTTATAATCAGGACAGTATTGGCATTGTTACTGCTGTCTCGGACATTGCCCGGGCAATCACAGAGACACTGGAATCCTTGAGCCAGGACAGCCTTCACTGTCCAGACGTTGAGGCTGAGGCCCCGGACAGGGATACCTGCTCCCTCAAAGTCCCACGTGGATCCCGTAACTTTTGTTTTTGGCCACACCTCGCATGGCTTGTGGGATGTTAGTTCCTTGACCAGGGATTGAACTCGGACCCTCAGCAGTGAACGCACCAAGTCCCAACCACTGGACTGCCAGGGAATTACCCAGACCCAGTAACTTATTTTGAACGGAACTTATTTTGCCCCCAAGACAAGCTCCAAGAACCTATGTGTCAGAGAGCAGACACTGACAACTGGTGGTGTCTGGCCCATAGTTTAAAAGATTTTGAATTAGTTGGCATTTAAAAATTGGGTAAATTCACTTACAAATTCAGATTTCTCTTTTTGTTTTGTTTTGGCCACGCTGCGCGGCTTGTGGGATCTTTGTTCCGGGGCACAGCAGTGAAAGCCCGGAATCCTAACCACTAGGCCACCAGGAAACTCCCCAAATTCAGATTTCTCACTTTTCTCAAAGATTTGGGAGATCTGGTAGTGCTCGGCTGGCGTTCCCACCTGGCGTCGATGCCTGTTCCACTGGCCTCAGTCCTCTCTCCCTCCTTCAGTCACTTTTTTTTTTTTTTTTTTTTTTTTTTGACTGCATTGGGTCTTTGTTGCTGCATGTGGGCTTTCTCTAGTTGCAGCGAGCGGGGGCTACTCTTCACTGCGGTGCGCGGGCTTCTCATCGCGGTGGCTTCTCTTGTTGCGGAGCACAGGCTCTAGGCGCGCAGGCTTCAGTAGTTGTGGTGCACGGACTCAGTAGTTGTGGCTCGAGGGCTCTAGAGTGCAGGCTCAGTAGTTGTGACACATGGGCTTAGTTGCTCCGCGGCCTGTGGGATCTTCCCCGACCGGGGCTCGAACCCGTGTCCCCTGCATTGGCAGGCAGATTCTTAACCACTGCGCCACCAGGGAAGTCCTCCTTCAGTCACTTTCTGGCCTGGCTTCCATAAGCACTCACATTTGCCACCCTATCTTTGAAATAGCATCTGGGCTTGGTTGCAGTTCATATAACTCTTCTCAGCTCCTTTTCCTCATTAGAACCACAGAAAGCCGAGGAGCATGCTTAGGATAAGGAATATTCTCTGGTTTTATGGATTAGAAGATAGAGACCCAGAGAGAGGAAGTGGTTTGCTAAAGAGCATGCATTTGGCTAGAGGCAGGGCTGGGCTGAGCCAGCCTCCCGCCCCAGTGCCACCCACCCCGTAGGCCCTGGGTGCCTCTCCAGGGCAAACTGAGGCATGGGGCCTCCTCCCCATCAGTCAGGATCTATGCTCAGTAGTCATTCAGCAAGAGGTGCTTCTCAGGCCCTTCCATGTGCCAGGCACTCAGGCAGGTGGAAAATCAGTCCTCAAGAGGCAAAGGAACTGAGAATAAACAGATAAATAAACACAAGGACATCATATTTTATGCCAAGAATATGTCCCGAAGATATTGTTTGATTCAAAACTTGTTTGTTCAGGACTAACCATAACGGTGGCAGGTTTTTCTCTTTCCCAGCTAAGCGAGGCTAACTACCATCTGGCAGTTGTTTGCAATTTGCTTGGTCCATTGGCTTTGAAACTTTTTGTTTGTTTGTTTTGGTTGCACCAGGTCTTAGATGTACCTGGCGGACTCCTTAGTTGCGGCTCCAGAGCTCCTTAGTTGCAGCATGTGGGCTCCTAAGTTGCAGCACGTGGGCTCCTTAGTTGCAGCGGGGCTTTGAAACGTTCTTTTTCTTTTCTTTTTTTTTTTTTTTGGTGGTATGTGGGCCTCTTACTGTCGTGGCCTCTCCCGTTGCGGAGCACAGACTCCAGACGCGCAGCCTCAGCGGCCATGGCTCATGGAACCAGCTGCTCTGCGGCACGTGGGATCCTCCTGGACCGGGGCACGAACCCGCGTCCCCTGCATCGGCAGGCGGACTCTCAACCACTGTGCCACCAGGGAAGCCCCTACGTTTTTTTTTCTTTAATTTTTAAAATTTTCTGGATGTGCCGCATGGCATGTAGGATCTTAGTTCCCCGACCAGGGATCGAAACCGTGCCCCCTGCAGTAGAAGCTCGGAGTCCTAACCACTGGACCGCCAGGGAGATCCCTAAACTTTTAAATCTTGATGATTTTTTTCTTTTTAACATTTTGAAATTGGCATCATGTCAGGAATTATACCCTGTATTCATTTCCTGTTGCTGCTGCAACAAATTACCACAAACTTCGTGGCTTAAAAACAACATAAATTTATTCTCTTATAGTTCTGGAGGTCAGAAGTGCAAAATAGATATGACTGTGCTAAAATCAGGCTGTTGGCAGGGCCAGTTCTTCTGGAGGCTTTGGGGGAGAATCCATTTCCTTGCCTTTTCCAGCTTTTAGAAGCTGCCTGCGTTCCTGGGCTTGTGACCCCTTCCTCCATCTTCAAATCTCTCTCTCTGACTCTGACCTCCTTCTTCCGCATAAGGACCCTTGTGATTCCATGGGCCCAACAGGATAATCCAGGCTAATCTCCCCATCTCAAGACTCTTAACTTAATCATATCTGCAAAGACCCTTTTACCCTGTGAGGGAACATATTCACAAGTTCCAGGGATGAGCATGTAGACATCTTTGGGGGGCAAGCCTTTCTTCTACCTACCACACACCCCGACTAAACTTTATTAACATTTTTAATATAATGATGTATCAGATGTATGTAAACTGCGCTATTGAAGAACCAAACAGGGTGCAGTGAAAGAGAACAGTAGAGAATGAGGGTGCTCGGGAAGGGCCCCTCTGAGGAGGTACCATCTAGGCTGTTTCATCTGAAGGTGCAAACAGAGGCATGCCTGCCAAAGAGAGGGAGGCGCATTCCAGCCGGGCACGAGAGGGAGGCATGTGTGAGGAGGTGGCTGAGAGGGTGTGAAGGGACCCGCTGTGACAAATCTGGCCGAGTCCCCCAGTCAGGTGGGGGACCAGTGACCAGCTCTCTACAGCCCATCCCTTCTGCTCCTCAGTCAGGGACCCTCTTCCCCAGCTGAGCGTTCTCTGCCCCTTCCCATCGCTGTCACCCAGGAAGCCCACAGTCATGTCCCCTCTCTCACCTTTGACCCCTTTGACCTCAGGCTCACTCTTGTTTCCACCCCGAGTCTTCCCCCACATTCAGTCATTCAACAGATGTTTCTTAATCTCCAGATGTGACCTCGGCCTGGTGATTCAGCAAGCCAGGGCCGGTGGTAGGGCGGTGGGGGTGGGTGCCAGTGCTCTAGGGACTTGGCCGCCCCCTGAATAGCAGCAGCTCGGCCAGAACTCCCCTCCTGGGCCCCTCATCTCATGTGCACACGGGCCATAGCCTCCTGCTGCCACACCCAAGGGCTCGCCATGGTTCAGGACAGCTCTGCCTTGGAAATCAACGTTTCTTTTCTTTTAATTAATTAATTTATTTATTTTTGGCTGTGTTGGGTCTTCGTTGCTGCGCGCGGGCTTTCCCTAGTTGCGGTGAGCGGGGGCTACTCTTCGTTGCGGTGCACGGGCTTCTCATCGCGGTGGCTTCTCTTGTTGCGGAGCACGGGCTCTAGGCGCGCGGGCTTCAGTAGTTGTGGCACGCGGGCTCAGGAGTTGTGGCTCGCAGGGTCTAGAGCACAGACTCAGTAGTTGTGGCGCATGGGAATTAGTTGCTCCGTGGCATGTGGAATCTTCCCGGGCCAGGGCTCAAACCCGTGTCCCCTGCATTGGCAGGCGGATTCTTAACCACTGAGCCACCAGGGAAGCCCTCTGAAAGCAATTTTAAACCCAAGGAATCTGGCTCCAGATTCCATGCTCCCAGCCCCTCCACTAGTCAGCAGTCATCCTTCTAGATGCTGGGGTCACTGAGGGGGCACCACCAGTGGGGCGCATGGCCACAGGGGCAGGGGGGCAGTGGCGGCTCCAGCCTGTAGCTCACCCCTCCCCCCCCCCAGGTGGGCCTTCACCTTGATCATCATCTCCTCCTACACGGCCAACCTGGCTGCCTTCCTCACCGTGCAGCGCATGGAGGTGCCTGTGGAGTCGGCTGACGACCTGGCGGACCAGACCAACATTGAGTATGGTACCATCCACGCTGGCTCCACCATGACCTTCTTTCAGGTGGGGCCCCTGGAGCCACCCAGGCTTGGTTTCGGGATCCCCGCTGTGCACAGCAGCGCAGGGTAGGGCAGTGCATTCCTCAGAAGGTTCCCGCGGGGCCGTAGGAAGTAAGCTGTCCTGTTTGGCTTGGACGCAGGTCTCCCTGAAGCAGGCTGGGCCCTGGGTGTGTATGGTTGAGCACCTGCTCCCAGCTTCTCTGAATGAGGCCTGGGAACACTGGGAAGACAGGGCTGGGTGTCAAGCCGAGCCGAGGCCCAGGGGTGGAAGAGAGAAAAAGGTTGAAGAACAGGCTGTGGCTGCGTCTTCCCAAGCCTTCGGTCCTCAGGATCCTCGCTGGGCTGGTGGGTGTGGGGTTGGCTTGGGTCTGGCCCTGAGCAGTCTGTCTGTCTTGTGCGTCTCCTCTGTCGTCGGCTCTTCCTGTCTTCCTCTGGTCTCCCCGCTCTCTCGGGTTGAGGGAGACTTTCTAGAGGGCAGGGGACAGGGCTCAGGGGAAAGGCAGGAGTGGAAAGACCCTCACCCGTCTTCCCCTCATGTGCCCTCTGCCCAGAATTCACGGTACCAGACGTACCAGCGTATGTGGAACTACATGCAGTCGAAGCAGCCCAGTGTGTTTGTCAAGAGCACAGAGGAGGGCATCGCCCGCGTCCTCAACTCCCGCTATGCCTTCCTGCTCGAGTCCACCATGAATGAGTACCACCGGCGCCTCAACTGCAACCTCACCCAGATCGGGGGTCTCCTCGACACCAAGGGCTACGGCATCGGCATGCCGCTGGGTATGGCGGCAGTGGGGTGGGGTGGGAGGCCGTGGGTCCCCAGGCAGCTGAAACCAAGCTGTGTGAGCAGGCCAGGGAGTAGGCCAGGCCCTTCCCGAGCAGGCTGGGTGTGCTGTGTGTGGCCTCCTAGCTGTGTGGCCTTGGGAAGGTGATGCCACCTTCCTGAGCCTCTGCACCCTCCACCTGCATATGAACAGGCCTAGGAACGATCAGCTCCAGCCCTGGAGGGCTGTTGGGAGAACCCGGTGATACTGTGCACAAGTCAGTGCGCGTGAGCCATGAGGCTTGCTGCCCTGCCCCATTGGTCCGAGGGCCCCTCGAGGGTGAGGACCTGGGTTTATTTACTTCATATTCTCTGCACCAAACCCACAGCCTGGCTCAGAGCAGGTGGTCCAGCAACATAATGGATGTTGCTGGATGGGTGGAAGGGAGGGAGAGAGGGAAGGAGGGAGGGAGGAAGAATGATGGATGGATCTGCTAGGGAGACTTGGACATGCTTTTCCAGGGCTTGGTGCTGGAAACTCACCACCAATTTTGCCACCAAATTTTGGCATTTCGGCTTTTAAACCCACCTATATTCTGATGACCACTGCATTTCTTAGCTATGACTACATAACAAATTACCCCAAATCTTAGCAGCTTGGTGGTAGGGTCGGTGCTGTATCAGGGAAGCAGTATAGCCTGGTGCTTTGAGGGACAGGCTCTGGAGTCCCAACAACCTGGATTCAAATCCCAGCTTCCTCCCTGACTCAGGCAAGAGTGTCACCTGCTTCATGCAGATAATGAGGGTGGTAACACGTGCCTCACAGGATTATTGTGAGACTTAAGTACACTTCTGTGGACCAAGGTCTGGCACATAGTAGGTGCCTGATAAATACCAATCACCCCACTTGCCTGCATCCCTAGTTCCTGGCGCCTGGTAGATGCTCAAGAATTATAGTAGTAAATGAAGAAATGAGTAGAGGGTAGGATATGGGTGGGGTGTGTGGGGCCCAAGGATGGTTTAAGGGGAGGATCTGAGGGTAGAGAGGAGGGAGGTGGTCCAGGGTTGGGGCCACGCAGAGGATTCGTTCACTTGGCAGATCTGATGTCCTACTGTGTGCCGGGACTGCCCTGGCTGCTGGGATGCCACAGCGGGGAGCTAGCTGCTCAGCCCTCACCTCCAGCCATCTACTAGGGGTGCAGACAGACAGTAAACACACAGCTTTATAATGTGATGTCAAGCAGTGTCAACTGCTCTGAAGTAAATAAGGGGAAGAGATGGACAGGGAGTGGGGTGCGTGCTGTCATTTTAAATAGAGTTAGAGAAGAACCCCTGAGGCACCCTGTGAGCAGAGTCCTGAGGAAGTGAGGGAAGGAACATTCCAGGCAGAGGCAAAGGTCCTAAGGGAGCCCCAGGTGGTGGGACCAGTGAATGCAGAATGTTGTTGAACATTTGAAGATTTTTTTTTCTAGCTGCAGACAGAGCCGTTGGAGAGTTTTAAGCACCAGAGAGGCGTGATCTCTGGCTGTGTTTCTGAAACTGTCCCTCTGGCTGCTGTGTTGAGAAGAGCCTGGCGGGGAGAGAGTGGGGGGGGGCACAGGGAGAGGGGACCGGTGACAAATGTGACAAGGTGGGGCTTGGCCCAGGGGTGGTTGCCGGGGAGGTGGCGAGCAGTAGTCAGATTTGAAGGTGGACAGGGAAGATGCTGGGGATGCTGCAGAGGTGGGAGGAGAGCAGCTGCAGAGGGGAGGGAACATCTGGGGCTTGGGCCGGCAGGGCTCCAGGGTCCCGATGACCGTCCACCCTCCGTGTGCCCGGTCCAGGCTCCCCGTTCCGGGATGAGATCACACTGGCCATTCTGCAGCTTCAGGAGAACAACCGGCTGGAGATCCTGAAGCGCAAGTGGTGGGAGGGGAGCCGGTGCCCCAAGGAAGAGGACCATCGAGCTAAAGGTCAGCCACCCCTGCACGCCGTGCCCTTCCCAAAGGCCCCTTGCCACCCCTGGCCCATGCAGCCCGACCCCTGGCTCTCCCCCTCCACCCCCAGGCTTGGGCATGGAGAACATCGGCGGCATTTTTGTCGTGCTCATCTGTGGCCTCATCATTGCTGTCTTCGTGGCAGTCATGGAATTCATATGGTCCACGCGGAGGTCGGCAGAGTCAGAAGAGGTGAGGGGGCTGGCGAAGGGTGTGTGGGAAGAAGTGGGACCCCAGGGGCAGGGGGTGTGAACACTATGGCATTGGGAGCCGTTACTGGAAGAATGCGAGGGTTGGGGGGCTGGGAGCTGGGGACGTGAGAGGATCGGAGCGACTCCAAGGGTCCAGGAGGTCCATGAAGAGGTGAGAGCAGGGAACTCCCTGACGGTCCAGCGGTTAGGACTCTGCGCTGTCACTGCAGAGGGCCCAGGTTCGATCGCTGATGGGGGAAAAAACTAAGATCCCACAAGCCGCGGTGTGGCCAGAAAAAAAAAAAAAAGAGGTGAGAGCAGACGGAAGGCGGTAGAGAGGGTCCACGGACATGAGGAAGGACAGAGGGGGAAGAGGGCGCAGGCAGAGATGAGGATGCAGGGGAAGGAGTGTGGAGGGGCAGAGAGAAGGATATGGGGAAAGAATGAGGTGGTAAAGCAAGAAGAAATAGGAGGAGAGACAGGGGCAAGGAGGATGCAGCTGAATGCGACAGCAGGAAGACAGACTTGCTGGCCGGTCTCAGCCCACACGCGGGCATGGTGGTCCCCAGCCATACTCCAGTGCTAACCCCGCGGGCCCCCGTGCTCCTCCGCGATTCCAACCTTTCCCTCTCTCTGCCAGCCTCCAGCCAACCCCCTATCCTCCTTGCTTTGAGCCCATGACCTTGCTTCTCCTGGCCTGAGGACAGCAGAGGAGTTGGAAAGCGTGCCAAGCCCCACCTCTACATCCACCTACCCTCATGCTTTCTCCACTCGCCCCGTTAGTGACTCTAGATGAACATCCACGCTCCTCGCTAAGGCTTCTCCGCATGCGCCCTGTCTCCTCCTCTCTCGCCTTCCCAAGGACATTCCTCAGCTGTTCTCTCCTTCCCTCCGGCATCATCAGCTTTTCTCCTTCTACTGGATCAAGCCTGGCAGCATACAGATGTGCTGTCATTTCTCCCATCTTCAAGGAACCCTCTCTGGACCCCGTTTCCCCTCCTAGTCACCACCCCATTTCTCCCCTTCTGTTGT
The DNA here is from genome assembly GCF_949987515.2 of Delphinus delphis. NCBI lineage: Eukaryota > Metazoa > Chordata > Mammalia > Artiodactyla > Delphinidae > Delphinus > Delphinus delphis. The sequence goes on along the minus strand of NC_082702.1, from coordinate 11,581,388 downwards.
AGCCTTGACAGGGTGTGTCCCTCTGCTGTTTCCAGTTTCTGTCCTCCCATTCCTTCTTGGACACACTCCCATCCAGCTCCTGTCCCCACCTCTCTTCTGAAGCCAATCTTGCCACCAGTGACCTCCGCATCTGAAATCCAGCGCCTGAGCCTCTGGCCTCATCATCGTGAGGCAGCCATGGGCTTCAGCACAGCCGATCACTCTCTCCTCACAACGCTCGCTTCCCTGCTCCTGCCTCATTTTCCTCCTACCTCTCGGGCACTGTTCTGTTGGGGCGCCCTAGGGCTCGATCCTTGGACTTCTTCTCTTCTCTTTCTCCCTTCTCTTGGTGATCCCATCCAGCCAAATGGTTTGTAAGACCATCTGTATGCTGATGACTCCTATATTATTTGTCTTTTGCCATGTAGCAAATTATCCCCCAATTTAGCAACTTAAAACAGCAAACTTCTATCAGTTCACAGTGTCCATAGGTCAGGAATCTGGGAGCAGCTTAGCTGGGTGGTTCTGGCTGCCCAGTGTCTCTGGTAAGGTCATGGTCATGATGTTGGCTGGGGCTGCTGTTGTCTGGAGGCTCGACTGGGGCTGGAGGATTCCAGGATGGCATCCTGGAATACTTCCAGGATGGCTCACTGTCTCAAAATGTACCTGTGGGGTTTTAATTTATGGAAGTGACTGAGCAGAAGAGGCCAATGCCAGTGAAAGAAGAAATTATTACTTACATTACCTGACAGGAGGGGGCCTACCACGCCACATAGGGCCACAAGGAAAGCACCAGATTTGGTCAGGAGGCAGAAGGGAGAGAGAAACCTAGGGCAGAGCCTTTATTGGGGTTTCCATGAGAAGGGCAAGGAACCTAAGGAAACGGCTTAGGACTGGGCAGTGTGCGTACTGTCAGCAGGCTCTGGACTAGAGGGGTGGTCTCTAATTGTCTGGTACCCGGCCCTGGGTTGATTTAGGGCAGGGGAACTATTGGCTTGATGTGTGAGAGTCAGATAAAGGGGGTGTATAGACTCAGGATTGGTTGGTTTTCATGTGAAAGGCAGGTTCCCAGCCCTTTGCTATCCCTAACAATTGGCTAGCTCTGGGAGGGCAGTCTCTCCCTGGCTAGCAAGATGTTTCAGATGTCAAAACATCCTAAGATAGAGAGAATAAAAATACACTCATTCACATAGCAGTTGGCAGGAGGCCTCGGTTCCTCACACAGGGACTTCTCCATAGGGCCGCTTGAGTGTCCTCACGCCGTGGCAGCTGAGTTTCCCCAGAGCGAGTGATGCAAGAGAGAGTCAGGAAGAAGCCAAAATGTCAGCTGACCTAGCCTTATTCTGTTGGTCACAGAGTGAACCTCATACAAAGGCAAAGGGGACTACACAAGGGTGTGAACACCCCAGGGGCAGGATCTTGGAGGCTGCCTACCATAACCCTCAAATGTGTATCCCTTACAGGGACCTCTCCCTGAACCCACGGTTTGTAAATTCAGCTCCACACTTGACATCTCCACGTGGATGTCCACCAGGTAGTGCGTGACGTCATGTGGCCAACACAGAGCTCCTGCCCACCCATCAGGCAATGCCATCATTCCAGTTGCTCAGGCCAAAATATGTGGAGTCACCCTTCACTCCTCCCTCTTTCTCACGCCCTCTATCTGATCTCTGGTGACCGTAGCAGCTTCCTAGTGGGCCCCCTGCTCTTGCCCTTGGCCTCCCTACAGTCTGTTCTCTGCACAGCTGCAGAGTGATCCTGTGAAAGCACAGCAGTCCTATGCTTAAAACTCTCCAGTGGCTCCCGTCTGGCTCAGAGTAAAAGCCAAACCCTTACCGTGGCCTCTGGGCCTTACACAAGCCGGCCCCCGTTGCTCCCCTGACCTCACCTCCTCCCTCTCCCCTTTGCCCACCGCACCTTGGCCACCCTGACCTGCTCCACATTCCTCCAGCACCTCACACCTGTAACCAGCTGAACGGTCTGCCTTCCCTCCTGCCAGGCCCCACGCAGCTCATCCTGCACTGCGTTTGTCTACTTGCAGTTCCTCTTCTCAATGAGTCTCCCCTAAGGACCCATCTCAAAATTCAGCATCACTCCCCACCCCACCTATTTTCCCAATTTAATTTTTCTCCAAAGCACTCATCACCATCTAACATACAACTTATATTTACATATTTATGTTTTGTCTCTGCACAATATAACCTCCATGAGGGCAGGGACTTCTGTCTGTTTTGTTCTCTGCTGTATCTCCAGTGCCTGAAACAGTGCCTGGAACACAGTAGGCGGTCAGCAAATACGTCTGGCAATAGTGCGTGCATGAATCAGTGGCCGAGGATGGAGAACGAGTACGAGGGAAGGACTAGAAGCAGTTATAAACTTTCGAGTGAAAAGGCAAGAGGAAGGAGTAGGAAGAGAGGAGCGTGGACTGGAGGTGAAGGGCAGATTTAAGAACAAATCCAAAGAAGAATGGAGATGGGAGCGAGAAGTGGAGGAGAGACAGGAGTTGAGAGGTGGAGAGACGAGACAGGAAGAGCACGGGGAAATAAGGGAACTGTGAGGGAAGAGAATGGGAAATGAGGAAAGGGTGGAAGAGAGGAGGTGAAAGGGCTTGCAGGAAAGAGAAAGAGAGGTGAACACAGAGGTGGGGCGGGGAGAGCAAGAGGGTGTGGAGGTTTCCGAGAGGACCAGAGGGGAAAGGAGCGGCGAGGGGCGGTGGCAAGGAGGTCGCAGGCAGTGACCACCGCGCCCCGCGCCGCCCCCAGGTGTCGGTGTGCCAGGAGATGCTGCAGGAGCTGCGGCACGCGGTGTCCTGCCGCAAGACGTCGCGTTCTCGCCGGCGCCGGCGCCCGGGAGGCCCAAGCCGGGCCCTGCTGTCGCTACGCGCCGTCCGCGAGATGCGCCTCAGCAACGGCAAGCTCTACTCCGCCGGCGCGGGCGATGCTGGCAGCGCGCACGGGGGCCCCCAGCGCCTCCTGGACGACCCGGGACCGCCCGGCGGGGCCCGGCCCCCCGCCCCCACCCCTTGCACCCACGTGCGTGTCTGTCAGGAGTGCAGGCGCATCCAGGCGCTGCGGGCCTCCGGAGCCGGCGCGCCCCCGCGTGGCCTGGGCGCCCCCGCTGAAGCCACCAGCCCGCCCCGGTCCCGGACCGGCCCCGCCGGCCCCCGCGAGCTGGCCGAGCACGAGTGATCATGGGCGGGGCCGGGCGGGCACCCGGACTGACCGCAGGGACTGGGCTCGCCCCAGGCCCCGGCCGCCCTCGCTTCCCTGGTGGGCGAGGGACGGGACTTGTGCCCCCGCGCGCCGGACGCCGCGATTTTGCCTTTGGTTCCCGGTGAAGTCTGAGGCTCGGCTCCGGAACCTGCCTGCGCCCCCTAGTGGACTCGCCAGAGGGTGCCGCGGACGCCCGCACTCCGTCCCCCACTGCGAACAAGAGGCGCGCAGGAACCGAGGACTCCAGGGGCCGAGGACTGCAGGGGCTGTTCCCGGAAGCGGAAAGCAGTTCGCGGGGAGAACCCCATCCTGGGACTGCTCGGGCTCCCCAAGACTTAACGCAGCCCTCCCCACTCCTGGAGAAGTGGGAAGCCTCTGGGCAGATGGGTGTCCCCTGGTGCCCCTCGACTCTTCTCTTTCTCTCTTTTTTTTGGGGAGAAACCTCGGAATTTCTATGAGACCCCCACAGGGAGGGGGTCAGTTGGGCCCCCATCCCTCCCCCTGCCACACCCCAGTCCCCGTTGGAATAAAAAAAGAACAAAACCCCAAAACTGGGGATACCCGGGTCTCATTTCCTAGGGGTGCGAGGGCACTGAAGGCTTGGGCTCCCCCCTCCAGGGAGTCTGCTGAGAACCACAGACTGGATAGTCACTCCTGCACTCTCTCGATTCTCCGCCCTGCCCACAGACAGCAGGTCAGCCCAGGTCCGGGCAGCTGGCCCTTCTCCACTGACCTTCTCTCAGGACAGGAGGCTGCGACAGAGACCCTGAGACAGATGGAGAGAGATACAGGGATCTGGAGAGGCGGAGACACCAGGAAAAGGAGACATAGACAGCAACCAGATGGGGCTGGGGGAGGGGAGGGTGAGTGAACAGTTCAGTGTGGTGGTGCCTGGGTGGCCCGTATGGTGGCAAGTGTGTGCCTGGGCCAGGGTAATTTGTCATGACTTTGTAGTCATGTGCATGTGTGTATGTGTGTACATCCGTGAACCCACCTTCAGCTGTGTGACTGTGACCCTGTGTTTCTGCTGAGAACGTACCTCCCCAGCCCCCAAGAGAGGAAGTGAGAAATCCCAGTCGGGGGGAGGGAGGAGGTGGGGCGGGGTAGGCTGACGGCTGGTTGAGCGGGGAGAAGGGTGGGTCTGCTTTCTGTCCACGCCCTCCCCCGCCCCACTGGAGGTTTCTGTGGAAACTGCAGCTGAGAAAGGACAAGTGAAGGTCACACAGCCAGAACCAAAACGAGGCCAAGTGGAAGGGGGAGAGATGGAGAGGTGGAGAGAAAGAAAGAGATGGGGAGAGGACGGCGGAGAGACAGAAAGGGAAGAGACAGAGATGGGGTAGAGATGGGGAGAGACTATGGGGGGGCACAGAGAGAGATGGAGAAATAGGGCAAAGGGGGAGACACAGGGAGACATACCATGATGAGGTGGGAGAAGGGTGAGACAGAATGGAGAAGGGGACGAGGTGGAGACAGAGAAAACAGGGATATTAATAAGAGACCCGGGGAGTTGGGGCTGAGAGAAGCAGAGACTGAGGTGGAACAGAGACAGGTGAGACAAGAAGCTGTAGAAAACTAGATGAGGACAGTAGGGGGCCCGAGCAGTGAGGAACACTAGACCGAGAGAGGGAGCAAGCGAGGGAAAGGAGCGAGGCTGGGCCCCGCCCCTCGGGCAGGGGGCCCAGAGCTCGGGAGCTGTCCGTTCAGCACCGGCCTGCTGGGCTTGGCGGTCCTGGAGCGCAGCATTGCCCTGTCTCCCTTGCAGGACCTGCCTGCCTTCTCAGTGTTTGGGCAGGCCACACTTCGGGGGACCCCGCCTGGCACACAGCACCCCCAGTCTCCATCTGGCCTCTTCTGTGTCTCAGACCCTTGCCGTGTGTGTGCCCAGACAGGTGTGGGGATGAGCTTGTGTCTCAAGGTCTCTCGTTTCCACATCTCTCACAGACTAATCAATGTCTCTGCCCTTGGGCGGGACTGTCAGTCTGTCAAGGTGACTAGAATATGATTGCAGACATTTCTGGTCTGTCTCCCTCTCTGTTCCAGTACCAAGCAGATCTCCTCTGGGGTCTTTCCCCATTTCTGAGTCTCCCCCACCCCCATTTCTGCTGTCTCCCCAGTCTTTATCTCTAAGTCTCCCCAGTGTGCCCAACGTGTCTGCCTGGCTTTCTATGTCCCTGCGTGTCTCTGTCATCTTCACTAAGTAATTCTGTTTATCTGCCTCTTACGCCTGTTTTCTCATTTCTGTCTTTGCCCATCTCTCTGTCTTTGTTGGTGTTTCTGTTTTATTGTTCCTATTTGCCTCTCTCTGGTTCTGAACTCTGTGCATCCATTTCTTCTCTTAGTCTCTCCCTCCCTCTCTCTTGCCGAGTTCTCTTGTCCCCATCCATCCCTGTGACCTTCGTAAATCTTCCCTCCCCCCCTCACCCAACTTCCGCAAAGCCTCGCGCTGGGAACACGGTGCACAGTCATCAGTCTCACCAGGCTGAGGAGTGCATGAGGGCGGGACATGAGCCTGTGTCTGGGATGTGGTGTGGGGGACCGGGGTCTCCCCCAGTCCAGCTGGAAAGCAGGAGGAGAAAAAGCCGAGAATCTCCTGGGATCCTGACATCCCCAGGCTTCTCTGTCACCCCAATCTCCCTCCCATGGTCCAAGCCCATCCCTGTAGGACAAGGTGGAGGGGGAAAAGATAATATGTTGACAGGTTCTCCCTCCTTCCCTCCCTCCCTCTGGAAGGGGACAGAGTTGTAGGGGGGCAACTACCAGGGCTAGAAGATGTGGCTTCCCCCCTTCCCCAGTCTCCATGGAGACAAGCCAGGTCTGCAAGCCCAGCCTCCTTTGCTGCAAATGCGGCCTCCCTATTACCATGGCAACAAGGGACAGCGGGGAGGGATGGGGATGGGTCAGAGTACAGGATTGGGCTGAGGCTCTGGGTGCCGGGGAAAGCCAAGGAACCCACCTCCCTGCCCCCTTTTACTCTCTGGCCCAGTTTCCCTGTCCATGCCCATCTTTCTGTGGCTTTGAATCTCTGACTCTTGTCTTTCTCAGTTTGTGTGTCTCCCTCTGGCCTTCACCCTTTCACACATTTCGGTGACCAGGTCCTTAACCTTCCCCTCTCACCTGCTATACTCCAGGCTTACTCTGTGCCCCTTGCCTGTCCCCCACATCCCCACTCCCATAGGTGGGGAGGATACCCACATTCTGAGAAAGCTACAGAGACAGGCTCTTGCCTGCTCTCTGCCCCTTCTGCCCTTCTCAGGGAGAGTCTGGGAGTGTTCCTCATAGAGCAGAGAGGTGGGGGTAGGAGGCTGTAACTCCTCAGGCTCCAGTGGGTGGCTGACGGGGTGTTGTGTGTATGTGACAGGCCTGGGGTGTGGGTGCTGGCTGTGCATCTGTGTGTGTAGATATATACCAAGATGGGATGTGTGGTGTGTGGGTGTGGGCATGGGGGGTGT